>NW_024070208.1:67484683-67522047 GCF_014754425.2 Oryx dammah
ATGGCATCCCACTCCAGTGTTCTTGCCTAGAGAATCCCATGGACAGAGGAGCCTGGTAGGCTACAGTTCATGGGGTCACAAAGAGTCGGACATGACTTAAGTGACTTAGCACGCATGCATGCCCCTTATTCTCAGCTTCACTCATTTCATTCACTGACCCAACAAATGTTACTGCAAGCCACACTAGCCAGCTGTTACTGTCTTGGGTGGTGTGATGCAAAACTGAAGAGTCGTGACTTCAAAGAACCCCGAGTCTGCAATTTGGTGCCGTTATGTAGACAAATATGGTTTTTCCAGTAGTCATGTATAGATGTGAGAGTTGGACTATAAGGAAAGGTGAGTGCCAAAGAATTGATGCTTTTTAAACTGTGGTGTTGGAGAAGACTCTTGAGAGTCCCTTGGACTGCAAGGAGATCCAACCAGTCCATCCTAAAGGAAATCAGTCCTGAATATTCATTGGAAGGACTGACCCTGAAGCTGAAACTCCAATACTTTGGCCACCTGATGCAAAGAAACGACTCATTGGAAAAGACCCTGATGCTGGGAAGGATTGAAGGCGGGAGAAGGGGACGACAGAGGATGAGATGGTTGTATGGCATCACTGATGTATGTGATGGACATGAGTTTGAGTAAACTCTGGGAGTTGGTGATGGCTAGGGAGGTCTGGCGTGCTGCAGTCCATGGGGTTGCAGAGTCAGACACAACTGAGTGACTGAACTGAACTGTAGATAAATAATCACAGTTTAACAGTTTATATGCTACAGGGTGATAGGTGGAAATGTGTCACTGGTCCTCTTGAAGGGACCTTGAGAAGGTTTCACAGAGAAACAACAATTTAGAATGACTGGTATATGTCATTTTACAAAGAACTTTCTAGAGAGTGGAAACAGCATGTTACTCTTCATAGTTTCTAGAGGTTTCTTTGTGACTTTGCTAAGCTGAGCTTGGTGTGCTTGTTGATCTTCGTTAATTTATGCAGCTTTTATTGGCGAGGGATGAGGAAGGGCAAGAGGAAGCGTAGAAGGGTATGTGTTGCCTCTTTCACAGCCTTGAATAAGTTTCACTCACTTCTCACTGGCAGAGTTGGAGAACTGACTTATTTAACCTTGTTCCTGTCAGCTCCAGGGGTCATGACTTCCTAGAGCTTATGGATAGCTGGGAGATTGTTACAATAATGATTCCTCCTTCCTCAGCACAATTGCAGTCTTAGGGAGAAAAAGATCCCAAGACATGCCATGGTCAGTGAATATCCTTCTTTGGCCAGTTGGGATGGTTCTTCTAGCCACATCCAAAACCAAGTAGGATCTCCCTTGATGTCTACAAAGGGCAGCCATTTTTGGAGCATCACATTAATGTTAGTCCTAGGTGACTGCAGCCATGAAATTAAAAGACACTCCTTGGAAGAAAAATTATGACCAACCTAGATAGCGTATTGAAAAGCAGAGACATTAATTTGCCGACGAAGGTCCATCTAGTCAAGGCTATGGTTTTTCCAGTGGTCATGTATGGATGTGAGAGTTGGACTGTGTAGAAAGCTGAGTGCCGAAGAATTGATGCTTTTGAACTGTGGTGTTGGAGAAGCCTCTTGAGAGTCCCTTGGACTGCAAGGAGATCCAACCAGTCCATTCTGAAGGAGATCAGCTCTGGGATTTCTTTGGAAGGAATGATGCTAAAGCTGAAACTCCAGTACTTTGGCCACCTCATGCAAAGAGTTGACTCATTGGAAAAGACTGATGCTGGGAGGGATTGGGGGCAGGAGGAGAGGGGGACGACCGAGGATGAGATGGCTGGATGGCATCACGGACTCGATGGACATGAGTCTGAGTGAACTCCAGGAGTTGGTGATGGACAGGGAGGCCTGGTGTGCTGCGGTTGCTGGGGTCGCAAAGAGTCGGACAGGACTGAGCGACTGAACTGAACTGAACTGAATAGATTGTTCAGTTGACAAGATGGACTAGAGCTTTCTAGGGTAATGAACAACATAATCTTTGCAATTTTAGCATCCCTGCCAAGCTTCTTCTTATGAACTTGGTTTAGTCACACAAAAATAAAATTATTCAGACTTCTGAAAAGAAGATCAAAATTAGGTCACTGTGTATTTTCCTCTGTCTGTGAGTATAGAAAGTGTTAAGCAAAGTGTTATGAAGGCCTGTTTATAGATGGGAATGGGATGTGGGAATGCTGTGGGAACACTTTCTTTTCTAGCTAATGGGACGTTACTATTTTAAGTATTAAATTCTAAAATGTGTGGGATCTGGTGTGTTTCCTGCCTGAGATAGTGTGTATTAATTGACTTCAATCTTTTTGATTGTAAAGATGAAAAAGCACATAGTCCATCTATTTCTGCAATGCCATTCAAGTGATCTGGTTACCCTTTGACTCTATTTCCTTCTTCAGTGGACTTCTATATGGACTGGCGCCCATTTCTCAATCTCTTGATGTTCTTTAAGAATAACACTTCATATTCAATGAGGATTTTCAATTAAGGTAAATGATGGATTTTACAAAAAAGGACTTGCAAATATGGAGGAAATTATTGAAAGAGATTACAGAATACACAATGCCAGAGGAGGTGTTTCTTGGGACTTATTCAGAGGCGGGGAAATACTACCATCAATAAAACTCTGTCATAGGACTTAAATCCAGGATATGACTAAGGGTAATGGGGCTACAAAGCATTAGTCATTGCAGCCAGTATGAGACTTACAAAGAATTCCTGCTGGCATGTCTGATGGCAGTTGACAGTTGGTAGCCTCAACTTTAGGCACTCTTCTCGGCTTTCACAACACCCTTCTCACAACTTCTCTAGAAAATCTCTATAGAACCTTTCCCTTTTATCTAGTCTTGCTTTCTATGGCTTTTCTCTGATTCGGAGAATCTCGAGCACCATCCTTAGACTTCTACATGGAGTTGAGTTTCCTGTAGTTTTGACTGTATTTTGGAGAATATAGGAACTTTTAAAGAATAATTCTGATACTTGTTAAAACAGCAAGACATTTTATTAGAGCTACTGTAGTAGAGAGAGCCTTAGGTATAAAACTAAGTTCAATTTCAAGTACAGCAAAGACAGATTGCGATTTATAGCTAATGGGCAGAGTGAGGGGATTAGTGGATGGAAATTTACTAAGAGGAACTTGATTAGACATCAGGGATAGGTGGCAGATTTCTACTACACTGAGCTCAGCAGGCCAAGAACAAGGCTACTATAGAAGAGGGCTCGAAAGAGACTGACTAAAGCTTGGTCAAGGAGGAGTCTCTGTCATTTCAGAGAGGCTCTGTTCTCTCTGTTTTGGCAACTTACCTTTGTGCTGGCTGAGAACTTCTCACCCCAGCTCTTCATTCCACCCTTAAGCCTCTATTTCTGATCTTGAGATCCTTGAAACCCACAATAAGATAAGTCCCAACTTCCTACTGAAGATCATGGGGTTGAAGTAGACGATGGGGACCGGGATTTAGATAATTTACAGCAGTGGTCCTTAACATGACTGTTCATTAGGAACATCTGGGGACACTTGAATACAACCAGTCAACAAATGCAACACAATGAAACTCTATCTGGCTTCACAGAAGGCCAATGAAGTGTGAATCTCTGGAGCTGGGTCCAAGCATTGGTATTTCATGTCAAGCTTCTCTTGATTCTGATGAACAGCTTGGGCTGAGAACCAGACCCAGTCAGCATCTGATGGGAATCCCAGTTTGCTGTCATTTTGGGACCCTGACTGGTGGTTGTTTTAGAAAGGTTATGAGGAGAAACTGTTCCCAAATTAATGAGGACACTCTGTTAGATCACTTATTCCTTCTGGGCTTGGGGCTGCTGCTCTGCCAAGTAAAGTCTTAGTTCGTAAACCTATTAGTGACTGAAGCATTAATCACGTCCCTAAACTTTTAGAGGAGGGAGCAGAACATAAAATCCTGTATCTCATATATATTGTAGGTCATGTGAGCTCATTAATGCATATCATTTAATTTAATCTTCACAACAATCTTGAGAGGCATGATTATTCTTCATTCATTATTATTGGAATTCTTAATTATTATTGGAATGTTAAGTGATTTCCTCAAGGAGACAAAATTAGTGAGGGAGCTGACACCGTCTCTTACTAATGTCCAAAGCCATGAAGATGGAGTATTAAGTCTCTTATTTCTTGTATATCATTTGATTCTAAATGAGTATGCCTTTACATATTTCTTTTTTCTTCTTGTCACGTTATCTTACATTAGGGTCCACAGATGTGTTATGGATGTCTTAACAACTTTATTTTTCTAAACTTTTTATATTGCGTTTCGTATAGAAAAGCACTCCAGATTTGATTTTAGTTTTCTCATATTTCCTAAATGACTTTATCAAGCAATCTACTTTCCAGATTTGTTTTTATTTTTCTCATATTTTTCTAAATGTGCTTATCAAGCAATCAACTTTCTGCTTCCCATATGCACTGAACTATATTAGAAAATAAAATATTAAAACCAAAGAGCAGAAAGTAGAGATCACTAAAAGATTAAGATAGTCATAAATGTGCTCATTTCCTATATAAATGAATGGAAGGCTAGTATATTCAGTTCAAACGATGTTTATAATATTAATATAGGATTTATAGCAACCTTAGTAGTATATAACAAACTGATGCAGGTGGGTATTGAACAGTCTCTTTTCAATATAGAGTTATTGCATATCTCTATATATGCAATATAAAAACTATATAGTCTTTATTTTATAAAAAGTTGAAATGTAGAAACTAATGATCAAGAGTTCAGTATGTGATGAAAAGTGATGATGAAAGTAAATGCTGAATTTCAAAGGTTTTGCTATTACAGTGACCTAAATTCTGGGGAGGTGGTTTCTGATGTTTATGAGTGGGAAAATTCTATTTATTAGCCAGTATATAATTAAAATAGGGCCAACTTGGTTTACTCATTGTTAAGCTGGGCTTTGAATATATTCAGACAAATCTTTTATTTAACTGCTTGATGAATCTAATGACATTTTGGCAAAAGATTTCAGAGAGGAAAATGGAATATAATAACTCTAAATTTTAAGAGGAAAAGTAAACAGATTTAATACTTTTTTGTAGGAAATGAAGTTGTTAAATATTTCATATAATTGATCGATCTAAGATTTCACTTCAAATAGGTCCTGTCTCCAAGAGAATCATATGAAACTATCTGATATTTTAAAATAACTTCATTTACTTAACATTCTAGGGAAGCTAAATTCACTGAATCATGTGATTAAAAGGAATCTTGTCAAGTCATTTTGTTTATCCATCTTTTTGAAGTTGCACATCAAAAGTATGCCATACATTTGAGAAGTTATTTGTGATCCAATAGGACTGGGTTTGTGCCCGACTCTTAGCGACCTCATGGACTGCAGCCTACCAGGCTTCTCCATCCATGGGATTTTCCAGACAAGAGTACTGGAGTGGGTTGCCATTGCCTTCTCCGATACTGGAGCTTAGAAGAGCAATAAATGAAATTGAGAAGATCAGTGGAGCTTAGAAACTCAGTAAATCCTTTTGAATTTTGATTTCTCTTTTAAAATATTGCCAGTGAAAAAGATCTTCTCGCTTCCCTTGGTAATCACTTGCAGAATTTTGCCTATTGTGTAGTGGTCACGTGTGGTTTAGTCACTAAGTTGTGTTTGACTCTGTGACCCCATGCACTATTGCCCACCAGGCTCCCCGCTCCATGGGATTTCCCAGGCAAGTATACTGGAGTGGGTTGCCATTTCTTTCTTCAAAAGTTTATTTATACTTATCTTAACTGTTTATTCTGGATTGCAGAAAAAGAAATATTTGACATTCAGTTTTTAACAGCATGTTATACATACGGTAACATGAAAGTGTTAGCCGCTCAGTTGTGTCCACATCTCTGCAACACCATGGATTGTAGACCCCCAGGCTCCAGTCAAGACCCCATGGAATTCTCCAGGCAAGAATACTGGGATGGATAGACATTCACTTCTCTAGGGGATCTTCCCAACCCAGGGATCAAACCTGGGTCTCCTGCATTGCATGCAGATTCTTTACTGTTTGAGCCACCAGGGAAGCCCCTGTGTGGCAATAGTGAAAGTGTAATTCATGGTGTGGGTGGAATTATAGTCATATGTTAGTCTAATCCACTTAAATCTTACTTACATGAGTGATCATGTTCTCTCATTGTTATTGCACAATTATACATTAATATATCATTGTCTGCCTCTTCAAATAATTCAGATTTTATGATGAATCAAATGGGAAGTGGGATGAAATTATCCTTGCTTATTAATCTTAACCATATAGGAAGTTTAGGAAGTGATTATTAGAATGCAAGGGGAAAAGTTAAAAATATTCAGATTACTTTAAAAATTGTCATTATAATAAAGATGCTAATTATAAATCGTTCATAATTGTGCATGAAGAGAGACATAGGTGAAGTGTGAAGGGCTCTTTCTATGGCTCTATTGTATTAACCCAGGAGAGTTTATGATTATGTATCTGATTGAGGATGGTTTTAGGAATCATTATACAAATGTTATAAAAACCAAATTTAACTTCTGGTCAATTATTAAGAATCCTGAGGCTTTGATATCATAAAATTTTATAATAATGCTTATTTTAATCTAGAAATGTTATTGTTAGATAAAAAGTTGCTTCAGAGCCTAACTTACTCTTTTGTGTCCACAGGGACTAAGAAGTAGTTGGTTCATAATAAATCCTGTGATCCTGGTAGAAATGATTAAACCAAATTTAAATAAATGGATCTATTCAGTTTAGTTTAGTTGCTCAGTTGTGTCCGACTCTTTGCGACCCCATGAATCGCAGCACGCCAGGCCTCCCTGTCCACCAACTCCTGGAGTTCACTCAGATTCATGTCCATCGAGTCCGTGATGCCATCCAGCCATCTCATCCTCTGTCGTCCCCTTCTCCTCCTGCCCACAATCCCTCCCAGCATCAGTCTTTTCCAGTGAGTCAACTCTTTGCATGAGGTGGCCAAAGTACTGGAGTTTCAGCTTTAGCATCATTCCCTCCAAAGAAATCCCTGGGCTGATCTCCTTCAGAATGGACTGATTGGATCTCCTTGCAGTCCAAGAGACTCTCAAGAGTCTTCTCCAACACCACAGTTCAAAAGCATCAATTCTTTGGCATTCAGCCTTCTTCACAGTCCAACTCTCACATCCATACACGACCACAGGAAAAACCATAGCCTTGACTAGACGGACCTTTGTTGGCAAAGTAATGTCTCTGCTTTTCGATATGCTATCTAGGTTGGTCATAACTTTTCTTCCAAGGAGTAAGTGTCTTTTAATTTCATGGCTGCAGTCACCATCTGCAGTGATTTTGGAGCCCAAAAAGATAAAGTCTGACACTGTTTCCACTGTTTCCCCATCTATTTCCCATGAAGTGATGGGACCAGATGTCATGGTCTTCGTTTTCTGAATATTGAGCTTTAAGCCAACTTTTTCACTCTCCTCTTTCACTTTCATCAGGAGGCTTTTTAGTTCCTCTTCACTTTCTGCCATAAGGGTGGTGTCATCTGTATATCTGAATATATAATTTTTCTTTTGGCCACACCACGGGGCGTGTGGTATCTTAGCTCCTGACCAGAGGTCGAAACTATGCCTCCCGCAGTGGAAGTATGGAATTGTAACCAGTGTACTTCCAGAGTAATTCCCAACTGGCTCAGATGGTAAAGAATCTGCCTGCAATGCAGGAGACCTGGATTCGATCCCTGGGTTGGGAAGATCCCCTGGAAGAGGCCATGGGAACCCACTCCAGTATTCTTGCCTGGAGAATCCCATGGACAGAGGAGCATGATGGGCTACAGTCCATGTGTTCACAAAGAGTCGGACATGGCTGAGTGGCTCAGCACAGCAGCATGTATATAATTAAATTTCTGAAACCTTGATACAGCTAAATAAGATGACCCTATAATTTTGATTTATAATTTTAATGTTTCTATATGCTATATGATTAAAAAATGTAAACAGCAAATTCCAATACTATGGTTTAGATTCAGTAAATACTATGTTTTAGATGCAGTTAGTTTGTTTCCACTGAGAATATGGATGATCATTGAATAGTTATCATCTTAAACATTTCCCTGTGAGACTGCTGGTTCATTCATTTAATCAGTCATCTCGTGTTTAATGAGCATTTATTGAGTAGGTACTATTGTGCTTGCTTGCTTGCTTGCTCAGTCACTCAGTCATGTCTGACTCTTTGCGAGCCCATGGACTGCAACCTACCAGGTTCCTCTGTCCATGGCATTCTCCAGGCAAGAATACCGCAGTTGGTTGCTATTTCCTCCTCCAGGGGAATCTTCCTGACCCAGAGATTGAACCCGCATCTCCTGCATTGGCAGGTGAATCTTTACCAGCTGGCCATATGTGAGCCAAATACTAAACTAGAACAGTGAGTGGATTCAGATATTTTCCTCTCTTCAAAGAGGTATTAATTTTTTTTTCAGAAGACTGTATGGTTTATAAACAAATATTTTTTTTATTTTCAATATAAACTGTGTTTTCCCCCAAATATTTAGAGGGGGTCTGAATGGTGTAGACTATGACTTAAAAAAATCATAGAGCCAACCAGTATTTGAATATGTAACGATCTGTTTTCCATAAAGAAACATTTAAAAATAGCCATTTCAGCATTAGACTTGAAATATAAACATAAGGATAATTCATGGTATTTTGCTAATATTTTGGTTGGTATGAATGTACCCATTCATGCTTGTTCTTATTTTTAGATGACTGATTCTAATAAGATTACATATATCAAATCACTTTGAAACCACTCTGTTAATGTATTATAGTGTGCAATATGATATATTTATATATGCATTTTCTTAAATTAATGAAGCCTTTAACTTAATAATATAACGTATTTTAAACTATAATTGGTATAAGCAATTTATAAAGTATATATGCTTTAGTGTAAGCATCTAAAAAATATATTACTTGGGAAAATATATAAGAATATAATAAGCTATAATTATTTTCATGATGCCATAATTTTGGTGTTTTAACTTTTAAAAGGAGGAAAAAAGCCTTGAATGGTTAGACAGTCATGTGGGAATATTATTTATTATTAATGCCACTGTTCCTTGGTGGTTCTTCTCTGACTGCTGTAGACACAGTAATCACAGGTCCAGTTTTGCGTGGGACAGTCCTGGTTTATAGGTGTTAGCCAGGTAATTCAGTAAAACTGAGCTTCTGCTTGCCACTGTCAGAGTGACCTGATTTGGCTGGTGAATGATTAAAGTCTGCAATCAAAGGGTACATTGTTAAGAAGGGTTATGTGTGAATTCGCTGTGAAAGATGACAACTCTACTCTATATTCCTTTGAAGTCTGACAGGACAGTTACCATGGTGATTAAGTATTTTACACAGTCTCAGGGAATCATAGATGTCCCAATCCCCACTTCCGTTTTCCTTGTGAATGGTCATTCAGACTTTGCTTGGACACCATCTGTCACCAACTGGAAATGATCACCTCCCTCTGCTTCTGAGTGGCTCAGCTGGTAAAGAATCCACCTGCAATGTGGGAGACCTGGGTTTGATCCCTGGGTTGGGAAGATCCCCTGGAGAAGGGAATGGCTACCACTATTCTGGCTTGAAGAATTCCATGGACTATATAGCCCATGGGGTTGCAAAGAGTTGGACACGACTGAGTTCTTTTCAATTTCTGCTTCTGCTCTGACCCTTGAATGCTCAGGATAGAGGTCCAGCTGCAGAAACTATGTAAACACCACTGCAGCTAATTGTCCTTTCATTGAAGGAACTCCTCCAGGCCTCATCTTCCTTCCACTTACTTCCTTCTACATCCATTTCCCTCAGCTTGGGTTTGACTTCCCTTTATCATTGAAGAATCTGCAGATAAAGGTCTGTCTCAACAGGATGGGTGTAGAATTCAGGGTTCTCCGGAGAGACAACATATTGATATAGATAAATAGATACATAGATATGAAGAGAGGATTCATTATAGGAATTGGCTCAGGTGCTTATGGAGACTGAGAAGTCCCACAGTATACCATCTGCAAACTGGGGCCCCAGGAAAGCCAGTGGTTTAACTTAGTCCAAATCTGAAGGGATTAGAACCAGGGCTCTGTGGTTTTAGTGCCTGAGTCTGAAGGCTGAGAACCAGGAGCTTGGGATGTCCCAGGGAAGGGGAAGACGGCTGTCTCAGGGCATTTGCCCTTTCTCAGCCTTCTAGTTCTGGTCACATCCTTAAGATTTGGATGCTACCCACCAGCCCTGGGGAAGGTGGATCTCTTTCTCAGTGGAAATAGAGAGCTTCAAATGCTGATCTTCTCCAGAAACACCCTCATAGATATACCCAGAAATAGTGTTTTACCAGCTATCTGGGAGTACCTCAGCCCAATCATGTTGGCATATAAGATTAGCCAACATAATAAGCAAAACCAGGGTTGCCCACAAGGGTGCTTTGGAAACATGACGTATCTGTGTCACAGCAGTGGAGTGCCTGCCACTGGCTTGCAGTGGTTGGGGACTAGATCTTGACTTCTTGCAGGGCTTTCAAGTATCCATGAAGACATTCTGCTCAATGAAAAACCTTTGTATAATATTCTGAGTTTGGAAACTAACTCTGTGTTAAAAAATTATTTTACCAGTGTTTTATTATACAATGAATTTTTCAGAAATAACAACTACCATGTAAATTGAGAAAAGGCTATACTTTATTGTGTTCCATATTTTACCAAGCATTATTCATTATTGTAAAAAAATCACACGACTGATGGCTAAACTGCTGTTAGTACTGGAATAACTCATGTGACACATTTTGTTCATTGGCAGTTGCAGTTGTCCTTTTATTATTTTAATGGTCTTCTTGTGAAGTCTAACCTCAGCATTGCATACCGAACTACTAGTATTTTATTGCAAATAATTTTTATAAACTGCAAAATCCTTTTATATTATAGTTAGAACATTTTGCTGATTAAAAAAATATTTGAGTAGGTAGGTTATGTGGTCTATGAGTTTCATTTCTGGTATGAAAAAGAATTGTTCGGTCCCAGAGAATTAAGCCCCATAGTATCCTCACTGTCTTAGGAATTCAGATAACACCTTAACCATGGCCGTGAAGCCTAGGCCTCCAGAATCAGATGGGGTGGGGCAATGTCAGCTGACCCTGGCTGTTTCTATGGAGGAAATTCTGACACCCTTTCTATCTCTGGAAAGCTCTGATTTTCAGATAACTTCTTTTGCAGGGAACGAAATTTGGCTAACTGCTTCTTCTACCCGTTCATTTTACACTTTCCCCACAGGAACACGCAGAAGAAACCCTTTATTTTCATGGGTGGTCCTTTAGATATTTGAATATAGTGACATTGAATGTCTTCTACCAATCTTCCTTTGAATGTTTTTAAGGCTCCAGAACATTTTCAGTCATGGAGGGAGACCATGTTTTCAGATCAGGACAGCATACTTCTGTTATTTCAAGCAAAGACAGCACCACTTATGTATTTATTTTTTCTGGCAGTACCGTCATGGTGTTGACAAGCACTGTTATTGAAATCAGCTACGTCCTTCTAAGTCTATAATTACTTTGGCTAAGCTATGCTTCCTTCACATGTTGTATGGTTAACTTATGATGCTTAGAACTTCGTGAAAACCTGTAGAGATTAGTCCCTTTGTAAACAAATGATGAGTTAAATAGCAGAAGATGCAGTCTTTGACTCATACAAAGTGCTCACAGTCTAACCCAGAAGGCTAACAAAGTGAAGGTGGAAATTGTGACAGAATCCAAATCTAACTTGTGAATCAGGAACCATTAAAGAATCCACCTTTCTAAAATTCTCACCTGTATGTCAGATAACTAGTGAGGGTCAGGGACAGGACGGTTTCTGGGATAGTCAGAAGAATGATTTTTAGCCTGTGATCTGGGGTAAAAAAAAAAAAGGGAAGCTAAGGAGAAAATGAGTCCCCTCATAGACTGCTCGAAGGAAGTTACATGCAGTACTTGTCAGTAGTAGGGGAGTGATAAACAATTCATTCAGAAAGTTACTGCAGCTTTGAAGACACCTAAGCATCCTAATTATATAGTCATTTTACATCTATCTCATGTGAAATTGGCAGTACTTCAGAAAGCATTACAAAACCAGATAGCTTCTCTCTGTGTGTGTGGTTTTTTTTTTTTTTTTTTTTTTTATAGTTTCTTGAAAATAATCATTTCCCCTCTCTGGTAGATTTCAGTTCTTTTCTCTTGTTGAAACTGACTTTTTTATGCTTGTCACTTTTCAGCGTATTTCCTCATTATTTGTTTGTATCAAAGTGTCAATAGATTCTGAGAATGGGGTGTATTCCTATTCCTGTTTATACTGTATATGGCCCAAAGTTCTGACTTTTCAGGTCAATTTCCTCTTGTATTGTTAGTTACCTAACTCTACCTACTATTTCCTATTTTGAGAGTTTAACTGTTTAAGCAAGAAAGACTGAAACTCATTAATTGTCAGTGGCTTATATTATTACCATTGTTATTATTATTTTACAGGCCTACAGCTTATTCAGTTTCCTGCTTTCTTTTTCTTTTTTACACTTTTCATTTCATAGGACCTAGTGATTGCTTTGACAAGCCCGCAGCATTCTTCCATCATTAGATATCAATTTCCTTCTCTAATTGGATAACCTGCTTTAAGTTCTTAAGTCAGTATCCCTAAACTGAGCCATTTATTAAAGAGGTGTGCCCTGTGAGTAGCACGGTCAATTAAATGAAGGATAATTTATTTCGTTGAGCACCTTGAAATCGTTAGCTACTTCTGCATACTGCAGGAACTCTGTAGTTGTTCCACATGCTGGTGTGTGACTTTGTCTTCTCTAAAATCTATTGTACCCAAGTAGATTTACCATGCCAGGAGATGGTTTAATGTAATTTTAATGATATTCTCTTTGGCACTATAAACTGTACTGAAAGCCATCTTTGCCATGCAATTAATAATGTAATTTAGTCTATGATGATATTAGGTGATAATGAAAGCAGATATTAGAGACATAACCATTTTCATATTTAATAGAGAAGCAATGTGTTCTAGGTAATGAAGTTAGGAAGCTAACATGCCATATCAGTAGATGTTAATTCTGTTTTAGAGATTCCTTTTTGGATCTAAGTAAATATGATTCCAAAATGGCCATATACTTAGCTATCTGTTGGAAGTTTTGACATCATAGCATCTAGGATCATTTATTTGACACAACCCCAAAATGAAACCCATCAAAACCAAACAGAAACAGAAATGAAGAACTGATAAAACCGTTGAGGCTTGAAACCCAGAAAGTAGTGTTTCTTTTCCTTGGATAACTAAAACCAATCCATTATTTGAACATCAGATAGCTGGCAATGTTGGTATACTTTCTTTTGAAATAAGGTGGGAACATTTTTGGTCAGTTTCTCAGCCTTTATGTTGGAACGTGAGAGATCACTTTAAAGTGTGACCACAACATAAAGCACTTGAGATGACCAACATCGTGACTTTCAGCACTTTTGTGTTTTTTAAAAAATGTGTTTGTACTGAATAATTAATATGTCAAAGCGCTGCAATGTGAATAGAGGAGTTTCTCATCTACTCCAACATAACCAGTGTAAATAATTTGTGTTCACCCTCTATATATTTTTTATTCATATACAAACATACATATAGTAGAATTTTATCCTGTAAGAATTATATAAATGAGATGATACTGCATATGTAATTCTCCAGCTTGCTTTCTCACAAGAACATGTACACTGAGAAGTTCTCTGTGTTGGCACAGACTTCATTTTTTTTTTAATGGGTGCCCAATTTCACATTGTAGGTATGAATCCCCTGCTTAATTTAGATTGTTCTGGATTTTTTTTTCTATTTGTAAGTTCGATTCATTTACATGAAGCAAAACCATCCCCTGAGTTTGAGCTGTCAGGAGAACTCTATTCTAGTTTTCCTTGTTCTAAAATGTGTCTTTTTATCTTCAGTTCTGTTCTTTCTTTATTTTGGCCAAGCAGCGCAGCATGTGGGATCTTAGTTCCCTAACTAGGGATTGGACCCATGCCCCTTGCAGTGGAAGTTCAGAGTCTTAACCACTGAACTACCAGGGAAGTCCCTTGTCTTCAGATCTTAAGTCAGAGATAACTTGAAGACAAGATAAATTGCATAGAATTAAAGTGACCAAATTGATGAAATGCATTGCCTTTCTAACCCTGAACATAGATGATAGCAGTTCAAGAGTCTGAGGGGTGAAACATGGTTGCGTTGAGGATTCAGAATAGATGACCAGGCTTGGGACATAAGCTTAGTACCTTACAGTCCCCACAAAACATTCTTGTGTTTTTCATGACCCTCTATATACAGTTCAGTTCAGTTCAGTCGCTCAGTCGTGTCCAACTCTTTGCGACCCTGTGAATTGCAGCACGCCAGGCCTCCCTGTCCATCACCAACTCCCAGAGTTCACTCAAACTCATGTCCATTGAGTTGGGGATGCCATCCAGCCATCTCATCCTCTGTTGTCCCCTTCTCCTCCCGCCCCAATCCCTCCCAGCATCGGAGTCTTTTCCAGTGAGTCAACTCTTCACCAAAGTACTGAAGTTTCAGCTTTAGCATCATTCCTTCCAAAGAACACCTAGGACTGATCTCCTTTAGAATGGACTGGTTGGATCTCCTTGCAGTCCAAGGGACTCTCAAGAGTCTAAAAGCATTTAATTTAGGTTATCAGTTTTGCCTTTGTTATTCTAATTGGACTGCAATTCAGTAGGCCTTGGTTCTTTTGTACCTTTGTGCTAAGTTGCTTCGGTCATTTGGGACTCTTTGCAACCCCTGGACTTGTAGTCTGCCAGGCTCCTTTGTGCATGTGATTTTCTAGACAGGAATATTGGAGTGAGTTGCCGTGCACTCCTCAAGGAGCTCTTCCCGACCCTGGGATGGAACCTGCATCTCTTCTTTCTCCTGAATTGGCAGGCAGGTTCTTTACCACTAGTGCCACCTGGGAAACCCACCTGCTAATGCAGGAAATGCAAGACAAGTGGGGTTTGATCCTTGGATCAGGAAGATCCCCTAAAGGAGGGCACGGCAACCCACTCCAGTATTCTTGTGAGCAAAATTTCCTGGACAGAGGAGCCTGGTGGGCTACTGTCCATGGAGTCGCACAGAGTCAGGTGTGACTGAGGACACACACAGGCTGGATGTTAAGCTGGATGGGCATGACTGCATTGGATATTGCAAGGCTGCGGAGTGCAAGGAAGACCTCTGGACCTCATTAGATAGGAAACAAGGAGGGAGCGGTGTGTACTGAGAAAGCTGTCATGATGCTGTACAAGAAATCAGGTCACATAAAAAGGTTGTTGGAATAGACTGTGAACCCAAAGGATCACGTGGCTAACCCAAAGGATCATATGGCTAAACATTTTGAGGGGATAACCTGGTTTGAGGTTGATGGGAACCTAGACTCAGGTGTAGTGACAGTACAAAAAAGACAAGGAAGAGTCTGAGAACATTGAAACTAAAAGTTGAAAACCAACCTACTGTTAGTTCTGCTGGATGATTAAGATACTTTCATTTTCTGATTATTTTGAGGAGTAGTGAGAGAGAGGGGACTTCTTTATCCAATATTTATGTCCCTTAAAAAAACTCACTAAAATATTTAACATTTTAATATCCAAAATTTAAAATATAACTTTAATACTGTAATTTTTATTTAAAATGATCAATTCAATTACGGGCTTCCCTGGTGGCTTCCCAGGTGGCGCTAGTGGTAAAAAACTCGCCTGCCAATGCAAGAGATGTAAGAGACAGGGGTTGTATCCTTAGGTCGGGAAGATCCCTTGGAGAAGGGCATGGCAACCCACGCCAGTATTCTTGCCTAGAAAATCCCATGGAGAGAGGAGCCTGTTGGACTATAGTCCATAGGGTTGCACAGAGTCAGACAGGGCTGAAGCGCCTTAGCATGCATGCCTGGTGGCTCAGATGGTAAAGAAACTGCCTGTGATGCCAGAGACCTGGGTTTGATCCCTGGGTTGGGAAAATTCCCTGAAGAAGGGAATGGCAACCTACTCCAGGATTCTTGCCTGAAAAATTCCATGGACAGAGGAACCTGATGGGCTACAATCCATGGGATCCAAATAGTTGGACATGACAGAGCGACGAACACTTTCACTTTCTTTCAAATGTAATTAAATACCTTCAATACTGTAATTTTTTTCTTGCATCGAATAGACTGTAGTCTATATTGTGGAGCAATTGTCTTTAAGTATCATTCTATTTTCTAGGGAAATGATAAAATGTATTCTTAGAAGAGACTAGGTATATAAAATGCCCTTATTAATTTAATTACAATTATATTCGTTATTGATTTTGCTTTTAAAATTGGTACATTATTAGCTATTACAAATTATAATTATTACCAATGAATAGATAAGGCTTACCTATTCAGTCATCTAATTAGTAATTAAATATATTTCTTCAGAAACATTTGGGAAGCCCTAATATTTCCCTGATCTCAAAGGGCTGCTGATCAGGTGTTTCAGGAGGTTGTTCTTTAAGCCCTAAGTTGTGTCCTATTCTTTTGGGACCCCATG
This sequence comes from Oryx dammah, assembly GCF_014754425.2. NCBI lineage: Eukaryota > Metazoa > Chordata > Mammalia > Artiodactyla > Bovidae > Oryx > Oryx dammah. Next base: position 67,501,225 of record NW_024070208.1, read on the forward strand.
GACTGTAGCCTACTAGACTCCTTCGTTCATGGGATTTCCTAGACAAGAATACTGGAGTGGGTTGCCTTTTCTTCCCCCAGGGGATCTTCCTGACCTAGGGATTGAACCTGAGTCTCCAGCGTTTCCTCTATTGACAGATGGATTCTTTACCACTGAGCCTGAGAAGCCCTGTTGCCAGGAGGACATATAAATGCATAATAAAATGGTAGGAGTTCAGTTAGGGATGGTGCAAAAAACATGCTCTAGGCATTGAAGGAAAGAACCAGCTAGACTATGTCTATACTCTAAAACCACTGTCTTCATTGGAAAACTGTAACTTTTAAACCAGGTTATTTCTTTAACAATCAGGAAATAATAATTAAAATGAAAAACTGTCATTTTATCCCTTAATACATGCTACACACATTTCTTGAACATCTCTTTCAGACTGGCATTCTACTAAAATGTTTTACCTTATTTTCTTAGACTTACAAGTGTTTCCCCAAAAGCAGTAACTCAGAATCTTATGATATTTTCTGGAACTCATGGCTTAAATATTTGTTGCATTGCTCCGTATATACTTTAATGCACTTGGGTCTTCTGAGAAGGTGTCATATACCTTTTTTTTCATTTGATTTCTGCAGCTTATACACTAAAATGCTAAAGCTCTCATTATCTGATCTACATTTTAGGACCAAGCTATCTTAGTACTTTGAGCCTCTCTCATTAGCAAGTCAATTTCAACAGCACTTCCAAGTATGTAGACCTGTATTATGAATGTGAAGGGAGGTTTAGAAATGTAATGGGAGAGGTGGTCCCTGTTTTATCCTTTATGTTGCTAAAAATTGGCTGACTTTTAATATCTTCATGGAACGAGTGGTTTGTATGTGGTCCTGCATTAAGAAATCAAATTCAGATTTTAACAGTTCTTTTTTTAAAGCATTTTTTCCATTAAAAGAATCAGAATTTGCACATACCAAGTCATATAATACTGCCTTAGTATTTAGTCTATTTAAAACTGTTTGATAAGCTCATTGGGTATCTTGATGTTTTCTGAACAGAAGAAGAAAAATAAAACGACAATTTCTATCAGTAGAAGTTTTGGGAAAATTGTGCTTTGATTAGCTGGATACCCTCTATTCTTCTCTGTATGCTAGTCAGGGTTGCTTAACTTTTTTGATAACTAGGCTGTACTTTGAACTCTCACAGGAAGTCTGTGATCAATGGAAACCTCACACACTTCTTTGGTTATCCTGAGCCCTGAGTTTTCATGAGAGACACGCGTTTCTGTTTTGTTTTGTTTGTTTGTTTTCTTTCTCTCTTCTTTTTTCTTGAGTTGAATTTATGACAGCTTTTAATTTGGAGGAAAGGAAATGTCTGGCATCAGTGCTGACCCTCTCTGCCCCTACATTTACTCTTTTTTTTTTTTATATTGATTTTAACAGAAAACTGATGGGATTGTAGTGAATTCTCAATTGGTTTTGTTAAAATTTCCAGCAGAGAGTGCAATGCATGGAGGGGGCTCAAACCTTGATTGAAATCCAACTTCAGATATTTTTTTTCTTGTTCTAAAGTCAGTCATTTTTCATTTTGGACTTTCCTCTGGCTGTTATTGTACTATGATAAGCCCCGCCACTGTTTCAGCGCACAAACTGAAATTTCTTTATGATGGTATGGAGAAGGCAGGAGGAATGATAAATGGCCAGGAAAACCACCGACTCAATGCTTCTGTCATAGTCACGTCCTCTTCTCCCATCATACATGCCTTTTCTCCAGTGAGTTCAACCGTTATTATGTGGCATTGTCATTTTACAAGGGAGGACTAGCCCAGACATTTCTGATGGATGCCAAGAAGATGGAGTAGCCCTCTGTATTTTGCAGATGATTGATAGGTTTGGTCTCCTGAGTTGTGGGAAAGTGGACTCACAGAGAACAGCCCGTTTGAGGCTCCCCTTCCTCCCCACAATCAAATACATTTTAAGAGTCATTCTAGATAGTTGCACCATTTGTAAATAGATGCGTTTTCATTTGTAAATATGTGTCTATTTTTACTGATGTCGATTTTTACTTTTGATGTTGGTGAACTCGTCAACCCCACCCGCCCAAAGGCAGACTCTTAGTTTAAATCTGGGCTTCCCTGGTGGCTCAGATGGTAAAGAATCCACCTGAATTGTGAGAGACCTGGGTTTGATCCCTGGGTCGGGAAGATCCCCTGGCGAAGGGAAAGGCTACCCACTCCAGTATTCTGGCCTAGAGAATTCCATGGACAGAGGAGCCTAGCAGGCTACAGTCCATGGAGTTGCAAAGAGTCGGGCACGACTGAGCGACTTTCATTTTATTTTAAATCCAGAGGGTGAATGAATAACATGACTAATATGGTTCTTTTCTGCATTCAGTGTCAGATAACTTGATTCAATTAGGAGGAGCATATTTTCTGACTTAGAAAAAAAGATCTGGAGATTCTAGTTAAACACAGCAACTTGAGCAGATGTGTTTGCCTCCGCTAGTTCCTGAACACCTTGCTGAAATGAAAGGAGTGAAAATGCTGGAAACACACCGGAGCAAAGAGAACTGGAGAGGAGATGATGGGTTGGAAATGCCTGGAATTGTGTAAAATAAATTGGAAGGAGGGATTACTAGAGCAGAGAGAGAGTTGAATCCCTTGTGCTTGTGGAGGAAAGGGCCCATGAGCAGGAACAAATTTACACTTCAGAACCCTGGAAAAGACAGGAATGGGCAATATTAGATATTGGAGAAGCTGGGAGTGAAATATAGGGCAAAAACAGGAAATTTGTTGGAAGTCTGAATTGGGTATGTTATAGCTCTCCAGGCCCCCTTCCCCTGTATGTGCAGATAGCAAATGGCTAGTGTGTACTCTCACTCTTAGTCAGAAATGAGATTTATTCTATGGAGACCAAGAGCTAGAGTGATTCTAGACACCGGAACACTCTGCGCAGCTGAAGGTAGTCTGTGTAATTAGCAGTGAGATCCCTAGCTCTCTCCTGCTATCTTTTTCCAGTTCCATTGGCAGATAGTCTTGTCACTCCCAAATGGAGTGTGTGCGTGTGTGTGTGTGTGTGCGCGCGTGCACACGCGCCTGTGGGCCCTCAGTCACTCAGGCATGTCTGACTCTTTGTGACCCCATGGACTGTAGCTCACCAGGCTCCTCTGTCCATGGAGTTTTCCAGGTAAGAATACTGGAGTGGGTTGCCATTTTGTACTGCAGGGGATCTTCCCAACCCAGGGATCGAACCCCCCTGTCGCCTGTGTTGCCAGGTGGATTCTTTAACACTGAACCACCTGAATGAGTGAATCTTTATTTTCTGGAGAAACTAGCTCTAAAGAAAAGATCTATAGATTTTTGATACTTGAAGGATCTCAGATGCCTATCTGCCCACTCTGCAGTGAAATCCGTCAGTTGATAAACCACAGCCCTTGCCCACAGTGTTCCCAGTCATTTAAAAATTTTCTCCCTCTTAAATATATCCACGGATCACCAAGTATTTGGAGTACACCCCAACAAGAAACAGGTTGTACATGGGCAAGAACTACTAAAAAGAAGCTTGGAGAAACTAAATTAATAATGGTTGAGGAGCAGGAGGAGTGATTCAAATAAACAAAAGAGAAAATTAACATAGGGAAAGAAGAGAAGGCATTGTTTCTATGAAAAGGAATGTGATGCTGTGACATTCAGAACAATTAAAGAACAAGAGAGACCTCGTGAAAATGACAAAAATGGAAAGCAGAAATAAATTTAATCAATAGAACAATATAACCATTAAAGAGAATAATATCCAGGAAAGTATAACAAGTTGACCACATAATCTACAACTGATAGTGTTTTTGTTAAAAGAGCCAAGTGAAAGGAAATAAATCTTCACACTGATAAAAAAAAATTGTTATAGAACTGAAGGACACAGCTTATGCATTTTAATTCATAACCAAATTCATGAAAAAAAAAAAAAAGCCAAGAACATCATCATGAAATGTTACAACTTTAGGCTTGAAGACCAGATCCTAAAGGCTTTTAAATGAGAAAAATATGTGTTGTATACAATAGATTAAGAATGCAAGTGATGGGGATTCCCCTGCTGGTCCAGTGGTTAAGAATCCACCTTGCAATGCAGGGGACTCTGGTTTGATCCCTATTCAGGGAACTAAGATCCTATATGCCACAGAGCAACGGAGCCCGCAGGCCTCAAATAGAGAGTCCGTGTGCCACAACAAAAGATCCTACAGGACGCAAGGAAGATTCTGCGTACTGCAACTAAGACCTGATGCAGCCAAGTAAATAAATATGAAATAAATAAGTAGAGATTTCACTAAAAATTAATAAAAATAAAGATTTTCTGTCTGGAGTGAACACAGAACTTGAATAAACAAAAACTTTTTAAAAAAAGAATGCAACTAATACAGGATGCCCCTGAAGCAGTAGGGAAACTAGAAGCAGTAAATGAGAGATCATAGGTCAATAGGTATTTGACAGGTCTAGGGATCAACCAACACAATTTGGAGGAGGAGATATGAGGGTGTCAGACTCTGGACTACCTGATATCTTTGCCCATAGAATATCTGTATCTTAACCGCTTTTAGTGTTGGAGAGTTTGGCAAGGGTCTAAGCAAAAGGGAAAAAAAAAAGAGAGGTGACAGTTAAATCTGAGAAAATAATGAAGTGTAAAAAAAAATCAGTACACTATCTGGTTCATCAGAGAAACTATAGACTCATAATAATGCAAATACTGTACATTACCTTGGGCTTCCCTGGTGGCCCTAATGGTAAAGAGCCTGCCTGCCAGTGAAGGAGACATCGAGGCATGGGTTCCATCCCTGGGTGGGGAAGAGCCTCTGGAGGAGGGCATGGCAATCCACTCCGGTATTCTTGCCTGGAGAATCCCATGGACAGGGGAACCTGAAGGGCTACAGTCCAAAGCATCGTGAAGAGTCAGACATGACTGAAGTGTCTATTAGCACAGCACAGAGCACATGACCTTAACCAAAAGTAGAGTTTTTATATATTCCAGAAAAAAATTGACTCAAGGGCTGTGTATTCATTTGCTTTTACTAAGAATAATAAATCACCAAACATAGTTTTAATTACATTTTAAAGTGAGTCCTGTAAATGTGTTACATTCATTTGAATTTAGCTCTATATTAAAGAAGATACCTTCTCAAAGAAAAAAGGCTTTAAATCCTGAGAGAACAATACATAATACTAATAAACAATTGGAGTCAGTTTTTTTTTTTTTTTGAGAGGAAACAATTTTGTAGCAGGTAGAAGTTTCAGAATTTTAAATGGCATTAAATATATGGGGAAGGGGACCACAGAGGATGAGATAGTTGGATGGCATCACCAATTCAATGGACATGAGTTTGAGTCAACTCTGGGAGTTGGTGATAGACAGGGAGGCCTGGCGTGCTGCAGTCCAAGGGGTTGCAAGAGTCAGACATGACTGAGTGACTGAACTGAACTGAAATATGTGAACTAAGAGGAATGGTCTAAGCGAGAATACTGTGGCTTTGCATACTGGAAAAATATTTTGGAAAACAATGTACCTATATCTAAACCTGATGATATATTTTTGATGTCGTGTAATGGTTTGGAACAAAACACTGGATTCAGCTTGGGAAACATTCCACAATATTGTTTGATATAGCAATTCATTAGTGAGCAGTTTGCTGCTGCTAAGTTGCTTCAGTTGTGCCCGACTCTGCGACCCCATAGATGGCAGCCCACCAGGCTCTTCTGTCCATGGGATTCTCTAGGCAAGAATACTGGAGTGGGTTGCCATTTCCTTCTCCAAATGAGCAGTTTATTAAGTTGTTAAACCAAATTCTATAGCTTTCTCTACTGCTCAACTACTAATACTTTGCAGAAGAAATTAGTCTCCATGAACAAATCTTCATGGCAGGAGAGGGAATGATTTTTTTTTATGACAAGTGAAACATTATATTTTTCTTTGCTCATTCAGCTAATTTCTATTTTAACAATAGCAATTTAAAAAAATGGTGATGATTTCGCTTTTTATTCTAATCAGCCTCATGCTGATTATAAGCTAAAGGTTCACTTAATTTTTTTTCTACATTTTGCTTGATTGTTAATTTCCTGGTCAGTGTCCAATCTATCAAAGTTTCATGGGGTGATAATTTATGCTTATAATGGACAGTCTATTTAAAACTGTGGTGAGGTCACCCTGTCTAAAGCCTCTGAAGTACCAAGGGCCACTCTCTCACTCACTCAGAGTCACATCACATTAGACTTTGCTGATTTCCCATCTTTAATGACTGTGTTTTGTTCAAATAAAACTTCAACCTTCTCATAGCCTAATTTATCACTGGCAGCTCACATTTTATTACTTGTGTCCTTCGTCCCTGTCTCCCTCTCTCCCTCCCTGCCTCCCTTTCTTCTTTAATACTATCCCACAAGTAAAGGAATGATTTCTCTTTCCCAAGTAATGCCTGTCTCTTTTATTCTTGGATTTGAGAGTGCCAAATTACTTTATGTTGTTTATAGTACAGATTAACTGAAAATTCCTTCCTTGATTCCAGTGTCAAATAAACTATTTTTTCAAACCACAAAGAAATCCGTGTAACATTTCAGCAATAAGCCAACAGTAGAATCAGAGAAATTTAGGGTTGAAATGAACCCTGGAAAGTATTTCCTCCATGTCCATCTATTAAAACTAAAGACTATTTTTCTTGAAGAGGGACATTTTCATTTCCCCTGAGAAAATAGTGCCCCAAAGAAGTCACATCACCAAGGTGCTGTCCACAGTGCTCCATGTCTTGAGCAGCTTAAATAACCAGATTCAAGTTACCTGTAATCTTTTACCCACGGCAAGTTCTAGTGTGAGACCAATGTTAGCCACTAACTGGGCAGGCTTCTGACGGGTTTACATCCAGTAGAACCAGTGAACTAGTAAAGTTACTCCATCATGTCCAACTCTTTGCAACCCCATGGACTGTAGCCTACCAGACTCCTCCATCCATGGAATTTTCCAGGCAGGAGTACTGGAGTGGGTTGCCGTTTCCTTCTGTAATAGTAGAACAGTGCTTCTCAAACTCTCTGTCATGAATGACCAGTCCTTTTTTCCTTCTTCCTTCTACTCCTCTTCTTCCTTCCAGTCCATTGCAGATTAATTATTTCATAAAATATAATAAAATTAATTTGTCAGTGAATTAAAAGATGCAAGTACATTAGTGTTAGGTTCAGTTGATATTGTCAACTTCTAATAAAAAATTCTGCTTACCCCTAATATTTGTATTTGTCTCATTAGGGTCTGGTATAAAGCAGTTCAGTTTGAGTATCAATGCTGTGGTCTCCTAGACATGATATTGGGTAACAAGTTTACAATTTTTCTTTGTGCTGGAATTGGATAGATCTTAAACTTTGGTCCAGTCATACAAAAGGTTGATCCATCTTTTATATCAGTTTTTGTGATAATTATTTGATATATTATTTTTGTCATTTTTATGTTAAATTATATAATATTGAAATGATTTTGTAATACAGATTTCTTAGTAGGTAACTCATCAGTAGTTGCCTTATTAATGTTTCCATTATGGTGACCATTATAAACTTAAGAGGTGTGTGATAGCATTATTGAGGGCTTGTTAATGTAGACAAACTTATTATATAATGGACAAAATATGTGCTATATTATATCACACACACATGTATGCTTCAACTATCAACTTTTCAGCCTTTATGTTACCAAGGACTTCTTGTTAAAACAGAGCTTCCCTGGTGGCTCAGATGGCAAAGAATCTGCCTGCAATGCGGGAGACCAGGGTTTGATCCCTGGCTTGGGAAGATTCGCTGGAGAAGGGAAGGGAATGGCTACCCAGTCCAATATTCTTGTCTGGAGAATTCTATGGACAGAGGAACCTGGTGGGCTGCAGTCCAAGGGGTGGCAAAGAGTTGGATACGACTGAGCAATCTTGGCTGACATTTTTTCCTTTGTTCCTTTCCCCTCTTGTTGGCCATCCTCTCTCTCACCTCATTGGTGAGCCTTTCCACCATGTTGTCAGGGGATTGCTTCAACGGTCAGTTTTGACCTGTTATTCAAGTCCTGTTTTGTGTCCAGCCCATGGTTCAGTGGGGTTCATCTCAACTCCCAGATGGATTCAGTTTTTGACTTTAAATCAGAACCCTTAGGGCTCAGAAAGTTTCATTTTCTCGACAGAACTGCACATTTGTGGCTCTTTATGCTGGTTTCCATGCATTAAAAGTTCGCTTAGGGAATTCCCTGGTGGTTTCAGTGGTTAGGCATCTGCGCTTCCACTGCAAAGAGTGTGGATTCATTCCCTAATCAGGCCACTAAGATGCCATGTGCTGTGTGCAGGATGGCCAAAAAAGAGAAAAATGTGCTTATTCACTATGAAGTACCACACCAAGTGTTTGGGGAAAAAAGATGAACACATGGGTCCCGTGGCCAAGCCAGGGCTTGGAGTTTAGTAGGAGATAAACAGGTGAATAACTTGCTAACAAAAACTCTGTTAGAAGGCTCTTCAGGGTACAATGAGGCCATAAGAGAGGGAGTAGGTTATTTATGTTGAGCATAAGTCAAAGACTTGACAAGAGTGCCACAGTTAAGCTATGTGAAGGCAGTTCAGTGGTGGAGGATGTGGGTATTCCAGGGAGGGGAGTTTGGGTGTGCAGTGTGTTCTTGGCCAGATAAATCTGAAAAGGTCACTGAGATGTGAAAAATGGTAGATTTGGGTTTTGGAGCTACATGTTCAGGCACCTCAATTTATCCAGCTTTTGTGATGGCTCTAGGATTTTTACTGTTTGGAAACCCCATATATTAAGAACCAGAAGTGGTACTTAACCTTGAGACTCAATCTGGAACCAGCACAGAACCTGACCTCTCTGAGGTATGTACTTTGAAAACAAATATTGGAAAGACTCACGTGCAGCCAGTGGGCAATTACAATTTTGTAGACACATAGCTCTGTTTTGAAAGACTTAGGAAGATTTTTGAAGAAATGAGAAGTCCCATGGTTCAGCTCAGTCCAGTCACTCACTTGTGTCCAACTCTTTGTGACCCCATGGACTGCAGCATGCCAGGCCTCCCTGTCTATTACAAACTCCTGGAGTTTACTCAAACTCATGTCCATTGAGTTAGTGATGCCATCCAGCCATCTCATCCTCTGTCTTACCCTGCTTCTCCTGCCTTCTATCTTTCCCAGCATCAGGGTCTTTTCAAATGAGTCAGTTCTTTGCATCAGGTGGCCAAAGTATTGGGGTTTCAGCTTTAGCATCAGTCCTTTCAATGAATATTCAGGACTGATTTCCTTTAAGATGGACTGTTTGGATCTCCTTGCAGTCCAAGGGACTCTCAAGAGTCTTCTCCAATACCACAGTTCAAAAGCATCAATCCTTCAGTGTTCAGCTTTCTTTCCAACTCTCACATCCATACTGGAGAAGGAACTGGCAACCCACTCCAGTACTCTTGCCTGGGAAATTCTATGGATGGAGGAGCATGGTAGGCTACAGTCCATGGGGTCGCAAAGAATCGGACACGACTGAGTGACTTCACTTTGACTTTTCACTTTCATGCATTGGAGAAGGAAATGGTAACCCATTCCAGTGTTCTTGCCTGGAGAATCCCAGGGACGGGGGAGCCGGGTGGGCTGCCATCTATGGGGTCACATAGAGTCAGACACGACTGAAGTTACTTAGCAGCAGCAGCAGCACATCCATACATGACTACTGGAAAAACCATAACCTTGACTAGAAGGACCTTTGTTGGCAAAGTAATGTCTCTGCTTTTTAATATGCTATCTAGGTTGGTCATAGCTTTTCTTCCAAGGAGCAAGGATCTTTCAATTTCATGGGTGCAGTCACCATCTGCAGTGATTTTGTAGCCCAAGAAAATAAATCCTCTCACTGTTTCCATTGTTTCCTCATCTATTTGCCATGAAATGATGGGACCGAATGCCGTGATCTTAGTTTTTTGAATGTTGAGTTTTAAGACAACTTTTTCACTCTTCTCTTTCCCTTTCATCAAGAGGCTCTTTAGTTCTTCTTCACTTTCTGCCATAAGGGTGGTGTCATCTGCATATCTGAGGTTATTGGTATTTCTCCCAGCAATCTTGCTTCCAGCTTGTGCTTCATCCAGCCTGGCATTTTGCATTATGTACTCTGCATATAAGTTAAATAAGCAGGGTGACAATATACAGACTTGACATATTCCTTTCCCGATTTGGGAAAGGAGGAGTCAGAGCCTGATTAAGAGACTCCAGCAGTGTGCCTGAGAGGAGGGGCGTGGGGAGATGTCTCCATGGTTACTTGTTTTCTCCATTCAACAAATAGTCATGAATTCACCAGGTGTGGGGACTTAATGAAGAGCAACACAGACATGGTTTTTGCCTGCGTGGACATAGAGGGAGGACTCAACCAGCCTCCAGATCTCTGCTCAGGTGACTAGGTGGAAACTGACACACGCAGAGTTACAGGAAATACAAGAAGAGAGAGAGGCTCACATTTGTAGTTGAAGGTGACGTCTCTGCAGTCGCAGATGACGTTCAGTTTTGAAAAAAAGATGAGTGAGAGTATGTGGGAACTAGTTGGGAAACTTCAAGGTTGAAAGGTCTGGAGACATGCTTCTTCTTAGACCTTAATGTGTGTCTGGAACTTTCTGGCATCTTGTGAAAATGCAAATTTGGATGCAGATAGTATAATTGAAAGTGGAGCCTGACTACTCACTGCTTAAAAGTGAATAAAGGAGCCGGTGGAAAGGAAAGTTGACTTTATTTTGGTTGCTGGCAACTGGGGGTGGAGAAGGAGGGGATATCTGTTCAAAGGCTGACTCCCTCCTCTGACAATCTATGAGCAAGAGCTTTTATGGGCTGAGTGATGGGCCTCCATGAAGAAAGAGTCGTCTTGAAACTGATCATCAGTGGTCTGACGAGCATCATCTTGATTGTTTTAAGTACAGTTAATCTTCAGTTCTGTTTCCTTGAGGCCAGTTCTGAGAACTGTGGCAGCCTGTGTCATGGCTATAATCTAGTTATCCCATAGTTAACTTTGTCCACCTGGTGGGGGTTTCAGTATCTGTAACACAGCTCACAGGATATGACTCAGAATATTATCAGTAGCCTTTGAGAAGGAACCAAAGGTCCTGGACTATGTTTATTATAATAATACTACATTATTATTACTTGGTCTCCTTTGACCTTTCCTTTGTTTCTGCATATTCTGCTTCTCTGATTAAACTTATTCTCTGGCTAGTTTTTCCACAGACAAAAGGCAAACAGAGCGCATAGCAGGTAAGGACCACAGGGTCTTGCTCTTGTTTCAACAGGACTGGGTGGAGCCTGAGACTCTTCAGTTCTAAAAAGCTTGTGATGCTGCTGCTGCTGCTGCTGGTCCATGGCCCATACTGGAAGCAGTAAAACTGTAGTTTTAAAACTGGTTAAATGTTGTTAACGTACTTAAAAAAAATTGGATAGATAACAATATGCTTTGGGAGAATAGCCACATCCTTTCTTTCTGTCATAGTCTCTCCCTGTCTACAGACACACACACACACACACACACACACACTCTTAAAGGTTTAGGAGAAACTTATAAACAAACTCTTTAAGCGCAGAACCACTCACAGATTGGGGAATGCCTACATATGTGTACGTACACATTCATTTACAATGAAATTGCTTTTGCAGAAAGTCCATAATCTCCAGGTCATCTGGAAAATATTTCTTTATGTCAAACATGGACAGAACATATTTTGTTGACTTTACTTAGGGTTGTCAGAGGGGAATAATGAACTCGTATTTACAGATAACCATTTCCAAACCACACTTTGTTTTTAAGTGTTGACTTTTCAACTCTAATCCATAAAATCTGAAAGGCGGTAAAGAAGAGAAAACAACATGTCCAGCTAACATTTTAAAAAAAATGTGTTCCTGTTTCTTGCCTCAGGAAAAGAAGATAGCAAATGCCATTCGTGGAATAAAAGTATGTAATTGCATGTCATATTCTGAACCTGCACTTAGAAGCAGTAGATGTTGTTGGCTTTTCATGTTTTGGTTGCCTCACGAGGCAAGTTGAGAAAGAATCTTCAGATTTTTATTTTCTGCATCATAGATAAGAGCACAGACAAGAGTACAGAAAATACTTTTTTTTCTAACACTCAGAGAATAACAAGAAGGGAGGATTCCTTCTAGGGGTTTTTGATGTGTTGAAATCCAGTCAATGTTTAGATAGTAATGAGGCACTTGACTTAATCTATCTTTTCATAAGCGTTATTCTTACAGTGGCTGGAGACCATTGTCTTTGCTCTGAGCATTGATATTACTGGGGGGAAATGAGTAAATATCACTCCCCTTTTAAAAAAAGTTAATCTTTTTTTTCTCATTGAGAATTGTTGTGTTGTTAAAATTTTTATTTATTTATTTTTGGCTGTACTGGATTTTCACTGCTGCACGGGCTGTTCTCTAGTTGCTGCGAAAAAGCTAGAGAAAATGAGGGTCTACCCTTCATTGTGAAGCTCGGGCTTCTCACCCAGTGGCTTCTCCAGGTGGGTGGGCTTCAGTAGCTGCAGCAGGTGGGCTCAGTAGTTGTGGCCACATGGGCTTAGTTTCTCTGTGGTGTGTGGGATCTTCCCAGACTAGGGATTGAACTCGTGTCCCATGCATTAGCAGGTGGACTCCTAACCACTGGACCACACAAGGAAATCTTCACTCCCCTTTTCAATGGAAATATTTCTCTGATTTGGATTCCTCTGGTTACTGTGTCTGTAGGATGATGCGGTCTGTGTGACACTTAAGATATTCTAGGGCTAAGACTTTCCTCTCCTTGGTTGGGTTTGTAGATTTATTTCCTCTTACACTTGTTCTTTGATTCTTCTCTTATTTAATAGGGAAGAAGAAGTCAATTGCATGGAGGGTGATAGAGAGGTTTCAGTCTCATTAATAGACCAGAACCTCATTAGGGAGACAGTTATTGTATAATGAAAGGTGCTTAATGTCAGAAGACCTGGATTCGAATCCTGGCTCAGTTTCTGGCCAGTGTAATAACCATTTCAGAGCCTTGTCTCCTCAGCATGGAATACTGCACAGGCAAGATGTATTTATGATATAGTAATAGGTGTGCCTGCCAGGAGAAAATATCTTAAGAAAATATCTTAAAATATCATAATGAAGTATCTCTGATTGAAAAATACCTAAGTAATACATTGAACAATATGTATTTAATTTTTTTTTACTTTTGTGCAGTTTTTACAGATTACTTTCCATTTACAGTTATTACAAAATATTGGCTATATTCTCTATTTTGTAAAAGGATAAGTATTTAAATATCTCATCTAATGGCATTGAAGACAGAATATCTTAAAAAAGAGTCAAATTTAGAAAGATGGTAACGATGACCCTATATGCGAGACAGCAAAAGAGACAAAAACGTAAAGAACAGACTTTTGGTCTCTGTGGGAGAAGGCAAGGGTGGGATGATTTGAGAGAATAGCACTGAAACAAGTATATTACCGTTTGTGAAATAGATTGCCAGTCCAGGTTGGATGCATGAGACAGGGTGCTCAGGGCTGCTGCACTGGGATGACCCAGAGGGATGGGATGGGGAGGGAGGTGGGAGGGGGGTTCACGACGGGGGACACATGTTCACCCATGGCTGATTCATGTCAATGTATGGCAAAAACGACTACAATATTGTAAAGTAGTTAGCCTCCAATTAAAATAAATTAATTTTAAAAAGAATAAAAGTTTTACAAAAAAAAGAGTCAAATTTATATTTTAAGATTTCTGAATGTTTAGCATGGAAATTGGTAACAAATTCTCTGATGCAAAAGGTGTAGAGCTGAATGATTGATGGATTCAGGAGCAAATAATACAAAATGTTGATAAACTGTGTGAAGTATAAAAACACGTCTTTGTAAATGATCATTTTGACCACAGAATATAATTTTTTTTTTTTACCTTGTCAATTATAATCCTCCCAAAGTCTTAGGTCTTTTCTTTTTCTAGCATGGTCCCACATATTTTACTTTCCTGTTCCTTTCTTTCAGGAGACATGCTTTGCTTGGATGCTTCTTAAAAATTATTTAACTGAATATATAAAGACATAAAGCAAATCCACAGCTGCACTAACATGCATAAAGCTTAGAACCACTCTCATTCTACCTTTTGGTATCCTAGAAAAGAAAACACTACCTTGTGTTCCACTAAGGTTAAATTGTGTATGTGTTATATTTTGTATAAGAAAAACAAAATAATTAGCTTGAGTCTAGAGAGATTATTTTGTTTGTTTCTATACTTCTACTAAAAAAGTTTGGCTCATACTGAAATGAAATTAACCTGATCCCTAGCTAGAATCTATAAAATATGATGACAAATATGAGATATGTCTATGTATTTACCTTAAATGATGAATTAGTATTGTAAAAGATTAGGCACTACTGGAAAAATCAAAGATTTCCCTGCAGAATTTCACCAAATAGCTCTGTGCTTCTTGTTGATAATATGGAAATGTAAGAAGTAGATTTTGTGTTTAGTTACAGTCATTAGAACTCAGGGCTGCTTATTTTGATTCTGTGTATGGGTGAAAGGCCAAGGTAGACTGTGTGTTTTCAAGCGTTAGAGGAAATCTTTGTAAGAATTATCTTGGCTAAAATTGCCTATAAAATTTCCTCTCTTGGTGACCTCGATTAAATTTTGGATCCTGAAACTTACTAACTTAAAATAAGTACTGAGATGTTTGTTTATTACCCTTAATATATTGGGTCAGGATAACTCAGACACAATTTCCCTAGGTTATGTAGTAAATCTAACTGCCCACAGAGAAAAATTTCTTAATTTCCCATCTGATTCTTGTACTCACTACAAACAATACTATTTATGGCAGGTAGACAACATTTGATACTAACATAAGAAGGTAAAAGACCACTCACTAGTCACTGTTGGCAGCTATTTTAAATCACAAATGGATTAAAAGGTTCATTATTATGTGAAATGTGATTAGTCTTTTCTTTGCAATTTAATTAAAAACAGAATTGGTGACTGTAAATATTTCCCTACTTCTGGGTCTGTTGGTCACCAACAATTTAAAAGGTTGAGTTACATACTTAAATTAGTTTTGGCAGCTAATAGGGATTTATGTTATTTCTTAAAGTTCCTTAGATTAGACTTTCTCAGTGGATCTTCTCTGTTTTAGTAGTAATGGTAAAAAATGGCTTAAAACATAGAGAGCCTGTCTATTGGTCTTGCTGGAAAGAATGGATTATATTATTGATGTTTTAAGGGTTTCCTTAACTGTATCCTTCCAGGCTTTTTTTTGGCAGAATAGCTCCCAGGAGAAGCAGATGTTTAAATGGTAATGAATTCCCTGAAACTGTGTTCAGCTAGCATTGCTGGGCTTCCCAGGTGACTCGGTGATAAAGAATCCACCTGCCAATAAGGAGACACAGGAGATGGAGGTTTGATCCCTGGGTCAGAAAGATCCCCTGGAGGAGGAAATCCACTCCAGTATTTTCCCATGGAGAACTCCGTGGACAGGGAAGCCTGGTGGTCTATAGTCCCACAGGGTTGCAAAAGTCGGACACAACTGAGCAACTGAACGCACAGTCACATCAAACAGGATCAGTGTGTTTCCTTTATCCTGGTTACCTTAAACTCAGCAGTTAATGGAATGAACAAATAAAATCTTTATTGCAAAGTTTTCATAACATTGAACTTTTTAAGATAATTAAATTATAAGTAAATCCATTGTTTAGAAAAATTCCAGAGGGCTTAGGTCATATTTTATTAACATTAAAATGATCTGCTTTACAATTGGAAGTTTGATGAGTCTTGAAAGTTGTATTCTAATGATCTTGATGGTATAGTCACAAGTTGTGTCTGACTCTTGCAATCCCATGGACTGTAGCCTGCCAGGCTCCTCTGTCCATGGGATTTCCAGGCAAGAGTACTGGAGTGGTTTTCAATTTCTTCAGGATCTTCTTAATGATCTTGCTGCATATAATTAATATCTAATTAATGATCTTGCTGCATATAATTAAGATCTAATTAATGATCTTGCTGCATATAGTTAAGACCAAAGTTAGTATAAGCATAAAAGAAGACGAAGATTCATAGTGTATCTTAATATGGATGCTTTTTGCATTTTGAATGAAGTCATTCTTCATTTTAGAAAAGGCAGAGGAACCAGAGATCAAATTGCCAACATTCACTGGATCATTGAAAAAGCAAGAGAGTTCCAGAAAAACATCTATTTCTGCTTTATTGACTATGCCAAAGCCTTTGAGAGTGTGGATCACAATAAACTGTGGAAAATTCTGAAAGAGATGGGAATACCAGACCACCTAACCTGCCTCTTGAGAAATCTGTATGCAGGTCAGGAAGCAGCAGTTAGAACTGGACATGGAACAACAAACTTGTTCCAAATAGGAAAAGGAGTACGTTAAGGCTGTATATTGTCACCCTGCTTATTTCACTTGTATGCAGAGTACATCATGAGAAACGCTGGACTGGAAGAAACACAAGCTGGAATCAAGATTGCCGGGAGAAATATCAATAACCTCAGATATGCAGATGACACCATACTTATGGAAGAAAGTGAAGAGGAACTAAAAAGCCTCTTGATGAAAGTGAAAGAGGAGAGTGAAAAAGTTGGCTTAACAAAGCTCAACATTCAGAAAACGAAGATCATGGCATCTGGTCCCATCACTTCATGGCAAATAGATGGGGAAACAGTGTAAACAGAGAATTTATTTTTTTGGGCTCCAAAATCACTGCAGATGGTGACTGCAGTCATTAAATTAAAAGACGCTTGCTCCTTGGAAGAAAAGCTATGGCTAATCTAGACAGCATATTAAAAAACACAGACATTAGTTTGCCAAAAAATGTCTATGTAGTCAAAGCTATGGTTTTTCCAATAGTCATGTATAGATGTGAGAGTTGGACTATAAAGAAAGCTGAGCACGAAGAATTGATGCTTTCGAACTGTGGTGTTGGAGAAGCCTCTTGAGAGTCCCTTGGACTGCAAGGAGATCCAACCAGTCCATCCTAAAGGAGATCAGTCCTGGGTGTTCACTGGAAGGACTGATGCTGAAGCTGAAACTCCAATAGTTTGTCCACCTGATGCAAAGAATGGACTCATTTGAAAAGACCTTGATGCTGGGAAAGACTGAAGGTGGGAGAAGGGGATGACAGACGATGAGATGGTTGGATGGCATCACCGACTCAATGGACATGAGTTTGAGTAAACTCTGGGAGTCAGGGATGGACTGCAGTCCATGGGAGCGCAAAGAGTCAGACATGACTGAGCGACTGAACTGACTGACATTCTTTATTGCGGACTGAGTGACTGAACTGACTAACTGACATTCTTCATTGTGCAAGAGTGTCTTGTATTTTGTAGGATGGTTCAGCAGCTCAGGTCCCCACTCCCTGGATGGCAGTGGAGCCCACCTTTCATTGTGATCATTAAACTCCTGCATAGATTTCTAGGTACTCCCAGTAGGACTGCTACTTCATTAACTGTAAATTGCTTCTTTATCCTAAGACTTAATTGTTCTTACTTGTCACCCATTATGTTCTCCCTCAGATACCCAGCTCTTTTCTTTCACCCTTGATCCCAATACCATTGCCTCCCCAAACCTCATTCCAAGCCTTGCTTTAGTGAATCCAAAGATTCTCTTGAATCATTCATTTTATTTTTTCTTTCTCTACTGGCTTCTTTCTGTCAACATATAGACAATCTTATTTGTTTAAACATACATAAATTCAAACAAAACAGTTAGCGTTCAAACAAAATTTTGTATTCTAAAATTTTATCTTCTTATGCGTCTGTCAGTTTTTTAGATCATAGATCCTGGGAATTAGCCTTATTTTTTAAATAGATTTCTTAATAAATATAAAGGAGAGCTTGCTCTGTTTGTTTTTAGTGGCAAAATGAATGTAACATTAATAACTGTTTGATAAGATTCATATGCTCATTGTATTTCCAGGGTGGCTTGCAGACTGCTCTTTGGGGGTTGGAGTTTTTGGTTTCACTCTTGTTTGTTATTTTCTAGGATGTGATGTCTGTTAATGATGAGTGGTATATTTTTAACTAATTTCCTTCCTTCCTCTTCTCTCATTTGTTTTCTTTCTTTCTAAATATGCTGATATATTACATTTTTTTCAGGTCACAAGTAGCCTAAGTTTAATTATACACCCACCAATTCTGCATTTTGGAAGGAATTTTATCCTTTCTCACTGGCACTTCCCAAGTTAAAATTTTCTCCTGTTATTATTTTTAAATGTGTATTTTTTTAAAAAAATTGCCCTTTAGCTCTCTTTCTTAAGAAGCTTGGTGAAGGAGGATTCATCATCAGATTGAGAAAGGTTTGCTATGGAAGTAATTTACATGAGAAATACCAGTTGATTTTTATCACCTTTTGAAGCAAATGTATTTGTCTTTCTCTTCTAATATAGGCACATAAATATCTGGATAATTTGCATAATAAATACTTTTCTATTACGGAAGACATTTTAAATCATCTCCTCTAGCCCTACAAGCACTGCTCCTTTCTCAGTTTTCTTCTTTTCATTATTGAAATTTCATGAAGAAAGTTGTAATTTATTTATCCTTTGCATTATTCTGCTGCTTCACAATATGCTGAGACCTAGCTACTTGTTACAGTCAGTTTATTATCTCTTGCAAACTTACATTCCATGATAATCATTTCTTCTTTGGAAAGTATTTATAGTAATATTTATCATATACATAGATTATTTAATGTGTATATGTGGTTGACTAATAAGACAGACACTGTGTGCTCACCATCTGAAGGTTAAGAAAAAACATTAGAATCTTAAAAGCATCTGGTATCCTCTCACTGATCACCTTTCTCTCCACTTTTCCACTGAGACTAACTGTACTGAATTGTGTGTAAATCACTCCCATGCTTTTATGTATACTTTTGCTACTTATGTGTCTGTGTGCTGCTTGAGTGCTAAGTCGCTTCAGTGGTGTGCAACTCTTTGCGGACCTATGGACTGTAGCCTGCCAGGCTCCTCTGTCCATGAAATTCTCCAGACAAGAGTACTGGAGTGGGTGGCCATTTCTTCCTCTAGGGGATCTTCCTGACCCAGGGATTGAACCAGCATCCCTTCTGTCTCCTGCTCTGGTAGACAGTTTCTTTACCACTAGCGCCACCTGCAAAGCCTAACTATACATGTATCTGCAAGCAATATTCCGTTAGTTTTGCCTGGTTTTGAAATTTATATCAATATAATGATATTTCATGATTTTCTTTGAAGACTTTTTACTCACTATTATGTTTGCAAGCTTCGTCCATGCTGATGCCTGTAACAGTTATCTCTTGTTCTCTGCTCCGCAGTATTGTTTTGAATGGATAGACCACACTTTATTTATCCAGCATATTTCTGGTTGGCATTAGAGTTATAATTCTTGCATTTTTGATATTACAAACACTGCTTCTGTGGACAGTCTTGTTCAAATCTCCTGGTTAAAGCATGCAGGGATTATGTATAGAGTTTATGTGTGGGTTAAAATGGCTGCTCATAGGATATGTGTGTGTTTAACCTTGTTAGAAAATGCCAAGTTATTTTCCAAGTGGTCGTACCAATTTGCGCAACATCTAGTAGCAGATGTTGTAGTTTAAAAAATTTGCCAAAATATTGGCTATAGTGTGTTTGGGCATTATTCATATATACTCTTTGGCAAAATTTTTGTGTGTTTAAACATTTTTCTGCCTTCTGGTACCTTTTAGAATTGATTTGTAGCAGTTTTAATATATTCTAAATGTGAGTCTTTGGCTTGTGTTTTAGGATACAGATATCCCAGTTTGTGGTTTTTCTTTTGACTTTATTTTTGACAAAAAGTATATCCTTAATTTAACGTAATTGGATTCATCAGATTGTTCCTTTTATATTATTTTTTCATGTGTATTGATTAAGAAATTCTTCTCTATGATAACTTTATGAGGATATCCAATTGTATCTTTATATGTTGGTTGTGAAGTTGAGATCCATTTAATTTATTTCTGTATAACCAATTTGCATCACTACTTGTTGATTAGTCCATCTATTCTTCACCTATCTGCAATGCCTGCTCTGTCATAAATAGTTTTCATATATGTTTATGTTTATTTCTGGACTTTACTCTCTTCTTTTAGTCTGTTTATCTGAATGTGTAGGAAAACCAAATTATTTTCATTATTGTATTTGTACATAAAACTCTTGGTATTCTATTCACCTTGTTCTTTTGGAATTTCCTAGTTTTTTATGGTTCTTTACTCTTCCATATAGACATTATGAAATCAGCTAATGAAATTGCTTGATGAGATTTGGGTTAGAATTGTATCCAGTCTCTCAGTCTGGGGGAAAGAAATCTTTCTGATACTGAAACTTATTATCTAACAACATATATAATTCTCCATTGATTTACATTTTTTAGTCTCCTTCAATGAATTTTTTTCATAAAAGACTTGAATAAAAAATAGAGAGAATTAAGTCACAAAGAGAAAAACAAATATCATGTAAAATTGTTTATATGTGGAATCTAGAATAATGGTACAAATGAACTTATTTGCAAACCAGAAATAAAGACAAAGATGTAGAGAACAAACTTACAGATACTGAGGAGAAAAGAGTGGGTGGGATGAATTGGGATATGGAGATTAACATATATACACTGCTGCTGCTGCTGCTGCTAAGTCGCTTCAGTCATGTCCAACTCTGTGCGACACCATAGGTGGCAGCCCACCAGGCTCCCCTGTCCCTGGGATTCTCCAGGCAAGAACACTGGAGTGGGTTGCCATTTCCTTCTCCAATGCATGAAAGTGAAAGTGAAGTCGCTCAGTCATGTCCAACTCCTAGCAA
>NW_024070208.1:67522057-67691557 GCF_014754425.2 Oryx dammah
GATTCTCCAGGCAAGAACACTGGAGTGGGTTGCCATTTCCTTCTCCATACACTACTATATATAAAATAGGGTAACTAATGAGAACCTACTGTAGAGTATAGGGAACTCTACTCAGTGCTTTGTTGTGACTTAAATTGGAAGGAAATTTTAAAAGAGGGGATATATGTATACATACAACTGATTCACTTTGCTGTATAGCAGAAACTAACACACCATAGTAAAGCAACTTGACGCCAATGAAAATTAAAAAAAATTAATCCCAACCCTTAAAATCAGTTATGCTTCTCTTAATATTTTCAGTTATTCACCTTCAAAGGTTACATTTTACTTTAATGATATTTGGACCCTCCCCCCTCAGTAAATTGAATGACGGAAAGTAAATGGAGAATTAGTGGGAGAGTCTTCTCTCTTCACTCTATAGAGCAAATGTTTCTTCCAACTACTGATGCATTTATCAAGTTGATTATCATCCACATTCCCAGTGCCAGTCATGTGGCTAATTATGCAGAAGGCAGGTGTTTCTTCAGTTAGTAATAATTAGTTGTGCAGGCAGTTATTCTTTCTAACATGTGTGTCATATGCAGGACAGATACCTCATCATATTGAACATGCCGTCAATAGCAAATACAAAATTTCTAATGTAGCTCATGCTAACTATACATAATTATCTGGCTTATTATCAAAATAATATCCATCACAGCTCTTTGAGGGTTCCCATCCACAGCATTTCTTTTGGGTCTTCCAATAACATTATCAAGGCTAAGAATGAGTTATTATCCTCATTTTTGAAGAGGAGGAAGGTGAAATCTGAAAGATTAACTAATTGGCTGACGATGGCATCATTGGTTTCTAGTAGAGGTGAGCATTAACCTCAGGTTTGCTGAACTCAGAGCCAGTATTCCTGCCTCTGTATTGAAGGGGTGGTGGTAGTAGAGATTGTGGGACCATAGGCCAAATAAACCCTCTGACCTTTTTCTTAATTGTTATTCAGTTTATCTAATGTGGCAGCCTTCGTTGGGACTTACCAGCTATGGTTCTTGCGAGGCTTCCTTCCTCTGTCTCGTTGTATACCCAGCTAAGTTGTACTTACTTGCCTTCCCAGTTGTTCTAGGCATTTTGAGTTTATGACCTCTGCCCTAGAATAAGCCAGGTGCTCTGTATTGTATGCTTACATTTTTTTCTTCCTTGAATTCTTCTGATTACTTACCACTAGACAAATCTTTTAGACTGCTGTGCAGCTCTATTATGAAAAGAGAGATAAATTATTAGCCTCCTAAGAATAGGCATAGAAGACCTAATTCTATGCCTTGAGTACACTGAGAACCTTGCACCCAAAGTGTGCTTGCTAAATGCTAATTGATGAAGGGAAAGATTTAGATCTTCCTCTGAAGATAAGATCATTAAGTTATCTCTCAAAGTTGAAGTCTGTTATAGTCAGTTCCTCTCATGAGAGAAAGTTGCTCAGTTCAACTGATAAAAACTTATCAGCTCATAAAATCAAACCTGCTCTGTGTTTAGCACTGTATGGAATTTTATCAGGAAGGGTTTGGGTTATACTGCTACTATTGGCAGATAAGGTGTATAAAACCAGTGCATTGGAAAGATCTTTGCAGAAGACAGTTTTGACACTCCACATAATTATACTGATGCTACTTTTCCTCCAAGGGTAGATGTTTCTCTCTGTCTTCTCCTTTTAGGACATCTCTTACAGTCTTTACCAGTGTAATACTTGTTCTTCCAGATTTGAATGCCTTCCAGTAGTTCACAGTTTTACTTAGCACCCGAAATTTATCAAGCTGCAATTAAGACAAGGACCTATCGACTAAAATGATGCCCTGGTAACTCCAGAAAGGTAGAACAGTTTCATCCATTTCCACCTTCAAAGTAGGCTTTTGCATTCTAAAGAACTGAATTGTTTCTTTAAAGAAAGAGGAATCCTTTATTTGTCAGAAGCTCCGTTTTATTTGGAATTTATTAGAGGAAGCTCTGTTAGGGAAAAGTGCTAGACAAGTCATTTTTAATGTAAGTCTGTGAATTAATCAAAACAGCTGTGTAGGTTACGAGGTAGACTGTAACACCAGGTGGCAACAGAATGTCTTCCTCATTACAATCACTAGCGATGAGTTGCGGAGACCTCCTGTACTTGATGGCCTTTCTCGAGGGGCATCCCTGCTTGGTGGTGGGGGAAAAGAGTAAGGGCTGTATGGAACCATTTCAGCACCATCCTGAGCTTAATAGTGCTGTCTTTCATTGCCTCTTAACAAGCTGCGCTGGTGCCATAAAGTGTTCAAGCTGACAAATGCTGTCAAAGCTCCTTCAATGTAAAGATTTTCTGCTGTATTTAACATGTTCACTTTTATTTTAATGATGCCCAAACATGCGTCAGTTGTTTGTTCAACATGCAGTGTGGTCTCTGGAGCCATCCCATTAGGCACAGAGTACAATCACTGTCCTGTTCCAGTGACCATTAATGGCAAAATTCTTCAATTAACAGCTGGGAAGTTGTGCTGACTCTTAACAATTCACTTTCTCCCAGAAGTGAAAGAAAGACCCCTGGTGTGAAGTTGTTGAGTTTGTTTAGTTTGACTTTCAGAGCATCGTATTAGACATGACTTTATCATCAAGACTAAGGTACAAGCTGAGAATGATAACTCTATGAAGATTTTTGTAAAAAATGTGATGCCCATATGTCATTCAGAGTTCAAGTTTATACAGCTGTTTAATACTAGTTTACCAGTTCCACTGTGGTGATAACTGATTAACACCGGCATTGTGCTTATTCTGTGCTCAGCATTGTTCTGACTATTGATATGTATTTATTTAATTTTCACAACCCACTTATTCATTAGGTGTCATTGTCCTCATTTCAGATTTTTCGAAAAAAGACTAAGGTACAGGAGATCAAATAGTTTTTCTGAGGCCATAGATAGGGCATGGAGGAAACTCTGTTGGAACCCAGATATTCTGGTTCCAAAGTTTGCGCACTTAACGAAAATTAAATGCATTACATCGACTGAAATGACATCAAACACACTCTTGGCATTGAATGGGAGCACATATACTGAATGCCTGCCTGTTGGGTAGACATGTCTTTTCACAGTTAACAAAGAGAATAGATTTATTCTCTAAATGTAGTTTAGGATTTACAAAGTTTCGATTACCCTTCTGGTCACATTATCTAAGGCTGAAAATGGAGAACAGTTGGAGCAGGAAGAGTGGACTTTCCTGAGTTCCATTTTCCTTCTCATTATCCTGGGTCTTTCCTTTCCCAAAGCATTACTGCAGTCTGAAACCTCAGATTGTGCTTCATTTACAACAGAATTGAATTATCCTTAATAACTCCAGAGCACTTTGGGCTTCCCTGGTGGTTCAGAAGATACAGTGTCTGCCTGCAGTGTGGGAGACCTGGGTTCAATCCTTGGGTCAGGAAGATCCCCTGGAGAAGGAAATGACTATTCCCTCCAGTATTCTTGCCTGGAGAATTCCATGTACAGACGAGCCTGGTGGTCTACAGTCCATGGGGTGGCAGAGAGTCAGACATGACTTGAGGGGCTAACACTTTCACCCCTTTGGAAAGGGAAGGACTCACTACAGATTCTTTTTGTTTGTCTTTTGCTAGCTTTATTATTAATATTTTATGATATTATGGGGAAGCAATTGATTTTAAGAATTGGGATTCCTGCTTTCTTTTCCTTTTTAAAAATTCTATAAATATAAATCAGCAAGTAACAAAATGAGTGACTCTGCAAAGTTATTATACCCCAGTGAGTTGAATATAGGCATTATAATTCACCAGTAGCTGATGACTGAACGGATCTAAAGAAAGAATGGAAAGGTAGACTTTAAAGATAAATATACAGCGGTAATAATCTCTTCAATAAGGTATGCATGAAATGGAAATTTATGACAGATAGCCAGACCAGGAAATCGAAAAATTTGGATTTTTCTCTTCATTCTAATCAGTTTCTCAGCTTCCTTTTCTGATTAGTGCCCTAGCTTGTTAGGCTACTGTCCACAGGGTCGCAAAGAGTTGGACATGACTGAGCGACTTCACTTCACTTCAGTTCACTTTAAGGCTTCTTTTGGGCTTCCCTGGTGGCTCAGCAGTAAAGAATCTGCGTGCAGTGCAAGAGACATGGGAAATATGGGTTCAATTCCTGTGTTGGAAAGATCCCCTGGAGGAGGTTACAGCAACCCATTCCAGTACTCTTGCCTGGAGAATTCCATGGACAGAGGAGCCCAGTGCCTAAAGTCCACGGAGTCACAAAGAGTCGGACAGGGCTGAAGCAACTGAGCGCGCGCACACACAAGGCTTCTTCCCTGGATCTCTGACATGTTTCTAGTAGATGTTTGGAATCACACTTTGGTTTCCAGGCAGCAATTTCTGCCCGAGCTGAATTTTAGAACACGAAGGTCATTCATTTCTATCCTGGAAGATGGTTCACATATTTATGTTCTAGAAAGTGGGCTGAGAAGAAAAATTTGCTACTTTATTAATTAGGGCCCTTTAACATTTTGTATTCTCAAGCTTAATCATTTGCTTGTTTGAACTAAAGTCATCTTCCTTAATCACCATCATTAGTGGCTGTCCATGAATGATTACCTCTCGAAATTTTACAAGCATGTTAGAATTTAATGCATTTTACGTTCCCCATTAGGGACTAGATATCATTCAGTATTTTACTATTCCAGTATATTTTTAAAAGCATGATATTAACTGTAGGTCTGCTCGATTTCAGTGGTTGAGGAGAGTTCTGCTCCCCTCATCAGTCCTCAAATTGGTGTGGAGGTGGTGCTGGGAGGGCAAGGAGAGAGCCACGGCGAGACTTAGTGATCTAGGGTTGGTGCCATTTTATAGTTTAAACTTACCAGGAGATTTCAAAGAGTTTGCTTCATTAAAAATGAGAATGCTTGCTTTCATCTTGGACTTTTCCAGTGATGAACAGTTTCACTGTCTTTTAGAAATAGCCCATAACACTTTGGGAATCACACATTCGGTAATTCCTAGTTCAACTTTTTAAGAAGACACAGAACGCCTCTATCTGTTTTCTATCTGATAGTCTTTCAACTGTATGGAGCCATCTTAATATCCCTGATTATTCTCATCACATTGGATCATGCCACACTTGTTTATTTTCCATACTTTGAAAATCTGTCATGATTGTGATTCTCCTTCAACGTTCCTTATGAAAATGGACACTTATTCCAAAATGAGACACCGGCCTCACCCCCACACACATACCACTTTCTGGTGTACCCACCGCTGCACAGGGGTTTTCGTGTTTTCTAGTTTTATTCTCAGGATGACCCTGGCAGACACGGACCTCTAATGTGTATTCATTTTTGCCCTTCTCCTGAATAGACCAGAGAAGCTCCAGCAAGGCAGCATCCATCCTTGTTTTTTTTTTTTGTTGTTGTTGTTGTATCCCAACTCCTTGCACAGTGCTTTGTACACAGTGGTGACTTAATTGTTGGATGAATGAACCCTTACTCCTCACCCTGGTGTTGGGAACTGGCAATTGAGTTGTCAGTCAGAGTTGGAATAAGTTTCTGAGCTTGGGAGAGTGTTCACTTTTGTATAATGCTCAGTAAAAAAGCTTTCAAGTTTGTGTTTGTCTATATTGTTTGTTTGTTTTAGTTGCTTCTTATTTTTCCTAAAACATGATTGCTTTGAGCATACAGGGCATTCTGATAGTCAGTTTAAGCCCAGGAAAAATCAAAAGGATCTGAGGGATGAGAAAGCATTTAGAATGCAGTGGTAGGAAGGGAAGCAAAGATCCTGAGGTGGGAGAGGGCTTAGTGCACTCAAGGAATAGAAAATTCCATGAGCTGTAGCTGAAGAATGACAGCGGGGATGTTTGGATGAGGTTGGAGGCCTACATTCTCATCATGAAATCCTTTTGGATCATGCTGAGGACTTTGAAAGATTTTAGACTGGGTCCCCAGTGGTGGGGGGACAGTGAATTCTAGAGAACTACGATAAGATGTGAGATCCAAAAAGGTGTTGAAAGTAAACTAGGAGAGAGGTGATGGGGGCTCAGTTTAGCAGAGTTTACTGGTTTCAGGTTTACTGCAGGGTGGGATAGGGGATGATGTAGGCACAAAAGAGGAAGTAAGAATGTCACTTACCTTGTAATGGCAGGAAGTGAAGAACAAATCCCACTAAATTATGTTCCTGGAATGATCAGTTATCTTCTATAAATGGACTTTGGGTTTCATGAAATGATACTCCCACTTTCAGGTACAACCATGTAGCAAGTTAGCTTGGAAATACATGCTGTGAAAGCCTTTCCCCATTTCCAGTCCTAAATCTTAATAGCTTCCTCCTGCATATGCGTGAAGGAACAATGTCAACACCAGTTGGTCAACGAGGCAGGTTGGATTTTTCCCTTTCATAGCTCTCCCTTACTGTTACTTAATCCATTAGAAATGTAAATATATCTGATATTTTTTGTTCCTTAGTTCTGAGAAGCAGCCACAGCTCTTCTCTACCACTGGCTAGGGTTAACCTGTACACATATAAATTTGCTTAGCTTTTCAAAACAATGCAAGGTTTTCCAAAGATAAGACAGTTCATTTACATAACTTGGAATAATTTGGCTGGCAAACTCAAGGAGATAGAGCGTGTGGATCAAGTTTAACACATTCATTTAGGTTGGCTGCCTCCCATGCATGCGTTCCCTGTGGTTGGAGAGGGTCCCATCTGTTCCGCTCCCAGTCAGAGAACACTGCGCCTGTGAGCATCGTAATTTCTGACTGCAGACGCCCAGTGCTTCATAACTGGTTTAGAAACGGGTGCCCCAGATCCTCACCAGTAACATTGTTAACTAGTACTAATATAATGACATTATTCTAGAACTAGGAGACCTGTCTGTTACTAATGTACCCAGAAGATTGCAAAAACCAACACACTTCTTTCTTGTCTTTTTCCCTGTTTACATCTTGACTTTTTTTTTTATAACTCAAAGATGCCTTCTCCATTTCCCCCAAACTATTCAGCTCAGCCTTCAAGACCCTCATCATGACTTCCCAGGACCTCTTGTAGATTTATCCTCCTTTAATCTCCCAGAAGATCTCTCTAGACCAAGGGAGCTAGACTGACATTTCCTCCACAAACCCTGTTTTCACCCTTTGCATCTCTATTCCTTGGGTTCTTTCTGTTTGAAATTACCTTTTGACCCCTCTCACCCCTGCCTGTCACAAATTATACTCATTTCAAATGCCTACTTAATAGGCCATCCTTTGATGTCCCAATAATTTGTCTGTTCCTCTCTTTTGATATTTACCTCTTCTCTCTTGTCCTCATTGGACATCCTAAGGGTTTTATTGCCTCATCCCTGCATACCCTTCAAATGCTTTCTAGTACCAGCACATTGCCTTACACATAGGATGTTGCCAATTAGAATTTGATGACTTTAATTGAATTTTCAGTATCTAATTATCATCTAACTATAAGCAACAGAAAAAAAATCATTTCAAAGCAGAGTTTTGAAATTATGCAGCCAGAGGCATGCTTTTCTAGTTCCCACTTTCCATCCTGGAAGAGATCAGGCTGCCAGCAAGGCCACTGGAACCTTTAATCTTTGTTGTTCTTTAGTTTTCAGAAGTGACCCAGCCTCTTTCATTTTGCGGTGGAAAATCAATTCAAAGAGGGGAATGTTCCTGCTGAATGGGCTGGCCAGGGAGGGGCCAAGTTTATCTTCAGCAGAGAAGCCATTAGAGGGTCCAATGGACTTGTTACTTTCCAGGCGAGCTTTTTCTTGGATTACATTGTTTCTCTTTGAATTCTCCAAAACCTGTCAGGTGTTTTCTTCCTTCTCTCCCTTGAGTACCTCCAGTTAATCTAAGATTAGCCTGACAGCCCCTATTTTCCAGGTCTCTGGTTTCATCAATAAAATAGGTTACATCTTTTTTGAGCTCCATTACCTCCTTCCATAACCTTGTTCTCTTGATCCATATTGTGGCTTATTCTTTATTCAGCTTGCCCCATCCATTTTGGGCTATGTTCCCACTTCCTAATTCTCACTCTTGAATGGGACAATTTAATTCAATAATTGCCAGGACTATAGAAGCCTGACAATCTCACAGCCTTTTGTGTGGTGTTTTCACCTCGTTGCTCTTCCGGTTGCTACCACTGGCTTTGAGCTCACCAACAGCATTGCTCAGAATTCCTAATGAATTGCCACCTTTACTTTCAGAGTATCGATGATTGACAGATTTATTTATCATAAAAGCTTATTTTCTAGAAATTTGGGAAAAGTTATAAGGACCCTTACTTATTTAATACTAGAGGTAATATCTTTAAAGTGAAGTGTACACTGCCTGAGGGATGCATAGAATATCCCATTATATTTATTTTGATATTATGTCTCTTAATTCCTATTTTTATGTTTTAATTTATTTTTTAAATTAATTCTTTTGGAGCATAGTTGCTTTACAATGTTGTGCAAGTTTCTACTGTATAGTAAAGTGAATCAGATATACACACAAACACACACACACACACACATATATATATTTTAGTATATAGGCTTTGAAAGAGGTCCCTGGGTAGGGAAGATTCCCTGGAGGAGGCCACAGCAGCCTACTCCAGTATTCTTTCCTGGAGAATCCCATGGACAGAGGAGCCTGGCAGGCTACAGCCCATAGGGTCACAAAGTGCCGGACCAACTGAAGTGACTTAGCATACACACATGTATGTATATATTCCCTCTTTATTGGTTTTCCTTCTCATTTAGATCACTGCAGAGCACAGAGTAAAGTTCCCTGTACTATATGGCAGGTTCTCATTAGTTATCTATTTTATACATGCGTGCCAAGTCACTTCAGTCGTGTCTGACTCTTTGTGATCCTTTAGAATGTAGCCTACCAGGCTCCTCTCTCCATGAGATTCTTGAGGTAATAATTCCTGACCGGGTTTCCATGCCCTCATCCAGGGGATCTTCCCAGCCCAGGGATTAAATGGGCATCTCTTCTGTCTCCTGCACTGGCAGATGGGTTCTTTACCACTAGCACCACCTCGGAAACCCTATCTATTCTATATATAATATCAATAGTGTATACATAAATATACATGATATATTGGCAGAGTATTGATTGAATGGGAACATAATTTATAAAAATACATGCAACCAATATTACATGAAAATGGGTTTAGTAATAAGATATGTGATCAAAATGTTTTGGGACCATTGCTTTTCAGAGCATTGAGTCTGCAGTCAGACCTGGATTCCAGCTCCTTTTTCTGCCCACTTACTGCATGTATAACCTTGAATCTGTTCTTTAGTCTCTTTGGTCTTGAGGTCCTCATCTGCAAATTGACAGGAAGACCATTTTGCAGGGTTGTTGAGTGGATTCGGTGGAGTAATGCATGTCAGTAAGTGAGCAAGTTCATGCCATGTAGTGTGTATTTGTTACTGTGGTTATTCAGCTCTGTCTGACGGTATGATTGCTGGTGTTATTTTATTATTTCCTTGTCCTATATCTCACTGTTTGTAATTGCAGAGGAACTGAACCTACTCTACATGTCAAAAAAATCTCATACCATACACGTTAAAAATGTGAATGATAAAACTTAGAATTTTTAAAACTGCATGTACACATTCACCCTACCTCAAAATGCATAATAAAAATGGATTTTGTAACATATTTACCTAACTTTTGTAAGAAAAGCAAAGTAATTGGTTGGAATTTTGAACAACACTGAATCCATAATCCATTCAATAGGGCCATTTTGTTGATAGTTTATGGTGCATTCCTTTGGTCTTTTAGAAATAAACTCTTTTGGAGACTATTTATGATAAGCCTGCCTTTTATTGAATACTGCCACATCGTGTATAGTTTTAAGGTGATATTCTGGTACAAGATGCCTTAGGAAATAAAACGCTTAGTATGCATTTATCTGGTATATTGGCTGAGATCTGAGGATATAAGAGAATTCTTTGGTAAGGTAAAGAAAAGTTCACCATAGTTTGCAAGACTGGTTCATGTGGAATTTATAAGAATGGACTGACCAGCATGGCCTTTTAAAATTCCATAGTTAATCTCTTTATTGAAAGCTGCTGGGCTAGTTGATTAAGAAAGCCTTATGGGATGACTGCTTTTAGTGTCATACAAATGAAGCTGAATTGTTGCTAAGTAAACCACTATAGATCAAAGTGCCTTGTGGTCAGAGTCCTGCAGTTAATTTTTTTTTTTCATTAAGTTTTAAAGAGAAGGTGAAGGGTTGAAGAATGAAACACACTAAATTTGACATCTATGATGTCCATTTACATCCATGCATTTCTTTAAGCATCTAATCTGAGTGATTGGACAAAGAGGGCAGCAAAGCAGAAATGGATAAATGTAGAGCTATGTCAATTAATACTTGTTTCCCGTTTATAATTGCTGGGATCCTTTTTAGCCATTCTGGAATCTGTAGGCGTACAGACAAGGTTTCAAGGGCTCCCAGGGAAACTGACGAAGTGGATCTGCTGACTGGTCCGTGGCGTGAAGTCCCTGTTGTCATACTCATCTCAGCTTTAAGTGTACACAGGACTGTTAAGTGTTACCCTGTGATCTTAGAGGTACTCAAGAACAATGTTTTATGTCCTTTGTACCCCTCCCACTGAAGTGTAGTGCGTGCATCTCATTCTTCCTTATTTTCCACTATCTGAAATCGAGTATGAATACGTTTGAATGGATCAGATGCATGTATGAACATATGTGTTGCTGGACGAGGATAACAGTGAAGAAGGAAATAAGGGAAAAAGGACTGAAAGGGTGGACTGAAAATGGAAATTGAATCTGCCATACAAATTCCACAAGTTCTGTGCTGCGATTTTAAATACTTGCTGTGAAAAGTTCAGGCATTGTTGTACTGACATTTGTTTCTGGATGTGGAGAACATTATATAGGTGAATATAGTGGAATACTAAATGCAGTTTTGGAAAAGACCCTTCTTTTGCCATGTGCATTTTAGTGGATATGTGCATTTTTCTAGGGTGACTTGTAAAAAGCCCATTTTATAATGCTCATTTGATGTACTGGTAAGTAATGATCTTTCAGATTTTAAAATCAACAAATACATGCTAAATGTCTCATTCAAGGTCATAATGAAAACCAGTGTTAAACTTAGAAACCAAATTCATAAATCTGGGCACTATTCTCATGCTGTAGCCAGAAACCTGTAGCCTGCCCCATAGAACCAGACCATTACCGATCATAGATTCTTCTAGAGCTGACCAATACCATTGGTCCTTTTCTATAATTTTACCTTATCATCACCATTGTTAACACCTTCAGTCTTTCCATTTGGCTCACTAGTCATAGATTAATGATAGATAAATATTAATTTATTATCCTCCCCCCCCCTTTTTTTTTGTATAGTGAGTACAAAAGGACCAAGTGACATAGAGAGCAAGTGTTACTCTCATGGTGATGTTCTTTCTTCCTGAGTGTATAGGGAAGAGAATTTACAGGAGTATGAAATAAATGAAAAAGAATCCACCTGCAATGTAGGATACCCTGGTTCGATTCCTGGGTTGGGATGATCCAAGAAGGGATAGGCTATCCACTCCAGTACTCTTGAACTTCCCTTGTGGCTCAGCTGGGAAAGAATCCGCCTGCAATGTGGGAGACCTGGGTTGGATCCCTGGTTTGGGAAAATCCCCTGGAGAAGGGAAAGGCTACCCACTCCAGTATTCTTGCCTGGAGAATCCCAGGGAGAGAGGAGCCTGGTGGGCTGCTGACTCTGGGGTCACACAGAGTCAGACACGACTGAAGCGACTTCGTAGCAGCAGCATTTATGCTGACAAAACTGGGTCAGGAAGAATGAATTTCTTCATGCTTCATCATGTTTAAGTTCCATGTTGACATATTATTTAGAAAGTTTTGTTTTCTTGATGCATCTAGATATTGTAGATACATTAGACATACCTTGTAATGTGAATGCATATTTCCACCATAAAAGAAGCGGTAAGAGAAAAGATTAGCATTCTCTTTAGCATTATAGCAACCACAAAATTCACTCCATTGTCTTTGTCTTGAGAGGGATGAGGGGCAGTGCTTACTGAAAACTGGGGGTGTCCCAGCGCTGGGTCTGTTGCTCCTCCTTAATGGATGTGCTCTGTCACTTCAGTCATGTCTGTTTGTAACCCCATAGACTGTAACCTGCCAGGCTCCTCTGTCCATGGGATTTTCCAGGCAAGAATAGTGGAGTGGGTTTTCTAAGGGATCTTCCCAACCCAGGGATGGAACCTGTGTCTCCGGCATTGCAGTAGGATTCTTTACCCCTGAGCCATGGGGGAGGCATCCATAATGGTGGCCACCCTAATAAAAGTGCTAGGCTTTCTAGGTTATCTTTGTCTTTTTTTCCCTTCTTTTTTTAAAAATGATGGGCTTGCACAGCTGGAAGCTTTGATTTTTATTTTTTAGTTCTGTGATCCTAACTCAAGTCCTCTGTTGCTCTTCAGGCTCACTCCAGAGAGAGATGATGCTATGAAAGTTGTAAATGCTCTGAGTGATTGAGTCCTGCCAGAAGCTTCCCTGGGAGGGCAGTAGAGCAGCCTTTCCAGTGCTTTTATGAAACATGAGTCATACTGAGATGCACCAGGCAGGAGGGAGGGCCCATGAATAAACCAGTATGGGGAAAGCTTCAGGCTCTTCTCTGCAGGATGTGGGAAGCCCTCCCCAGTCAAGGATCTCTGGTGCCCTGCACTGGTTAAAAATAACCCCTTGACTGTACAGTTCAGACCTTGCATAGCTTCATTGAACATGGAACTGTTTTTTTTTTTTTTCTAATGCTTTTTAATGTATCATAAATGTGGTGCTGGGAAAGACTCTTGAGAGTCTCTTGGACTGCAAGGAGATCAGACAAGTTGATCCTAAAGAAAAAAAGCCCTAATATTCATTGGAAAGACTGGTACTGAAGCTAAGGCTCCAGTACTTTGGCCACCTGATGCAATATGCCGACTCATTGGAAAAGACCTTTATTCTGGGAAAGATAGAAGGCAAAAGGACAAAGGGGTGGCAGAGGATGAGATGTTTAGCATCACTGACTCAATGGAGATGAGTTTGAGCAAACTCCGGGAGATAGTAAAGAAGAGAGGAGCTTGGTGTGTTGTAGTCCGTGAGGTTGCAGAGTTGGACATAACTTAACAACTGACAACAACTCTCATGAAGGTACAAAAAGAGGAAATTGAATTATGAACCCAAGAAAGTGAGCAAACAGTTCCAATGATGTATTCTTCATTTGCAGGTACTTATTGGCCAATAATGAGCAGTCTTTGGTCCTCTAATTGCATGTTAATTGCAAGTAAATATAAAATCTCAATACTATTAGAGACAGGCCTTTTTAAACTAGAGAAAGATAGGCTTTGGAATGGAAAAAGAAGAACCTTTTGAATGTTTTGTTGAGTAATTGGTGAGTTTTTCTAATAGGAAAAAAAACCCTTTATAATTAGGAAGACATCATATGCTTAATTTTCACAATCTCATTTTTTTTAACCTTTCTAATCCTCCTCGCATCTTTCTTTCATTATTTATTTGGTTGTAAAGATTTTGCTCACTGATTCAGAGTATGAGGTTAATTGTCATCCTGCTGCTGCTGCTGCTGCTGCTAAGTTGCTTCAGTCATGTCTGATTCTGTGCGACCCCAGAGACAGCAGCCCACCAGGCTCCCTGGTCCCTGGGATTCTCCAGGCAAGAACACTGGAGTGGGTTGCCATTTCCTTCTCCAATGCATGAAAGTGAAAAGTGAAAGTGAAGTCGCTCAGTCGTGTCCGACCCTCAGCAGCCCCATGGACTGCAGCCCACCAGGCTCCTCCATCCATGGGATTTTCCAGGCAAGAGTACTGGAGTGGGGGTGCCATTGCCTTCTCCCAATTATCACCCTACCTCTGATTAAAGCATCAGGAACTTAAAATTAGTAATGCTCATAGGATTGAATGCATTTTACCCTGGGACACCCATAAACAATTTCAGAAATAAAAACTTTTCCTTCCATTTTTGATATAAATGCTTTTTTGATAGACAATGTGTGGTTTTCTAGTGATATTTTTGATAGACTGCAGAAAATACAAAGTTAACCAGATCTTGGTTGGATAAAACACTCTGTCATACATTTTTTTTTTCCTACTAGCTGTAAAGAAGCACATACAAATTTAATGAATAGAAGTTGGAATCACATTGCTTCTCAGTTTGGTCTTTTATCCTCTCCCTTAGGCTCAGTTTTAAATGAGTAGAGACACACATATGGGGAATTTATGTTTTGTCTTCCTTATAAAGTGTATAGGTCACTAATGTCACCATTTTGTGTCTGAAGTAGCATTGTGCTTGAATACGCCTCCAGTAAGTCACCATCAAAGCACTGGCCCCAGCTTTGCAGGGACTGAGTCCTTGGTGGAGCAATGTGCTCAGATGTCACGTTAGGTTTGCTTTCTGTGTTATGTGCCTGGCCTCAACATAAGTCAGGTCTTTATTAGTTCAGGAGAGAGATGAATCAGGTCTTAGCTAGCATGCGTTGATAATTGCTCTGAACTTAGGACTGCATTGAACAAGTTCTTTAAATCTTTTGCCCAAATTTAGGGGGGGTGTTGATCTTCACGCTCTCCCAGAACATATTATCATTCAGTTGGTAAAGAATCTGCCTGCAATGCTGGAGACCCTGGTTCGATTCCTGGGTTGGGAAGATCCACTGGAGAAGGGATAGGCTAACCACTCCAGTACTCTTGGGCTTCCTTTGTGGCTCAGCTGGTAAAGAATCCGCCTGCAATGGGGGAGACCTGGGTTCGATCCCTGGGTTGGGAAGATCCCCTGGAGAAGGAGAAAGTCTACCTACTCCAGTATACTGGCCTGCAAAATTCAGTCCATGGGGTCCCAAAGAGTCAGACATGACTGAGTGACTTGCATTTTCACTTTTTCACTTTCAGAATATATTAGGATTTTTTCCCCATGAAAGTAGTGTTAGTCATTCAGTTGTGTCTGACTCTTTGTGACGCCATGGCCTGTAGCCCACCAGATTCCTCTGTCCTTGGGATTCTCCAGGCAAGGATACTGGAGTGAGTAGCCATTCCCTTCTCCAGGGAATCTTTCCCACCCAGGATCTAACCTGGGTCTCCTGCATTGCAGGGGGAAATTTTACCATCTGAGCCACCATGGAAGTTCATAAAAGTTACTCAATTGTGCCATCGACAAATATGATATCAAGGATATTATCAAAAATCTATCCTGTTTTAAATACTAATTAGTTTCAGAAAAATTGATTTTGCTTTGCACACAAACTCTAAGATCCTTATTCATTAAACAGATTGGTTCTTTCTCTGCGGGCTACACTAAGTGTCTAGGATAAAAATGTATAATGCCCTAGAAAATGTATCTAAGATTATTTTAATATAAATTCTGTGTATGACTGATTTACCAGGTAGCCTATGTATACCGATTTTTCTGATCTGGAAATATGCCAACATTTACATTTTTCGAAGGAAAGTGTTTATAAAGTTTCAGTTAAATACTATGCAATACACCAGTCTTCTAAGACTACTTGCATAAGTACTAAAGAAGCTTCTTTGCTTTGTACAAAAAAATGTTTTAAATCAAGTGACCTTTCTTTCCTTCTAATCTTAATTAATGCTCCTTATATGAAACACTCATTTTAATTTTTTCCCTTATGCTAATATATTGCAAGTATTTTTGTGCTATATGAACTCAAGCTAATATAAAATGAGTGTTAATTAGTAAATCAAATTCATTAGATAAATGAAAGCCATTAGATAAATATATTCTTTACCAGCTGAGGTCAGGTATTGGTTTAAATGTGAGCAGATAAAAAATGCTGACTTCATTGAAATTTTTTATATTATGGTGTGTTTACTTAATTTTAAGGAAAAAAATTAATTTTAACAACAACCTTATGAGGTAGTATTTATTCTAATTTACAGATGAGGAGAAAGGCAGAGTCTAATGAATTAGAACATAATTTATAATGTAAGTGATTTCATTTTTGGTTTTAAAAGAAAAGAAACCTCCAGTATCTCGTTATCTATCACTGATTAAGTATTTTTGGTTAAAGTTTCTAAACAAGTACAGGAACATGCATGTTCATAGCAGCATAGTTCACACTAGCCAAAAGGTGGAAACAACCCATATGTACATCAGTGGATGAAAGGCTAAACCAATGGTGATATATTCATTCAGTGGAGTATTATTTGGCTGTACAAAAGAGTGGAGTACCAATACATACTAAAATGTGGATGAACCTTGAAAACATTATGCTAAGTGAAAGAAGACAGACACCAAAGGTCACATGTTATGTGATTCCAATTGTATGAACTATGTGGACTAATAAGTAAATCCATAGAGACAGAAGAAAGATTGGTGGAGTTGCTGAAGATTGTAGGGAGGGGAAATGGGTAGTAATCTCTCAATTAGCATGAGATTTCCTTTGGGTGATGAAAGTAATTTGAAACTAGACAGATATACTGGATATAATACATGTGAATACACTAAATGTTACTGAATTTTCCACTTTAAAATGCTTAATTTCATCTTATCTGAGTTTCACCTCAAATTATTTCAGAAAACAATGGGCGTGGCAGTATTCCAATAAAATTTTACTTGCAAGCAATTTGTTTTTAAAATAGAGCATAGCATTGTGCACTTGATAAGTTAATAATGCAGCATAGAGTCCGTAGGGTCACAAAGAGTCAAACATGACTGAAGCAACTTAGTGTGCAGAACACATGGGGATTATTTAAGGTTATTTAGATTATAATAATTTATAATTTCTTAAACAAAGTCCCTATCTAACCCTAACCCTAACATTTTGAATGATTGAAATATTATTTGGCTTAGTGAATTCTAGCAATTTACCTTTTACAGACTTTTTTGGTCAAATTGAATTTGTTGACTTTAAAGCTTTTGAGAAGTCTCCCAGTTGGTGGTTCACAGTGTATATTCCTATACATTTTCTTGCTATTGTGCATTTAATCCTGGTTGGTACTGAGCCAGCTTCTTTGCATGAATTATCTAATTTATTCCTGAAAGCAGCTTTATGAAGTATACTATTTCACCTAGTTAATAGCTGAGGAAGCCAAGGTTAATATTCGATTGATCTGCACTGATCCCAAAGCCTCTTCTATAACCATTAAACTAGTTTTTCTCTAATCCAGTGCACCCCACAAAGATGAATTAGTCTCAATAGAGTCAGTGTCGCTACTCTAGCACCGAAAGAAACAAAGTGAAAAATAAGATGTTTCTTCACGGGGGCAAAGTATTTGTTACTGAGTTTCCTGAAGGAGCCATACTGAAGTTAATTCAGTGGCATGTTATGTTGGAATATGTTAAAGTCTTATTATATTGTAATTAAAACATTAAATATACAAGGGAGTTGGACAAAAATGGTAGATCATAGTACTTGAGACTATCTTTTAAAATTTACGTGCTTACACTGTATTCAAAAGTATGTTCTTTTATTCAATACATATTTACAGAGTCCTAATACACTGAATGGGCTTCCCAGTTGGCACTAATGGTAAAAGACCTGCCTGCCAACACAGGAGACTGAGAGATGAGGGTTCGATCCCTAGGTTGGGAAGATGCCCTGGAAGAGGGCATGGCAACCAACTCCAGTATTTGTGCCTGGAGAATCCCATGGACAGAGGAGCCTGGCAGGCTACAGTCCATGGGGTCACAAAGAGTCAGACACAACTGAGTGACTAAGCAGAGCAGTACATGATAAATAAATATTTAATACACTATTAGGTAGTGATGAGAAAACTATAACAAGGTAAGATCTGGAAAATATATGTACATATTACATATCTGTGCTGCTTGCCGAGCTTTAGACAGTATGCTCAGAGTAGAGCTTGTTGAGAGGCGACTGGCCAGAAGCATGAAGAAAGTGACGAAAGAATTCATGGGGATGTCTGGAGAAAGCACATTTCTGACAGAAGGAATATCACATTCAAATGGCCTGAGGTAGGAGTGTGCTTGGCATTTTTAAAAGACTGACATTTGAATGGCATTTTGTCTGCACTGGAGTGAGGGAAGGAGGAATTTGGAAAGATGTACCTACTGGAGCTAAGCAGTTGCCAGATTTTACAAAACCTGCAGGCCTGATAGGACCTTACGATTTTATTCTAAGTGATATAGCAAGCTTTCAGAGTGTTTGAGCAGGAGAGCATCTTAATCAGATTTACATCATAACTGTGATTGCTCTGACTGCTGCATGGAGAGGCAGAGATGGAATAAAGAAAACAATTAGGAAGGTCTTGCAGCTGTCTCTGGCAGCGTTAACATTACTTGGGACCTCCCTAGAAATGAAGATTCTCAGGAACCACCCTAGACCTACTAAAGTGCATCCCCAGGTGAATCTCAAACTTTCAAGCTTGAGAAGAACTGATTTAGACAAGAATTGAGGCTGGCTTGATCTAAGGTTGTCCAGGCAGAGGTGTTATCGAGCGGTAGGATACTGGGTATATTTTAAAACTGTGATTTGCTGATGTATTATATGTGGTCGTGAGATAAGAGAAGGGTGAAAAATGTGCCTTGTATTACAAAAAAGAAAACAGAGTGTCAGAGATTTCTTGGAGGGGTTGGAAATCAAGCGTCTAGGCAGAGGTGCCTTTAGATATACATGGAAGAGGTTGGACACATGTACCTGGAGACTAGAGGTAGGGGCTAGAAACTGGGAATCTATCAGCATAGAGATGGTGTATAAATACATCAGACTAGAAAAGATCACCCGGAAAATGAGTAGCTAGAGAAGAGGAGGTCCAAGGGCTGAGGTCTGAAACAGTCCTACAATGGGCTCAGGAAGAAGAGAAATATCAAAAAACCAACATTTAACAGTGGATTCCAGGTGAAGCTATAGGATGATAATCAGAACATTCGGCGTCTTGGTGCTCCTAGCATCAGATAAAGACACCATCAGAAACTTATGAACTGCTCATGAAATCATTGGTTTACTCATTTATTTCCCCCATTACACTCTAAGCCCTTCAAAACGGTGTCATAATAATGTCGAGCATTGGAAAGGTGTTAAAAGTAAGCCACTGGATAAATGAAGAAGGATCGCCTGTTTTATGTTAGTACATTACTTGGCATTTTTAGGACTTCAGGATTTATGTGATTCCGAATCTCGTCAGGCTCTGGGTCATCTGGTTTTTTGCACATGATTACTCACCTAAGTGCTCTTGGTAACTTGGGTGGAAACCTTTGCTATTATGTTTAATGTCCCCTGCCAGATTCACGGCTTTAGCATTCCCCCTTTGCTGTTTGGATGTAAATATTCACAATCCTCCCTTTTCTTGCAGCGCTTTCTTATCTGTCTCTGACAAAATTCACATACATTTTTACAAAGAAGGAATATTTTATCCCCTAATAGCTTTTAGTCACAAAGGTATGTTTCTTGATAGATAATCTGAAGAGCAAAAAGTGAAACTCTTGATGTTTTGCAAACAACTGATTTGGGAAATCACATGTACTATATTGTGATCTATTTTTCTAAGAACCAGACAAGAACTTAGAAGCAAGACTCATAAGTCAAACTGTAGCCTTTTATTTGAAGCATATTTGCTTTGATCATTAGAAGATCAACCTGGAGAAGGGAAAGGCTCCAGTATTCTCGCTGGGAGAGTTCCATGGACTGTATAGTCCATGGGGTTGCAAACAGCTGGACACGACTGAGCGACTTTCACTTCACTTTCACTTCCTTCCCAGAGGTTTAGGCTTAAGGTCACAGGTCTGACATATTTGGTTGCAGGGATCATGGAATGGCAGGCTGAGAGGGGGCTGTGATTAGGAATATAGGATGATATAGGGGTTCATCACTGAGTAGTCAAAGAACTGGAACTCTTAGATTTTGTTTGTCAGTATCAGCTTAATATCATGTGAAAGGCAAGTCACAATCAAGTGCTCTAGTTGGTGGGATTTAAAATAGAAGAACATATTCCAACATGTACTCTATATTAAGTAACCAAGCTTGATTTAGAATAAAGAGTTTAAATATATTTGCTTTCATATCATTCACCCTGGTTCTGGTTCCCTGAATGGGTGCTTAATCGCTTCAGTCGTGTCTGACTCCTTGTGACCCTGTGAACTGTAGCCCACCAGGCTTCTCTGTTTACGGGATTCTCCAGGCAAGAATACTGGAGTGGGTTGCTGTGCCCTCCTCCAGGAGACCTTCCGAACCCAGGGATGGAATCCGTTTCTCCTACATCTCCTGCATCTGCAGGCAGGTTCTTTACCACTAGTGCCACCTAGGAAGCCTCGCTGGGAAGAAGGCTGCAGTGACATTTTTGTGTCTGGCTGTTGGTGTGTGTGTGGAAATTGGGTGAAGAATAAGAGGACCTGAGAGGGGAACCTTAAGAGGCAAGTGGGAACTTTCAGGAAGGAGAGGAACCCAAGAGCAACTTAATCCCTCTCTCAGTTCATTTCAGTTCAGTCGCTCAGTCATGTCTGACTCTTTGTGACCCCATGAACCGCAGCACGCCAGGCCTCCCTGTCCATCACCAAGTCCCGGAGTCCACCCAAACCCATGTCCATCGAGTCGGTGATGCCATGCAACCATCTCATCCTCTGTCGTCCCCTTCTCCTCTTGCCTTCAATCTTTCCCAGCATCAGGGTCTTTTCCAATGAGTCAGCTCTTCGCATGAGGTGGCCAAAGTATTGGAGTTTCAGCTTCAGCATCAGTCCTTCCAGTGAACACCCAGGACTGATCTCCTTTAGGATGGACTGGTTGGATCTCCTTGCAGTCCAAGGGACTCTCAAGAGTCTTCCCCATCCTCTGATTTTTATCAATTAAAATATTAATAATACCAGTTATAGTCAACAAATTCAAAGAAACAATTGTTGATCACACAGTTGTTCACACAGTTGTGGATGACGTAGGAGCTATAAAGAGCTGTTCATCATAAGCCCTGATCTCAGGCTGATTACAGAAAGTAGAAGTGATTGGTTGTCTTACAAAAATAAGCAACTGGTATTTCTATCTTGATAAATATTAACCTTCTTCTTCAATTTTTCTTTTCCCTTTCTTTTCTCCTTCGCAGTTTGAGTTGGCATAAATATTTATTGTTCTCAGGATAAAAGCATTTCCAGGGGATATACAGCCATTTTCAGCAGAATGGGGTGACTGTTAC
Organism: Oryx dammah; assembly: GCF_014754425.2. NCBI lineage: Eukaryota > Metazoa > Chordata > Mammalia > Artiodactyla > Bovidae > Oryx > Oryx dammah. The sequence continues at coordinate 67,543,177 of NW_024070208.1, forward strand.
TTAGAAAGGAATGAGGTGGGTGGCCATTCTAAGGCAACAGGGCAGAAACATACAAGACATGAGGTGAAATATGATGTGACATAAACAGAGTGATAGACTCAAGGAAGGGCGGCCATGTTAATCTGGGCAAGTCAGAGAGAGGCAGTCTTTGGATTAGCCGCAAAGGATAAACAGGGTGAGCGTGCAGGTGGCTGGGTCAGATGAGCAGTGAACTGACAACAGGAGATATGGTACCTGGGGTGTGAGTAAGAGACGAGGGTGTCACTGGAGGTCAGTTTAAGGTGGAGTTTTCTTCACTCTAGGGACTGGCTTGTTAGAAAGTCTTTAAGCAGAGAAGTGATGCAATTAGAACTATAGTCTAAGAAGATAGATGGGGAAGAATTTACAGAATGGAGTCTGGTATGAAAGTTCGAAGAATTGATGCTTTTGAACTGTGGTGTTGGAGAAGACTCTTGAGAGTCCCTTGGACTGCAAGGAGATCCAACCAGTCCATTCTGAAGGAGATCAGCCCTGAGTGTTCTTTGGAAGGAATGATGCTAAAGCTGAAACTCCAGTACTTTGGCCACCTCATGCGAAGAGTTGACTCATTGGAAAGACTCTGATGCTAGGAGGGATTGGGGGCAAGAGGAGAAGGGGACGACAGAAGATGAGATGGCTGGATGGCATCACCGACTTGATGGATGAGAGTTTGAGTGAACTCTGGGAGTTAGTGATGGACAGGTGATGGACAGGGAGGCCTGGCATGCTGTGATTCATGGGGTCACAAAGAGTTAGACACGACTGAGTGACTGAACTGAACTGAACTGATGAAAGTTCGAAACAGAGAGATAGTGGTATTGGTCCAGTCTGAGTGGTAGGGGGCTGATGGAGGTTATTGAGCGGGATGAAAATAGAAAGGACATGGGGGGGATGGATATATAGAAATATTGGGAAGAAGAATATTGGGATGTGAAAAATAGGACTGAGTAGTGATTGGAGTACAGGTCAACCCAAAAGAAGGGTTCTGGGGCAGGGAACTGAGAAAATGAAGATGTCTTACATAGCACTAAGGATGTCATGAGCAAGAGCTGGTGTGAAGAGGAGGGAGGTGAATTTCATTCTGCATGTGTTCCTGAAGCAGGTACAGGGGGACATGTCCTACAGCCAGCTGCAAAGATAGGCCTGGACTTGGAGGAGTGCAGAGAGGGATTTGGTCCTTATTTGTTGCAAGGTAATAAATGAAACTAGATGATATAGTAGCATCCTTTTAGGTAAATTTATATAATTAATCTTCCAGCTCATTAAAAGAAAGCTCAGATTTTAACTAAGCAGTATACGGAAATACAACACATTTCTTTTTGTCTCCAGTAGAGCAAGGATTCAAGATAATTTCCTTGAATGAGGTTTGTTGCAAGAACTCTGTTGAAAACAGCTTTGCGACTGTAAAGGCAGACTTTTGTAAGTGTGAACCATGATCCAGTGAAGAAGGCATTTCCCTTTCAGTCATGAGACGTGTTTGATTTCCAAGGGCAAGACTTTCTCATTTGATTGCCAGCCTCCCTAATTAGGAGGCCTTGAAGATCATTGCCTCAAGGTTGTTCAAGCTGAAAAAGCATTCACAAGCACAAACATATTTTATGTCCAGTCAAAGTCGCTCTAGTTGACTGAACACCGTTAGTTATCATAGAGACTTACCCGTGAGCTCCAGGCAAACACTGCCAGCAGCATTGGTATTCAGGACAAAGACAGCCATCAGTGTAAATTCTTGTCTACTATGCAAGGTGTATCTTTTGATCTTTTCAGAAAGAGCTAGAAAATTGGATGGTATTTGCAGGAGCCTTTCAGCTGAGAAATGTCAATAATGTAATCGTGTTGAGACCAGTACATGGAATTGACTTGTTGGGAGATGGATACAGGTGCAAGGATGAAATGTATATCTGATTATTATATAGAACTGAGTTTGGGTGGGAGATCCAGGGTTGCCAGGCTACAGCAGGAAGCGCCATTAGGAGAATGTGATGAATCTTCTAAGTAGAGTGCTGCTTTTAGAAAACAGAAAGAAAGAAGAAAGTAAATTTCTCCCTCCTATTTGCATGTGTAGACTATAACCCTGTTTCTTCCATTTGGAGGATAATGCGGTGGCTAGAAAACTCTCTTTCCCTCAAACAGAGTGAATCACCTTGACTGTGTACTGAATTTCTGCAAGCGGAACGAGTAGGGGTTTTACGTTGCTCTTTGGTGGTTTATGGATGCTGCGGGTTGTGTCTGCCTGAAAGCTGTATGCAAAATAGACAGCATCCGTAAATAAAACTGTTCAGTTTTGTAATTGCATCAATGTACTTTTTATTTTACTTCTCCCCCTTCTCTATTAAGTCCTTTGGAATGATAATGAAATGTGTTTCTCATTACCCGCTATTGAATTATCTGTGAATAGAAAAGAGATAAAAAATAATCCAGAGAATCCTAACAACATCAGCTTGTTCCATGCTTGACTCTGTCTGTCTCGACAGATAATGGTTTTGGCACCACAGTATTCTTTGGACAAAATGAGTATTTTATCTTAAAAATGTAAGGAGTTCTATAATTGAACACCACAGTTCTTTGAGTCACACTAGAATTTGAACTTACATAGTTAATGTAATCTGACAATGTCTGAGATGTTACTCACGTATATCTTGGAAGATCTAGGAGCTGACTAGTTGGAAGCGACCTGTGAGTGGCTTTTTCATGGGACACTGGGCACCAGTAAACCTTCTCCTTCCTAGAAAGACGCCCATGATTATAAGCCTCATGGTAATCGTGAACATTTTTTGTGTTAACAATGTACCTGAGACTGCTGTCAGTGCTTCTTTGCATTCTCTCATATGGCCTATGAGGCAGTCAATATTATCATCCTTTTTTTTTATGCCTGAGAAAAGTGAGACAGAGAGAAGTTCAGAAGATCCCACAGATTTTAAGTAGTGGCAGCTTGGCTCCAGAACCTGCACAGAACTCACCTCAAAGCAGTTAATAATGATTTGAGCCACTGATTTTGTCATGGAGGAGTATGCAGTCATCATCCAATACACATTTCTGGAGGTCCTAACACTAACTGATCTGCGTTTTTTCTCAAAAGAGAGAACATTTTAGAAGGTGGATACCTTCTGTTGTTTCTATGACTTCTGGGAAAATAAATTTAACTGTTTATTCATTTTATATCATATGGCTTCAGCAAGTGTGAAGACTTCCTAAGAGCAGAGGTTTTGATTTTTCTGGTTGTTTCTGCCCATCTCTGTGGTTTTCAGTGCATTACCAGGTAACAGATGCTGAATCACTCCCAATGTTTTAATTGTGAAAATGCAGCTGGTTGATTGTAAGACTGTGGATAAAATAAAGTTACATATATGTCTTTGTGTGTATGTATACATGGGCATATGGATGTGTATTTATAATAAATATATATTTAAAAAAATACTTGAGTGCACAAGCTGCAATAATAGGTTACATGTGAAAATGGTATCACTATGGAATTTAAATATTATTAAGTATATTTTGAAGTGCTTTTAAAATCTGGAGCATGTTTCTGAGGCATTGGAGACATGAATTGAAAAGCTGATCGCTAATGTGAATAAACAGTTCATGATAATGCCATGGGTCTGAGAAGAGGTTATCTGGTTTACCTGGAGGAAGGTAGGGTGAGCCAAGGACATGACACCCAGAGAGCCCGTGGGTCTCTCTATTGTATGTCATTGTGTTCAATGCAGAATAGATACTGGACATTTTGAACACTTGATTTCTTGATGTCTGTGTTTTACTGTCTTGAGTAAATGGTAGGTAATTGGGCAAGAAAAACATTTTAAAACTTTAAACATGTTGTTGGAAGAGAAATCATCAAAATGCAAGCTGTTCTCCCTCCCTGGCTCCTGGATTAAACGTAGACATTTTAAACTACTTAACCGGAGTTACTGGGAGAAAAGAAATTTTTTTCAAGAAGAAATTTAGAATCACTATTATACAGAATTTTTTTTTTCCTTGAGAGAGTCTGAGAAGGAACATCATTCCAGAAGTTACTGTTTCCAGTTTAAAAACATCAGAACAGGATAAAGAGTGTCTTCTACTGAGAAGAAAGTGGAGACTAGGAGGATTACTGAAACCTCCTGAGACCAGGAGGATTAGTGAAAACCACTTAGAGAATCAGTTTAGTCAAGCCTAAGGGTGTGGTGGGGATTTGGAGACTGGATGGGAACACAGACCCTCTACTCCATGGCAGTCCTAAAGGAAATCAGTCTTTAATATTCATCGGAAGGACTGATGCTCAAGCTCCAATATTTTGGCCACCTGATGCAAAGAACTGACTCATTGGGAAAGACTAATGCTGGGAAAGATTGAAGGCGGGAGAAGAAGGGGATGACAGAGGATGAGATGGCTGGATGGCATCACTGACTCAATGGACATGAGTTTGAGCAAGCTCTGGGAGTTGGTGATTGACAGGGAGGTCTGATGTACTGCAGTCCATGGAGTCGCAAAGGGTTATACACGACTGAGTGACTGAACTGAACTGAAATGACTCCATGTAACCATGAAAGTGAAGTCACTCAGTTGTGTCCGACTCTTTGCGACCCGTGGACTGTAGCCCACCAAACTCCTCTGGGATTCTCCAGGCAAGAATACTGGAGTGGGTTGCCATTTCCTTCTTCAGGGGATCTTCCCGACCCAAGGATTGAACCCAGGTCTCCCACATTGCAGGCAGATGCTTTAACCTCTGCACCACCAGGGAAGCCCTTAAATACAAGAATACTAACATCAAAGATTTCAAGGGAGGAAAGGAAGCCAGGTTGAAGGAAGAAGAGGGAGGAGGTGGGAGAGGGGGCAAAAGGGGTGGCCTTAGAGATGTCTCCTGCCACCTACAGATGCCCAGGCGTTATGGGACTTTTCCCTGGGCCTCCAGAGAAGGGAGGACTGGAACTCGGCCCTACCAGAAATCAGACCAGACCAGAACCACAATTCGAGTTCTCTGCCAAGAGGAGGTGATCAGTCTCCAATCCTCAGCTCAGGCTGAGGGCCCTTCGACCAGATTCCTGCATCCAGGACCAGAGGACTAGAAAAACAGGGAAGGATAGGAAGGGTTAAGGAGAGGAATGAGAGAGGGAAGGAGAGAGAGGTCAATAAAGTCTCTTGTTCCTTACCGGTCGGGGCACTCTGGCCAGTTGTCCGCATCAGGAGGAGACCAGGGACAAAAGGGTCCCAGTTGTGGCTGCTGGGTCTGGTCCATTGGCAGGCAAGCTGGCCCCTGAGTACCCCAAGTGGTCAGGATGTTAGTCTCAGTGAAGAATAGGTCTCACTAGAGTCGCCACTTGTTGCAGGAAGAGGGACCCCTTCCAGGGCCAGAAACTGCGCTCTTGTCTAACACTTGGAAGTGAATTGTTCGAGGAGACACATGTGCTGACAAAGCAAGAGATTTTATTGGGAAAGGGCACCTGGGTGGAGAGCAGTAGGGTAAGGGAACCCGTGGTGGGCAAAAAAAACCAAACGGGAGTCAGCGGTGCAATACAGGACATGGCTCTTAGGGATCTATAGCCTGAGAGTGATTTGTGAGTGCATGACAAAAGAACAGCCCCCTCAAAGCAGACATACAGAGCACCACAGAAAGAGAGGACAGTTCATTATCATCCCAGTGGCAGTACATTTGAGGCTAGGAGTGCGTATAAAATAACATAATGGATTTATGAAATATGAGACTATTGTTGTGCCGTGTATGTATGTGTATCTGAATAAAAATGGAACCCTTCCACATTAGATATGCAGGAAAATGGAATCTTTTGTTTTTTGTAATTGATATTAATCTCGTCTTGCCCTGCTTGGTAGAGATGGTGGAAGTGGGATGGAAGTTTTTTGAACTAATATATTCACATTGTATCAATCTCCTCCAAAATACTTTTTTTTTTTTTTTTATGTCCAAGCACTTTCTACCGGTTAATTATCCGGTAAGTTCATAGTTTTACGTCCTATAATAGTTTCTCTGTCTCTTCCCTTCCATACACAGGGGAAGACCTAGGGGTCTCTGTGGTAGTGGATGTGGAGGTCCTTTGATTATGTCTTGCCCAAGGTGGGGTTAGTGGTGCTGGGTTGTGAATGCTGCGTCTACTGTGGAGGGTTTGATCTAATTGTATCCTCTGAAATCTTGCTTATGTTTTTCTTAAAATCTGCAAATTGGGTCCCTGTCTTGCTGACCACCTCTGACTTGGTCACACAGACTCCCTCTGAAATCTGGCTGTGATCTATATTTGTTCGTCAACTCAGGTGGCCCATCCTTTAACCCTAGGCTTCAGTGCCCTCGGTTCCCACCAGCGTTCAGACCTCAGACCTCATGGATCCTCCCTTTGTGCTTGCTTGAACTTCTGAAACTTTTCTGCCATGCATGGGCCAGAGGAGCCAGGAGGAGTTTTCCTCCTAGAGTTCTAAACATGGAAAATGTTCAAAAGTACATGGCTTCTGTCTGTTCCCACCTCATTTCCAAGGTATTAGGCCAAAGTGAAGAAGATTTTGGCAGCCTGATTCTCCTACCTTTTTCTCTAATTCCTTCCCACAAGCTCCTGTTACAAAAAGCATTTCCTGCTGTGAAGACTTGGCCTCTGACATAGAAACCTCATCCAAGGAAATACACATCATATCATAGATATTCATGAGCTCCAGATCAGACTTGGGTTATGGGACAACAGGAGATTAAATACATGTTTTTCTTTTCTTAACTTTTTTGGGAATATTTTCCAAACCTTCTACCATGAACAGGTGCTGCATATATTAAGAAAATAAAAAATAGTATTTAAAAGTTCCACAGAACATAACTGTGAAAAAAAATCATTTTCCTGCTTATAGAAGTACCTCTTCTTCTACTGTGAAATGTAAGACTGTGCAAATGCTAATAGACTGAGATGGATGAAACATACAGGACCAGCAGTACTGGTTGAGCAGAAAACTTTGGGCATTGAAAATCCGACTTCAGTAAGTGTCCAAGGAGTGCACAGCCTCCAGATCACTGTTCTTTCAGAGATGTTGCCCATCGAAGCAGACCAGTCTCCACTGGTAGAATTCTAAGAGAAGACAAAGATTACTCACTTGGAGGAGTGTCTCTGAATGTTGTGTCTACTCTCCATTGTTTTTCTTCCACCTAGTTGCTCATTCGTGTCTCACTCTTTGTGACCCCATGGACCTTCACCATCTCCTGAAGTTTGCTCAAACTCATGTCCATTGAGTCAGTGATGCCATCCAACCACCTCATCCTCTGTCGTCCCCTTCTCTTGCCTTCAATCCTTCCCAGCATCAGGGTCTTTTCAGATGAGTCCATTCTTTGCATCACGTGGCCAAAGTATTGGAGTTTCAGCTTCAGCGTAAGTCCTTCCAGTGAATATTCAGGGAGAATCATACCATGTCTCAATAAATGATGGATTAGTAGCGATAGAAGAGCCTTGTTTTTGTTAGAAATAAGGTGACTTTCACAACTTCTGTTTGGGGGATGCAGTCAGGGGTGGTATTTGTGGGGATTAGTTAATTCTGTAATATCTCTGCTAATTCCCTTCCACAAACCACTTTGAATAAATAATCAAAGAGAACCTCAAGCGCTTGTTATATCAATTTACTGGATGCCTCCAGCTCTTCTGTACTGCAGGTTACCTCTGCTTAGCTCTTCTGAGAGAGAAATTCTGGAGTTGCCAGTGTTTAAGTAGTATGTTTTGGTTCTTCTCAACCAACCCTTTTGCTTATAAGTTTTCAAATGTTGGATCTGGTATACTATCTGCTTTGGTATTTGTGCCATGAAAGATGTATTACCTGTGGCTGGATCTCTTTGATAAGCAAGAGTTATAAACCCAACAACGGGGAGAGCAGAAGGATGGAAGGAAGCATTTCAGTTTGCATCAGGACCAAATAATGTTATAAGAAAGGTGCTAAAATGTGTTAAATATTGTCAGAATGGTTTTACAAAAAAACTATGATGGAGTTCAGTTGTGCATACTGTTAGGTACTTAATAAATTCCAAGGAAATAGGGGTAGAATTGGATTGACTAAACTGACAGGTAATAAGAATTTGGAAGTGACTTTATCAGTGTGTAGCCATTCCCTTCTCCGGGGTATCTTCCTGACCCAGGGATCGAACTCAGTTCTCCTACATTGCAGGCAGATTCTTTACCTGCTGAACCACTAGGGAAGCCCTACTTTATCAATAGGGTGTGAAGTTTGCAGTCTTATGTAGAAGGGATTTTTCTAATATTCTAACTCACTTTACTAATCTTCAGGAAGCAACCGTGGTACATTTTGTCTTAAATAAATATTTCTCAAGGGAGTACTCAAGTGGCTATTAAAATTTAAGCGCCCTGCATCTTTTTAAATAAATGCTTTTGCTTAGCAAGTACAAATGCAAGTCTCCAAGAGTCCCTCGCCCCACTGACTTCTGCCTAACAGAACAAGTATTCATTTTTAGGTGAAAAGAGAGGTCAGGACAGTTAGAAGTCTAAGTAATACTGATGAATGGCTATTTCCTAAATGGCTGCAAAATTTATTAGCATCTCTACTGAGACATTTCGCAAGTACTAAATGATGTCAGTGGGTTTTGTGCCTTAGTAAATATCACTAATAAAGTTGCCAAAGAGATGACTCTTGTTGAATGAAGAAAAAATAATTTTTGTCTTAATCACCATGTGCAGAAATTAGAATGGAAAGATCAAGTTCATGGAGAATTTATGTCATATAGCTAGAGTAGTGAGAAAAATGCACCATGATGCATGGTAAGTCAGTAATTTTTTTTAAAACACTAAAGCAATCTTAATGTTTCTGCATTTCATGAAGGAAATACTGTATTAATAAAACCGCTATTTAAGGTTAATTATTGGTGCTCCACATTGCTGTGATATGGCATTTAGTAATGTTTTTCCCCTTTTTTTTATTCCATTAGCCAGTGATATGATAGTAAACACTACAAATTAAGTGAATCTTGTTTGAAATAAAAGAAGTACATGTTCCTGAAATTTAAAACAACTTTCCGTATCTTGTTTCTCCTTATGGTGGGGTCAGGCATATACAGTGAGGTCAATGACAAGCTCGTCTGTGGTTAACTCTCATTTTTGACCTGATTAATAAACCCTAGACCAGCACCTTTGACATCCTGAAGCACATCTTCCTTCGGAGAAGGCAGTGGCACCCCACTCCAGTACTCTTGCCTGGAAAATCCCATGGACGAAGGAGCCTGGAAGGCTGCAGTCCATGGGGTCGCTGAGGGTCAGACACGACTGAGCGACTTCACTTTCACTTTCATGCATTGGAGAAGGAAATGGCAACCCACTCCAGTGTTCTTGCCTGGAGAATCCCAGGGACAGGGGAGCCTGGTGGGCTGCTGTCTATGGGGTCGCACAGAGTCGGGCACGACTGAAGCGACTTAGCAGCAGCGGCATGTCTTCCTTAGGACTTCCTAGAGTCTCCTGAAGTTCAGGCTTTCAAAGGTGAACTTGTCATTTCTCTTCCAGTCTCTTTGATGTCCTTCCTTGATACGTATCAGGAAATAAATTCTTCAGATTGTCTAATCTCTGTTACTGGCAACAGAATTCCCCTGGATCATTCCTTCCCATGACTGGTCATGTGTCAAGTCCTATTGATCTGGCTTTCCAGATCCTCTGTCTAATTCTCTGTCCCTCATTTCCAAGCCCAGTCTCATTACTTCAATGCCAGTAGTCAAGTATTTTGCCTTTTAAAATCAACAATACTTTACACACAAGTATGATGATACAGAGAACTGTTATGTTATAGTATGAATACCCTCATCTCAAGGTACATGTACATGTATGTGTTTTAATGAAACATAGACTCTAAATTTTAGAGACACCCTTAACCTGATTATTTTATGAGAACAATTGTGTTTTCTACTTGGCAGTGAAGTAGTGATCTCTGTTAATGAACAGATGACTATGGTGGTATTGCTTCTGATTTCTTCACCTGGCAGATTCTAACAAATTTTTTTTTTCTTGGGGAAACCTGATATTATGTACATGTGATAATATAGAGACTGAATGGCTCTTCTCCTGATTCATTTAGTTCCAGGGAAAAATATGATTCTGTATATAATAAAGACTTAGTATGCTGGGTAAAATATAGGTGGAACATATTATTTATACTTTATCTTCTATCTTCAAGATTTTAGTGTCGTGGCAGTATTTTACAAGCTCAGACTAGGGTTCTGAATCAGGGGACAAGGCAAAAAAACAATCCAAGTTGTGGAGCGAGAGATAACACTATATATCTCTTGTCAAATCGACAACCTGATTTGTCTGCAGCAAAACACAATCTGTGGTTGTGTGGGTCCCCTTGTGATTATGCCTCCTTCATGCCTCAGTTTTTCTTTGGATCACCATTTAGTTAAAGCTTTGTAGTTACAGAATTCTGTAAATTCTATCCTACCTAGAAAACCTATCCTATTCTGGAAAACCCTACCAGGGTTTTATATCCTGGAAATCCCCCAATAAAAAACAGAGAAATACTTGAAAGCAAGTAGAAGTGTTAGACAGCACATTTGGATGTGTTGTCATTTGGTGTTAGCAAAACAAAAAACAATCAGCTAAACCTGATGGAGCAGCATGTCATCAACAATGACATTTCCAAACCTGATGTTACAGATAGGGGTTTTATTAGTTAATTAAATGTGTGCAAATTACATGCACTGTTGCGGATAATGTAGAAGAGGGCATGCATGCTTCATTGAAGCTCAATTTCCTTTTTAGAAATTATCACTGAATTAAATCACTTAACTTTCTAAAATCAGCCACCTGTGTTTCTCTAGTCTTTTTATTCTATATTCCTGTGCATTTTTCACTAAAAAGTTTAATTTGTCTACTGCTCAGTAAGTCTTATAATATTTTGGTGGGAAATGTTAGGGGAAAAAAATTCTTATTCAAACAGAGCAGAATGCCAGTGATCTGTAATCCATGTATTTGAGTGGGTTTGAGATATAGCAGGGACACTGAAAAATTTGAGCAAGAACTTCTGTCATATTGATTTGTAAGCCAAATTTCATTCCCCAATTTTCTACCACTCCCATGATTTTTGCTCTGATTTATGGATTTCTTTTTACTAAAATCAAGTAAATCAAACATTTATTTAAACTCCTAGTCTGTTTTCTAATTTATACTGTTTGTACCTTTTCCAATTTCTAACTCCCTCACTTATTCATTCAGCAAATATTTACTGTCTCTAAGATACAGTGGACACCGTTCTTGATGCTGGAAATGTGCTGGTGATTACAAAAGAAACACTGTCCCAATCCTTGGGGAGCTTATTCATTATTTGTACTTTTCAAACTTAAAATTTCATCATCACTAAAAAGCATTTCATTGCTTATTTGAGGTTGCAGTAGTGGAATCTTGTTTTAAAAAGAACTGTACATTCAGAATTTTGCCACAGAAGCTTGCCTTCTAAACTACTATCAGAAAGAAATTCAGCCCTTCTAAAGAACAGCTTTAATTGTGCAACAGTTAACCTGATACTAGTGATTACATATCACAAAGAGAAACAAATGCTATCCTCTGTCGATACCCCCTGTTTCACTCTTGATCATAATAACTTACATGTTCTCCCAGAAAATTTCCTTTTTTAATATTGCTAGAGGATTGTCTTTTCTATTCATCTTTCCAAGATTGTTCTAGTTCTAGTTGTTCTACCGTTTGTTGAGAAATAGTTGTTGAAGTCCTCTAACCGTGGTTGATAAGTTGCGTATTTGGACTTTCTGTTCTGGTTTTGTGGCTCTGTTGTTTGGTGCATACACAATTAAGATTGTTATGTCTTCTTGGTAGAGTGACCTTCCTATAATTATGTAATGCCTTTCTCTGTCTTTAGTAATTTTCTTTGCTCTGAAGTCTATTCTATGTAATATTAAAATATATACTCCTGCTTTCATTTGGCAATATATGATGACAGGAAGTTTTGGCTCCTTATGTGGCCTCTACTGGCACTATGGAGGGAAGGCTGATGGATAGTGGTGGAGTGCTTATTCCTTTCTAGATCTCCTCTGGCATCTCCCACTGAGGAATGAAAGGAGTACCTTATTACTAGTGGGTGAGGGTGAAGGACAGATTTGTCACGAATTCTCCACTGATAACACAGATTAGGTCCTAACAAATCAGCAGTTACATTAAATGTAAACAGTCTAAATATACTAACTAAAAGACAGAGATTGGTAGAATGGGTTACAGAACATTTCCCAACTTTTATGCTGTCTGCAAGAAAGAATCTATAAATGTAATGATACAGCAATGTTAAAAGTAAAAGAATGGAAAAAGATATATGATGCAAACGTTAATCAAGAAGAAGCATGAATGTCTATATTAAGGAATAAATCCAACAGAAAAAAACATAGCAAAGTTTAAATGTGAATGTATCAACCAATGGAACATTAAAAAAATTATATTGTGGTTCAAATTACATTTTACTTTTCTAAAGCAGGAATAAAAATGGCTTTGTCTTTATAGTCTATCATTTTTATTGGAATGATATTGATATCATGTAATGTTATTAATAAATAAAATACTAATTGATTATAATCATATTTGGATGTTCTAATCTGAGCAGAATTATAAACCCAAAAGTATGCTGATTTTGTTCAGATTTGCTATTATTTTAATGACATTTTAAGCAATAGTTTAAACGTTTTTGCCACTTGAGAAAACTGTCAGTATTTTACAAGAAGGAATGAAAATACCAGAACTATAAAAAGAAATGTTCAAAAGCTTCAATCAACCCTTTTGTTAATATTCCTAGCTTTAAAATTATCATCATTAAATCCATATCTATGAAGGCAGTGTATTTCAAACAATCAGTATTCTCCATGGCCTGCTGTACCCAAGCTAACTGACAAGTAATTAGGCAGATTGTGTCATTATTGTATTTTTTTTAAATGGCAATAGACATTCCCTCCAAAGCAGCAAGAAACTACTTTTCAGATTCACTTAAATGACACACATTATTCTGCCTTTCTCTGGCAGTCCTTCAATCATGCCCAGAGACCTATGGGTAGATACCTTTAAATTGTGGAGGAGACAGGGTACAATGTTGCATTCATCATTCTAGACAGTTGTCATCATACTGAAATGAAAATTCTTCTTAAAATTTTAATTACAGTTCTAGAATTAGTATGCTTTTTTGGTTTCTAGATAATATAAAGATTTTGGACATGAATTTGAGTAAACTCTGGGAGTTGGTGATGGACAGGGAGGCCTGGTGTGCTGCAGTCCATGGGGTTGCAAAGAGTTGGACACGACTGAGCGACTGAACTGAACTGAACTGAACTGATATGGCAAACATAAACACCTCCAGATCAGAGTCCCCCTTTTATTCTTTGAGTAAAGCAGACTTATAAATAATTTCATAATTTGAAGTCATAATGCCTAATTAAAGACAATGATTAAATATAGTTATATTGTTTCAGTAAGAGAAAAATAGTGCCAAGGTTTTCTGTTAAAATGATAGAAGATCAAACTCAGTAAAGGGATTGATTGTCCAATCATTAGAAACTTAAATGTAGTGAAGTTCTAGGGTTACTCATGTATAACTTCTTCAAGAGCCAGGTTTTATTAAAATTTGGCTTCTGTTGTTGAGGAAGAGGCTGGTGGGTGATTGGGATAACCTTTGGTTGGGCATCTGTACAGCCTGGCACAGTTAGTTAATTAGTGTTAGTCAGTCATTGTGACCCCATGGACTGTGGCCCGCGAGGCTCCTCTGTCCCTGGAATTCTCCAGGCAAGAATACTGGAGTGGGTAGCCATTCCTTTGTCCAGGGAATCTTCTCAACCCAGGGATCAAACCTGGGTCTCCTGCACTGCAGGCAGATTCTTTATCATCTGAGCCTCCAGGGAAGCCCTACAGCCTGACACAAGCATCAGGCAAATTACCGAGGATTTCATTAAGTGGATTTTACCAGCCAAATCTGGTTAGCTTAGATGATTGGGTACATTTTTAATGTAATAATGAAGGATAATCTTGGTTATTGTTTAACAAAATATTTCACATATAGATATCATAAGATTGTTCATTCCCTCTTTAGAAAAAATTCAGAATGGCTCAGTGCACGTCAGTGTTTAGAGAGATGGTCTTTATTCCCATTTGTATTGATTTTGATATAGTGAAAAGAGGATCTGTGAAAAATAAGAAAAATTAGAACACTAATGGATAATAGATGATCTCATAATTTTGATAAACTAGATCTACAGCAATGTGGGTGGTCATAACATCTTTTATTCTATTTTTCCAGGTCTAAGTTGAAATTTAAAATAACTCTTAGAGTCTATATTACCTATTCCAAGGATAACAGAAAATCAGTTTCATGGCTAGAGCATGTAATGATTCAGGATACATATATATATATATATATATATATATTTATTGCAGGATAATTGCTTTACAATACTATTTTGGTTTCTGTCATACATCAACGTGAATTAGCTATAGGTATACATATGTCCTCTCTCACTGGAACCTCCCTAGGATATATTTAGTTTGAGAAAGAAGCTTGTGGGGAATCGATTGTGAAACATCCTTTGGGTGGGCATCATACAACCTGCCACACACACCAGGCAGATTGCAAAGGATTATATTAAATGGATTTTATCTGCTAAATCTAATTAGCTTAGATTTTGAGCTACATATTTGTGCAGTAATGAAAGAATATTATCTCTTGTTGTCAAACTTTATGATTTGGGTGATAGGGAAACAAATTAATGAAAAGTTTTATCAGTTATGAAGTATAATAAATAGTTTGATGGAAAAGTAACATCTTAAAATTGCAAGTTTTTTACGATTGAATCTTATCAATGGATCATTTCATTCTGATTGACTCATTCAACACCTGTGTGAAAACTGAGTGCACAGAATGAACCAGCCAACTCTTTGCTCTACAAAGCTCATATGGTAGATGGCTGGCAGACAGTGAACCAATAAACACATAAAAATATAATCCAATATCAGGTAACAAGGCTAAGAGGGAGACTGGATGCACGGGTGGAGAAAAGTGTAATGCAGTAGTACATAGCAATAAGTCTATGAGGAAATCAGAAGCTGATGGGAGCACATTTGTGTATAGGCTACATTGGTCTTACATTGGTAAAGCATTCCATTGCGTTGTTGGCCTGTTTCTGGATTGATGAAAGTAAAGACTTACTTTGTTACTTGGTTAACTTGGATGAACTTTGCTTTCATTAATTTATTATTCTTTGTTTTTAAAATTTAAATTTATTATTTTAATTGAGGGATACTTGCTTTTCAGAATTGTGTTGGTTTCTGCCAAACATTAACATGAATCAGTCATAGGTACATACATGTATATTTATATATATCCCCTATATCCCCTCCCTCTTGAACCTCCCTCCCACCTTTCATCCTTTCAATTTGCATGTATGCCAAACACCTACTGTACATAAAAAGCTTTATGGTAGACATGTAATTTGGACAGAAGCACTGACCTCTAACTGGTAAGATACAATATGCAAATGGTGGTTTGTAATAATAGGATAGAGCATTTCAGATCTCTTCAGAGATGTCAAGATTCTCCTCCTTTGGGGGAGATAGTTTGTCTACAGTGAGTTTGCTTGCTCTTTCTTTTCCCCCATTCTCTCTGGGTCTTCAGTGTTTGTGAGAAGAAATGCTTGAAATCATTCTCAGCTGAGTTGCTTGCACGTTGATATTGAGCTCAGGTTTCAGGACATGTAGGTTCACTCTGGACTTTTCACCAGTCATTTAACCTCTCTGCACCTCATACTTGGCCACAAAGTGAGGAGTATGGCGTAGATACTGTTTTAGATCCTTTGCAATGCAGCTGAGTATGCATTCCATTATTTTAGTCATACACACACAAAAAATAGGCACAGATACATTGAAATGTAGACATGTGATTTTTCATTTTCCGTCTCCTAAACATTTGCCCCTCCTTTTCTTGAATTCGGCCTTTATCCAACAGAACAATATTCTCTGTTCGATTTTGGAATCTATTAGGAGACCTTCACTTCAGTTGACGCCTTAGGATATCAGATATATTATTGTTCATAAAATAGATAGAAATGATGACCAGCAGCCTATATCTGAGCGGTAGGTGATAGAATGTGTATAATTGGAAAATCATTCTTGAAGGACACACTGAACTGCAGCTAGTACTTGTGTGCAGTTCTGTTGTGACCAGACAGATGGGTGACTATAAAGAAAATATCTTTCTATTCCCTTCTGAGACATATGCAGGGTCGTCCTTCCTTCGTACTGTCATGGAGCTACATGCAATTAGCTACAGAATGTTAGCCACCCTGCTGGATGCAGCTCAACATCTCTCTCTGTGGTTTATAATAGTATGAAAGTGACATTAAACCTATCAAACAATGGTGTTAAGGCAGCATGGCGTCACACAAACCCAGCTGTTTGTGCTGGTGATTTTGTTTTTCACCAGAGGAGATTTTGGGGGGAAATTTAATGAATGGACAGGCTTATGTTTACTTTTAATGAACCCCAAGTTAATGCGTGGGTCTTTTTCTGTCCATTTAAATGCAGAGGAGCACATTTCACATCATTACAAAATAAACACACTAATACTCAATCTCTGTTCTTCATTCTGAGCCTCTGCTTCCAGTATTAATAGCTTCCTAGTAGGGAATGTTTGACATTGTTGCTAAACTCTAAACAGGGATCTAATTCAGACGCAAATTAACATCAGGTTGTATTTTGACTTTTAATTCTTCTGGCAACTGAAAAACAAACCAAGAAAAAAACAAATGACATAATGAAAAAAATGACCAGTGTTGAATCCATGAAGCCATCTCTTGTATGTATGCTCCATTTTGCTTAGATTAGTATGTCCTCCATGACAATGAACTCTGTGAAAGCAAAAGATATAGGTCAGGTTAATATTATTAAAATGAATGCTAAAACCAGTGCCTAGAAGAATGAGCCATTCAGAAAATTGTATCAAATAAAAACTTTTATTTTAATTCCACAGTTAATTCCTGACTTATGATTTATATCTCTGACTTTAGTTAAAGCTGAGGTCAGGTTTTATGGGTTTATAATTAGGGGACATTAGATAAACAGAGCATTTGCCTTCATAATATATCCTCTTTCAGTATGACCCAATAACAACAAAAAAGGTCCAAGTTCTGTTTAGCAGTTATTTAATCATCAAGCAGTTAAGTTATTGAACATCTCTAACACACTTAAGTCCTGTACAGATATTTTAAGATGCACAAGATACGGTTGCTGCCTTCGAAGCGTTTAAATCGAATGTAGGGATCTAAGGCATCCCTGACATCTTTAGCATCATTCTGGTGATGTCATCAAATTCACATGGGGATCTTTTATCAAATAATCTCCTGGTCATACCAGGAGCTTCTGATCCAGTGGGTCCAAGTTAAAACTCGGAAATCAGACTTTTCTAGAGGTCCCCTAATGATTTCATTAAATGTTCAGAACTGGCATTTTTTAAAAAATTGAAGTTAACATTTGACATGTAATATTTTATAAATTTACAGTGTACCTGTTAATTTGATACATTTATATATTGTAATACCATCTGTATCATGTTTCATAATTATTGTTTCTTTCTAACGATTAGAATACAAAATTGGGAACTTCTGAAATAAGCCAACTATTTTAGATCTGGAAGAAACTTAGAGAATATATATTCTAACACTTTCCCTGTAATGGAAAGCCTAGAGATTCCAGAGCTGGTGGTAGAACTCATAGAATTACGAGTCTTGATTAAGAATATTCCCTGTGTTCAAATACAGTTTCCATCTCTGCTGAAGCTGGGAAGTTGATGAGTAATAAGGTCATTGATGTGCTTATTTCTCTGCATGTCTGTCCAGGAAATCTTCTCCTTCAACAGACAGTCTTTTTCTTGTGCTGGATGTGGAAACGACCCAAGATACCAGTGAATAAGTACCAGTAATATTAAGTCATGGAAGAGATGATAAGGGTAAGAAGAAGCTCAGATGAAGCGTAGCTTAAATATATTACTGGTATGGATTTTGCTGCTGTTTGGAAACTTGTAGTTAGTGTCACAACCCTGCAATAATTCAGCCTCTTTTAATCTCACCCTCCTTTATTTTAGAAACAGGTTGAATAAAAATAACAAAAAAAGGAAAGATAATGAAATAAAAATATTTAGCAAATTACTACTCTAGTAATTCCTAGATTCCTATCTTCCTCATCAGTTAAGTTTAGACATGGTAAGCCCATTTTTTTGTTTCATTGGTTGTTGTTTAGTCATTTAAGTTGTGACCCCATGAACTGCAGCACACCAGGCTTCCCTGTCCTTCACTATCTCCTGGAGTTTTCTCAGGCTTGTGTCCATTGATTCGGTTATGTCATCCAACCATCTCATTCTCTGTTATCCCCTTCTCTTCTTGCCCTAAATCTTTCCCAGAATCAGGTCTTTTACAGTGAGTTGGCTCTTCGCATCAGGTGGCCAAAATATTGGAGCTTCAGTTTCAGCATCAGTCCTTCCAATGAATATTCAGGACTGATTTCCTTTAGGAGGGACTGGTTGGATCTCCTTGCAGTCCAAGGGACTCTCAAGAGTCTTCTCCAGCACCACAGTTAGAAAGCATCAATTCCTGCTCAGCCTTCTTTATGGTCCATCTCTCACATCTGTACATGACTATTGGAAAAGCCAAAGTGAACATCTTAGTTGCTCAGTTGTGTCCAACTCTTTGCTACCCCATGGACTGTAGCCTGCCAGGCTCCACTGTCCATGCAAATCTCCAGGCAAGAATACTGAAGTGCGTTGCCATGTCTTCTCCAGGGGATCTTCCCAACTCACGGATCAAACCTGGGTCTTCTGCATTGCAGGCAAATTCTTTACAGTCTGAGCTACTAGGAAAAACGATACTTTTGCCTAAACGCAGCTTTGCCGGCAAAGTGATGTCTGTGCTTTTTAACACGCTGTCTAGGTTTGTCATAGCTTTTCTTCCAAGGGGCAAGCATCTTTTAACTTTGTGGTTGCAGTCACCATCTGTAGGGATTTTGGAGCCCAAGAAAATGAAATCTTAGTTTTATTGCTATATTAAGCTTAAAATGAAGGTAAGTTTAGGTGTCATTTTCATCATCCCATGAATAAAAAATTATTTTTTTACTCAAAATTAAGCCTGTGTCCAGAGACATGTTATGATGCGTTTAGTCTCTGATTTTATCTTTAACTGCCTTATGTTTGAGGCGTGCAGTGGAATGCAAACCGTGATGATCTAGTCATTGCTAAGCAATCAGTTCTCCCATCAGTCAGTCTCTTTAATTGCCACATGCCCCTTCTTCCTTTGAAACCCATGTTATCCTGGCCTTTGTCAATTAAAAATAGCTCCTCTCTAATATGGCATAAGGCCTAATTAATTATTCATAAATTATTATTTTCCTGATTATTCTTCTGACTCTGATGTAAATGACACTAAAAGTCTAGGCTATTTCTGGAACGCATACGAGCAGACAAAACAACGGCTATAAGGGAGGCAAACCAGGGCTGTATTTGTGCGCAGCAGTGTAATAACAATACAAGCTCCGAGTAGGAGAGAGATTTTTCCATTAACACTGAGCACTGCTTAAAGAACTCGTGTTTCCCAATGTGCAGAAAGAGTATTTCTTTTTTTCCGCAGCTGTACTTAAATATTCAATGGAGTGTTGAGGTTACACACGAGTGGAAGGCTGTCTGAGTGTGTCTGGCTCTTCCTGTGCACTGCCCTCACCCTCACCAACACATACAAGGGAAAAGGAGAATGTGGGTCATCATAAATCCTCCAGTGTGCCCCTGCCACTGTTTTACAACCACAGGGAAGAATGAGTCTTTCTTATCCTCCCTTCTCCCAGGGCAGCTTCAGAGGACCCTTGGCCTGATGGTCATCCTGTCTGTACAGCCTGTACATGGAGGGGACCTGAAACTGGTCAGGAGCTCTTTGGCAGTCCTGCTTGTTTCCCCTGACCCGTCTTTCATAACAGCTTCCTGTGCCAGAGCCATTTGTTTTAAAACTTCCTTGCAGTGGACAGCAGAAGTTGGAGAGAATGGGAAGGGGCCAGAAATGTGGGTTTTCCCTCTTTGCTACTTCCCGAGAGTATAACTGGTGAATCTAGGAATATTTCCTGCCCTTGAGAGTGAAAATTAGAACTTCATAAAAAAAAAAAAAAAACATGTTTGTATGTGCTGGAATCTGTAATAGGTGGTGGATTATCTCAGAGTATGACTGACTGCATCTCTGATTATTTATGGAAGAGATATACATTTGGGGGGTATGGACTGAGGTTGGTGAGGAGAAGAGGATACAGAAAAAGCCTTCCCTGGTCCTGCTTGCAAATGTTGTCTACACAGGTAGTAAGAACAGAGACCCTTCCCTGGAACACTGGCCTCATCTTGGTTGTTACTGTGAGCTCTAGAGCTAGGAAGAGCCATGGTGTCAAGATAGTGTGGGCTGCTTTCATCGAATTCATGTAACCCAGCCTCTCTTAAACACAATATCTGTAGTAGAAAGCATGTAATCACTAAAAAGAATTGAATGAGTATAGTACTGGACATGGGCTTCCCAGGTGGCTCAGTGGTAAAGAATCCACCGGCCAATGCAAGAGACGCAGGAGACTCAGGTTCGATTCCTGGGTTGGAAAGATCCCCTGGAGGAGAAAACAGCAACCCACTCCAGTATTCCTGCCTGGTAAATTCCAGAGAGAGTGAAAAAGTTGGCTTAAAGCTCAACATTCAGAAAACAAAGATCATGGCATCTGGTCCCATCACCTCATGGCAAATAGCAGACTTTATTATTTGGGGGCTGCAAAATCACTGCAAATTGTGACTGTAGCCATGAAATAAAAAGACGCTTACTCCTTGGAAGAAAATTTATGACCAACCTAGATAGTATATTAAAAAGCAGAGACATTACTTTGCCAACAAAGGTCCGTCTAGCCAAGGCTATGATTTTTCTAGTAGTCATATATGGATGTGAGAGTCGGACTATAAAGAAAGCTGAGCACCAAAGAATTGATGCTTTTGATCTGTGGTGTTGGAGAAGACTCTTGAGAGTCCCTTGGACTGCAAGGAGATCCAACAAGTCCATCCTAAAGGAAATCAGTCCTGAATGTTCATTGGAAGGAGTGATGCTAAAGCTGAAACTCCATTACTTTGGCCACCTGATGTGAAGAGCTGACTCATTTGAAAAGACCCTGATGCTGGGAAAGATTGAAGACAGGATGAGAAGGGGATGACAGAGGATGAGATGGTTGGATGGCATCACTGACTCAATGGACATGAGTTTGAGTAAATTCTTGGAGTTAGTGATGGACAGGGAAGCCTGGCGTGCTGCAGTCCGTGGGGTTGCAAACAGTTAGACATGGCTGTGTGACTGAACTGAACTGAACTGAAATTCCATGGACAGAGGAACTTGGCAGCCTGCAGTCCGTGGGATCACACAAAGATAACTGAGCGATTGAGCACACACGAGTACTGAACTGAAAATTTTAATTTTAAAAATGCATTCAGGATTGCGTTTGCCAACATCATGGTGAAATAAAATCAAGATTTACATAGTTATCATCAAATAGGGTAATTCTGCTCAAAACCTGCCTTGGTCTGTATAGATAATACCAGAAGTACTTTATTCCTGTTAGCCCTTTGTTTTGTTTGTCCTTTATATATCATATATTCTGTTATACTATAGGATTCTAGCAGCAATACAGATAACCATTGACAAAAGAAAACACTTGACAACATTATGCGTGCATGTTAAGTCACTTCAGTTGTGTCCAACTCTGTGCAATCCTATGGACTCTCTCTGTTGGATTCTTCAGGCAAGAATAGAGGGTATGTGGACTTCTCTTGTGGCTCAGTGGTAAAGAATCCACTTGCAATGCAAGAGACGCAAGTCTGATCCCTATGTTGGGAAGTTCCCCTGGGCAGATGAGACAGGTTGTAGTCCATGGGGTTACAAAGGAGTCAGGCACAATTTAGCGACTACAGCTTATATATATATTATATAAAATATATAGGGTTGATATAATATGTATATAATGTGTGTTATTATATAAAATATATATGTATCACATTGTGGCTCTGCTCATTTTAGGCATTTCCAAACACTTCCATGTGCACAATGGTTATTTCCAGCTTCATTTCAATAAATACTTATAAATAGATCAATGTATTAACAATCATTAAGAATATGAATAAGTTTAAGTGAATGTCTTCAGAAGGATATCTTGTATTAATTTCTTTTTCTTGCTGAATTTTTTCCACTTAAATAATTTCTGTTCCAACATGTAGCCTTCAAATCAGTTTAATCCTTATAGCTGAGCTAGATGGTCATATAAATATATTTACATACATACTCACACACACACAGAAGTCATCTACAAACCTCATTCAGTCTACAACTGCAAAAAAGACAAATGCGTCTTTGTCAGTAGCTCTGAAGTGTCAAAGGACACTTTACGTTGAGAGTCAGGATGTGCTGTAGAAACATCAGAGCTGGAAAGTGAATCTCCCATGACCTCCTTCCTAAGCCAGAATCTGTATGAAAGTTCAAGAAGTCAGGAGTGCAAACTTGTGATGACCCACATCACGGAGGGTAGGAGGAAGCTCTGTGTCCTGGCCAAGGTAGATGAGGGAAGAATGTGGAAGTGGTTAGTGTCAGCAAAGGGGCAAGAAGGTAGGGAGGGGTCCTGCATGATTCTTTCTGCTGAACAGCTGTTGGAGTTTACAGCTAGTTTTTATGAGCCCTACGGAGATTACTTGGTGGAGGGTCAGTGCAGTGTAAAGGGTCAGGGGTGGAGAGTTCATTGGTCTGGTTTGAGAAAACAGTGATAAAACAAAAGGAATCCATCTCTTTAGTACTCTCTTTGTTAGCAGCAACGTTCGAATATCTCCAGATAAAATTCTGTGAAGCAAAAAAGAAGGTCTTCTGATCATACTGTAGTTCTCTAACTTCAATTTGCTTTGATACAAATAAACTGTTACATGTGTATCTCGTTATTAAGAACTTGATTCGAAGTGGGGCATCCTCACTGCTCTCCTGTCTGAAATAAGAGATTAAAAAAATATCTATGCTAACTAAAATGGAATGTTTAATAAATAATTGCCTCTGGAAACTTTAAGGATGAAGGCTATATAATTCGAAAGGAGCACCTTTTGCTACAAAGAAAGCAACGGGCAAAATTGAAAAGTTAATCAAACGAACGTGTATTTTAATTTAAGTAAACTGGTTGCATTTTCATTTGGAATAGCATTTTCAAAGGCATGTTTTTGAAATAGCACTGTAGATTCAAACTCAATATTCCTTTTCTGACTTTCCTTTACATTCAAAATCATGGTCTTGCTTTGAACACTGTAAGGTGTTTTAAAAACCTGTAGTGGAATAACTAAGCTTTTGAAATAATATAGTAAGCAAAATATAAATATCAAGGTTCTAATAATTATTTCTCCAGGCAAAGGACTGAATATAATTGTATATTTTTGAAATCAGAAATGACCAGAGAAATTAATCTGCAATTTGATGGCTTCCTGCTGCCTACTTGATAAACTTGAAACTCCTTAGTGTGAAATACAGGTACTCGCTTCAGTCAGATATATTAACTTCATCATCCGACTCAATTGTTTGCTCATCGTGTTTCTTCTGCTACAGCTTGTTGCCTATGTTGTTGTTCCCCCAACCCAGGCCAGCCTTGGCATTTCTCCAGCTGGAAACCCGTATTTAATTTTCAAAGCCCAGTTTCAATGTCACCTGTCTGGTAATGCATCTCTTAAGCCCTCAGTTAGTCACTCCATTTTTTAGTGTTTGTTTGGCACTTTGTATACAGTGATGCTTTAGTAGTTAGTATATTTCACATTATGCTTTTATAGGTTGCAAATCTTTGTAGATTGTGGTTCTTACTCCTATTGCATGCGTGTGTGCGTGTTAAGGCACTTCAGTCGTGTTCAACTCTTTGTGAGCCTAAGGTCTGTAGTCTGCCAGGCTCCTCTGTCCATGGGACTCTCCAGGCAAGAATACTGGAGTAAGTTGCAATGCCCTCCTCCAGAGGATCGTCCTGATCCAGGGATTGAGTCTCCTGACTCTCCTATATTACAGGCTGATTCTTTACCACTGAGCCACCGGGGAAGCCCCCACTCCTGCAGAATAAGTCCCCTTTTAATAACAATCGTTTTATAATGCCCTCATTATCTTTACATGAAGTCTTTAGATGTATGACTTACCCATCTGTAGTATTTTTTAAAATCCATATAATCCCTCAACTGTAATGGGAAATAAAATAAAACTGTTTTATATTATACTTAAATCAATGGTAAGTGCTAAAGAGTAATTCTGTTACACAGTAAAAATGACCCCTACAAATTTTCAACATGTAACCTGGGGAACAGTACCTTCCATATCAAGAAACAAGGACAGGAACTCTGAGCTCTGTTAGCCTGGACTACATCTGAATAGCTTATCATTTATCCTACAACTTATACAGTAAGTAAAGGATTATGTATGTAATACTACACTGAGAGTGACCTGAAAATGAGTAATTAAGATGTCATATTATTTTGTATCCCACATGTGTGGTACTCACTAGTTTTAGTCGAGTATGTCTTAAAACACATCAGAAATCTATTAAGAACTTAAAATAAGTGGAGGCATGAAAATGAGTGACTAGTTTTCTGAATTTCAATGCATTTATATTTTTTATATATGCATCTCTAGCTTTTTCAAAGAAGGAAGGAGTAAATGAAAAATATCAAAATGCACATGTTGAATTGTCATTATTATATACTTATATGTTCTGGAGTTTGTTATATATGTGTATACCCTGAGGTTCAGAGAGCTTGGGATCCAATCTTTTTGAGCCATTTTTTTTAGTTCCCTAAAAAATGGGATAGGATACCCTTCAAAATGTTATTGGATGCCATAAAACTGTTAAGGATATTTGAATGCATTGTTTTTCTAGTTCAGTTGCTTTTTTTTTTCATGCTGTTATACCCCCAATTTTTTAAACAGTGGGAAAATACATGTAGCTTTTATTAATCCTATATATTGCCTATAGATCATGAAAATTTGGTGTACACTCTTGAATAATGAAACAAAATAGTGTTATAGTTTCTAAAGTTAATAGGACTAAATAATTAAAGAAGCAGCCAAGAAAGTTTGCTTTGGGTTATAGAGTACTTGCCCACCACTTCATGGAAGATAGATGGGGAAATAGTGGAAACAGTGTCAGACTTTATTTTTGGGGGCTCCAAAATCACTGCAGATGGTGATTGCAGTCATGAAGTTAAAAGACACTTACTCCTTGAAAGGAAAGTTATGACCAACCTAGACAGCATATTAAAAAGCAGAAATGTTACTTTGCCACCAAAGGTCTGTCTAGTCAAGGCTATGGTTTTTCCAATAGTCATGTATGGATGTGAGAGTTGGACTATAAAGAAAGCTGAGCACTGAAGAATTGATGCTTTTGAACTGTGGTGTTGGAGAAGACTCTTGAGACTCCCTTGGACTGCAAGGAGATCCAACCAGTCCATCCTAAAGGAAATCAGTCCTGAATATTCATTGGAAGAACTTATGCTGAAGCTGAAACTTCAGTACTTTGGCCACCTGATGCAAAGAACGGACTCATTTGAAAAGACCCTGATGCTGGGAAGGATTGAAGGTGGGAGAAAGGGATGGCAGAGGATGAGATGGTTGGATGGCATCACCAACTCAACGGACATGAGTTTGGGTAAACTTCAGGAGTTGGTGATGGACAGGGAGGCCAGGCGTGCTGCAGTCCGTGGGGTCACAAAGAGTTGGACACAACTGAGCAACTGAACCGAACTGATAGAGTACTTGAACAATTTAAAAAGCTTAATGCAGAGTGTTGGAAGTCTCCCTTTGTTCCTTTCCTAACAAGCATAGGACTTCCCTGGTGGCTCAGATGGTGAAGAATCGGTCTTCTACGCAGGATACCCAGGTTTAATCCCTGCGTCAGGAAGACTCCCTGAAGAAGGGAATGGCAACCACTCCAGTATTCTTGCCTGGAGAATTCCATAGTCAGAGGAGCCTGGTGGGCTACAGTTCATGGGGTTGCAAAGAGTCAGACTTGACTGAGCGACTCACACTGACTGATTGACTAGTAGGAGTAAGTTAATGTTGAATGGTATTTAAGTGGGAAAGTGTTGGCAGTTAGTATTTACATATCCTTTATGCTTTTGATATCCAGGAGCAAGAATCTCCTGTGTTTATTGCCTAAGTTTATCAACTTTAGCTTAAAAATTGATGATGAGAAAAATGGGGAAAATAGATAAATTTAAATCACAGAAATTATTCCAGCTAATTAAATTAGAAGCATAAAAATTGTGTGGAAAATCCATTGCAGGAGAGTTATAAAGACGGGTTTCATTAAATACCCAGACATCAATTTTGTAACTGAGCACTGAGGTGCATTGAAACTCAGGGAGTGTTGGGAAAATTGACTTGGGATAAATTCTCAATAGACTGCTTTTTTTTGGATGTTTAGAAATACAGATACCAATATAAAAATATGCAGAGTCATATAAATGTACTTAAATACATCCCAGGGTGATGTGTAAGTGTGAGTGTCCTCATTCAATTATTCCTCATGTTCTGAAAGATCTAGACTATTAAGTGGGATTTTTTTTTTTTTTTTTTACTTCTAGGACAATCTTTTTGAACACTTACTTACAAAAAACATTGTGATTTGCCTCAAATGTCGCAAGCCTTAAGGATAATCAATAACCAGGGATGCTTTTGAAGAAACTCTCAGCTGTGATTAAGAGAAGAGGAACATGAGTATGGCTGTCAAGAAATGTCAATGGGGAAAATTGTTGATGACATTAATGCTCTGTTCTCTGTGCTTCTTTACTTTTTTTTTCCTTTGTCCTCTCCTTGCTTCCTCCTTAGTTTTCTAATTTCATAGTTGAAGAAACTGAAGTCTAATGAATTTCAGTTACTTTCCCAATGTCATTTCATGGGGTTAATTACAGAGGTGGCACCAGACTGAAGACATCCTAATTTCTAATCCTGGGATTTTTTTTTTTTTTCACCACGTCACATTACTTCA
The DNA here is from genome assembly GCF_014754425.2 of Oryx dammah. Lineage (NCBI taxonomy): Eukaryota > Metazoa > Chordata > Mammalia > Artiodactyla > Bovidae > Oryx > Oryx dammah. The sequence goes on from NW_024070208.1 coordinate 67,570,200, forward strand.
TTCCCGCCCCCCCGGCCCCCGCCCTCTGTCCGTTTAATCTACTGATACATACATTTTAGTACTTACTGTTTGTTAATGCCTGCCAGGTTGTACCAGGGGCTCATCACTTAGAAGGTGTTACTTTCTTAGATATTCTTCAGTGAAAATGCCCGAAATGCTTCAGTTTTAGGGAAACAAAGACATACCTTCCAACTTGAATTTGTTTTAGTGTGTGTGTGTGTGTATATATATATATATATATATGATATATATATGCATGCATATATATGTGTATATACATTTATATGTATATATATATCTATTTGATCAGTAGGTATATATTTTAGAACTTTATTTAGTGAAGTCAAGGAAAAGCTTTCACTTTCCATTGTTTGGACAAGCTTTTCAGACAGTCTTCCAGATGATGTTTTGATTGATTTCTTACTGATGCTGATGTTGACCAGCATTGTAATCTAACTTGACATCAGCAGGCATGTCTGTTCAGTGAAGTGTAATAGACACTCAACTATATTGTTTTCTAATTAGCTTGAATCCTAGAGATGATATAACGGGCCATTCTTTTTCATTCCTCATTGAATGTTGTGATTAATTATTGATCAAGTATGAATGTTTCAAACTTTTTATTTCAAATTAAGACAATCAAATTAAACTTAAAATTTGACTTTTAGCTTTTTTCAGTTGATTTAAAGTAATTCTTCATGATCTTTAATACAGACATCTTCTCTATTTGGTATTAATGAATCTAGTACCACAGATTCATTTAATGTCTGTATTATTATTAGCTGGCCTGTGATTCTGTGGAAAAGTCACTGGCAATTACATTGTCATAATTTATTAAATAGTGCTAAGGAAAAGAAAAATCTAATCCAATCCACTTTTTCCAGTATTAAGAACAATTATTACATAAAGCAAAAAGTCACAAAGTGTGTGAAACTCCAACATATCTTCATTGTTTCACTGTTCTTTGTTAAAGAAAAAAATTGCCAAAATTCATAGAAGACTAGGCATAACAGATAAACAGATGTTTTGCCAAAGGTATATAGCAAGGATATTTGAAAACTGCTCACCATAGATCCTTAGGGAAATTCAATTAAAACAACAGTGAGAAAGCATGACAAACTTACAAGGGTTACAATTAGAATGATTGACCAATCTATGAATCTTTTGTTTTCTTGAGCTTTGTTTCCAGTAAAATCATTTCCTAAAGATGTAAACGGTGCTGTGTATTTGTATATCTGAAAAATTGCCATTTTGTGCTATTTCTTTTATTAGTATGAATATTATTCATGTTTCTTAGAAAATTCAGTTTCTATGTCTAGGACTAGTTAAAAGAAATGGTTAATGAAGCAAGCTTATCTTCAGGATTATTCCATTTCCTTCATTATCTTACCCTTACTCAATCTATCTTTACCCACATAGTGTCTCTATGGGATTCCTCTAATACTAGGCTAATGTTGGTGTCATCTTTCCACATCAATTCATAATTGCTTTCTGGATTCATGTGTTGGCAAAGATCTCAAGATTACAGCTCCGATCAGTGGGAACAATTGTCATGATCAGATGGTGATATCTGTCCTGTGACCATCTCACCAGTGTATTTGGTGTATCTGTTTAACATCTTGACAACTAACTAATCTGAAAAAGACATCTCTATTAATGTATTGAGAATGGTTGACTGCCAGCTTCTCCTTCCTCTTCCTGTAACCATAGCTTGTGTATAGTTCAACCGTGACCTTCTGAAGGGTATATGACCTATTTGTTTTTAATGTGTTTTTGGCTAGTGCTGGAAAATTGAATTTCCCCAGTAATGCCACTTGGAGAAAAATCTTCCTGTTGGTCTTGTAGATTTTACCTTAGGTATTGTACAGACTAAGAATACTTTTTATATAGTACCTGAACACACTCAATAACTTTCCAGTATTTTTTTCCTTGGGATTTAATATCTCCTATGATAGTTTATTTAATCATGGCAAATGCTTATAATTTACTCTTTCTGAATGCTCCAATATCATGTCTTCCTTTTGGTTATTTTACTGCTGGTATATAAACAATATATATAATCATTACTCTTAAGAAACTAATGCTGGCAAACAATTGTGTATCTTGGTTTGGTGTTTCCTCTTATTTACAAAAGGCTGGAAGGATAACATGGAAACATCAGTTATCTTATGACATTTCTTAGATTCAGTCATCGACTAACTGAGGGGAAAAAAAAGTTAGAGGTTGATTGTCATGTTCAGATGGTGATATCTGTCCCATAAAGTTAATTTATGTGAAAAGTACTTTAACACCAAAGCACTCTCTAGGTTCACTTATAGTATTAAAACATTTACAGGCGCTATTCCTTCAGGTAACTTTGAGAGTTCTTAAAAGTGTCTATGATTTGCTTTGCAGACTGAAATGAGATCAGGAGAAGTAGGTTGCCTCTGTGATGGGCTGGGGTCTGATTCATCTTTGTTTCAATCCTGAGATGTATGGGGATGTTTTCCTTTTAGATATTTTACTGTTTATGAGTCTGGATTTGTACAATGAGATTAATGTTGTTTTCATGCCTACTTACAAAACATCTATTATGCAGCCCAGGGATCAAGAAGTAATTTTGACATTCAGGTCTTATTCTTTAAGAAATAGTTTGCAAGGCTGTACCTGTCATAGATAGTGATTTCTCTGATGGATCTGGGCAAAGTAAATTAAAAACTTTCTGGAAAGAATTCACCATTACTGGTGCCATCAAGAATATTTGTGATTCATAGGAAAAGGTCAAAATAGAACATTAATAGGAGTTTGAAAGAAGTTAATTTCAACCCTCGTGGATGTCTTATGTGGAGTTGCTTCTTATGGGTTTCAAAAAAGTGGTTTCTTGAGCTGAGTTCTACTCTTGGTGAAGATGCCGTGAAGATTGTTGAAATGACAACAAAAGGTTTAGTCTATGATATAGATTTATTTGATAAAGCAGAGGCAGGGTTTGAGAGGATTGACTACAATTTTGAAAAAAGTTCTACTGTGGGTAGAATATTATCTAGCACTATAGCATGTTACAGAGAGATTGTGAAAAGAAGAGTCAGTTGATGCAACAAACTTTGTTGTTGTCTTATTTTAAGAAACTGTTTCAGCCACCCCCACCTTCAGCACCTACCAGCCTGATCAGTCAGCAGCTATCAATCAACATGGAGGCAAGCCCCTTCACTAGCAAAAAAAGAAAAAGAAAAACACCTTTTTGAAGACTCAGAGGGTAGTATAGTATTTTTTTTCTTTTACCAATAAAGTATTTTAAATTAAGGTATGTGCACTGTGTGTGGATTTTTTTTGGATATAATGTTATTGCACACTTTAGGGCTTCCCTGGTAGCTTAGATGGTAAAGTGTCTGCCTACAATGTGAGAGACCTGGGTTCGATCCCTGGGTTGGGAAGATCCCCTGGAGAAGGGAATGGCAACCCACTCCAGTATTCTTGCCTGGAGAATCCTATGGACGGAGGAGCCTGGTGGGCTACAGTCCACAGGGTCGAAAAGAGTCGGACACCATTGAGCGACTTCACTTTCACTTTCACAATGGACTACAGAATACTATGAACATAACTTTTATATGCCTGGGGAAACCAAAAAATTCATGTGACTCACTCTACTGTGATATTTGCCTTATTGTGGTGATCTGGAACTGCTCCCACAGTATCTCCTAGTATACCTACCTAGAAAAATAGAATGATGAAAAAAAAATTATTCTTTAAGACATTAAACTGGTTTGAGTAACTCTGCGTATTATGTTAGACTTAGTACAAAATTAGCTCTTATTTGTATATTGAGTTTCTGAAGGTTTGAATGGTGAATGAGAGGAAGAATTGTATATGCCCATGAGCTTTACCATGACACTAGACAAGCAGTGAACAAGCTGGGTGTGTTTTTACTGTGCACTGAGATACCCTTCTGTGGTTTGGAAAGACTGCTGTTTTTCAGCATCTGCTCTCCTAAATTTGAATCGTATGTTCACTCATTTATTCATTCATAAAATATTTGCTGACCAGGCACAGTGCTAGGCATTAGATATACTGTGTTGAGGTCATTGCCTCCAAGGAGATTCTATTCTACTGGAGAGACCCAGAAAATAAACAAGACATCCAAACTATTATATGAAAAATTGAGAAAAACATTAAGGAATGCACAGGGAGCTATGATAGATAGGAATGATAGCAAGAGGAAGGAGGGGTCATAGAGACCAAAAGGAATTTGAAGAATATGAAACCAGCTACACAAAGAGCTTGGCCCACGTGGGTAGCTCTTGAGTTTGGCATGATCCAGAAACTGAGAGCTGGACAAGTGTGGCTAGAGCACTGGGGAGGGGAAGGACGGGAAATGGGAGGGGTTGGCAGGGGCCATGTCATTCGGGGTTTCCTAAGCCATGGCCAGGACTTTGGAGTGTGTGCAACAGTAAGGGAGGTCATACTAAGCTTTAAGCAAGGAGTGACTTGATCCATATGATCTGTGCTTTGAAAAGCAACTGCTGTGGAAAAATGGATTAAAGGAGCACCTAAAGAGAAAGTGGAGAAACTTAGACAATCAAGCAGTGCAAATGGTAGTGTGGATAGACAGAGCTGGACGCAATTCCAAATTCATTCAATTTTAACTCAACAAATCTGAAAAATACAGAGAAAGGGATGTTTCAGGACACATTTTTCAGTCCATAATCCTTAATGTGGCTCCTCCTCTTTAAACATCTAAAACTTGCTGTGCATTTCTAATTAACACTTTTTTGTTTTCCAGTTGTTGATTCTAAGAGAAATGCCCCTATTTTAATTATAGTTCACATAGTAATAAGGAAAGGATATTTTTTGTTAGATCGTCATTTGCATAGTTACCATTTTTGTGGGTGACAGTGGTTTAGCATAGGCTGGTTCATGTGGTTCAACTTAAAAGACTCAGAGTTTGACTGTTCTCATTGAAACATTTGTCTACTGTCAATGTGGTCTCTAGTAAGAGAAATATTCTCCTTCTCTGTAGATAAATAAATGAAGGGTCCGGATGGCATTGCTGTGATGGAAGGTGCATTATGGCTATTCCTCAGTCCGTAGACACATAGAGCACCCTCTCTGGATAATCCAGGATAAAGGGGAAAATGAAATGGCCACCTTATTGAAAAAGTCCACCTTTCCACTGTAGTCAGTCAAATGCTATTATCCTTTTATTACTCTGTAATTTTGAGGGCAAGTTCAGTGAATAACTGTGGAGGCTATTAAGAGCTGTCATGGAAAATTTATCTGTCTTTAAATGGAAGGTAGAAACATTACTACAGGAGCAGTGCTGCTTCGATACCGATAATTCTCCTCTTTGAGCCCTTTAAAACGCTGTTTATTGTTTCTTACTACATCTCCCCAGACTGGTCTAACACTCATAATTGTGATCCTGCCTTTTTTTTTCTCTTATCAGGAATAAAATTTATGGAAGAAGCGTGGCCCATGGGAGCCAACCCTGTTTCATGTTAGTGTCTGCACTAATAGTACACAGTGAAGGTCAATAGTAACTTACAGAAAACATGATTAAATCCACCCGTCTGCCTAACGGGTAGAATTTCTAGAAAGGGCCTCTGCCATCCTCTACACTCTAGTCTTACCCTGGGATTATGAGAGTAAAGCTCGAGCTGGTGGATACCATCATAATGATAGAAAGAACTGAATATTTCAGAACACCACTGTTTTATTTATCTGTGATTGCTGCACAAACCTGGTATCTTGAAACAGCAGAAATTTGTGCTCTTACAGTTTTGGGTGCCAGAAGTTAAAAATCAAGGTGTCTGCATGGCCGTGCTCCCTCCCAAGTCTCTAAGGGAGAATCCTTCCTTGTTTCTTCCAGCTCTAGCCTCTGCTTGGCATGTGACTGTATCAGTTCACTGTCAGCCTCTGTCTTCACTTGCCTTTTTCCCCTGAGCCTCAGTGTATCCTTTCTGTCTCTTATAAGAACATTCTCCTTGGATTTAGGGCTCTCCTTAATACAGCATTTTCTCAGCTTCATCCTTAACTTAATTGCATCTGCAAAAGCCTTCCAAATAAGATCATATCCTGAGGTTCCTGGTGGATCTGAGTTGAGGGGACAGTGTTCCTACCCACTATAGGCACTGACTTGGAACACAAAGCAAAGACATGTGAGTTGGCACTTTTATTTTCTTATCTGAATTTTATCAACTTTCATCAACAATAACATATTCTCAATGCTTTGCTCCAAAAATAAAATGGAGTAGAGTTAATTCATAGCATTGTCAGGAGATCAAATTACCAAAAATCTCTATACATTTTTAATAAGAGAGTAGAATTCAGCAAAGAAATATTTTCTTTTAATTGTAAAATGTTAAAAATTTGCTCGATTGAACTCATATAAAGGAGACTTTGAAAGAAATTCATTTCCAAATATGATTTGCATTTATGACTTTTGCATTTTACTGGGCTTAAAGTATTTGTTCTTGGACATAGAATCAGGTTCTAGCTTGGGGAATGTTTGCCTTTTATATATTTATATAAAGTTTTAGTCTTTCAGTTCTATTTATATTACCAATTTTTGTTCAGTCTCAGTTCTGGTCATCATAGTCCTGTATAGTTTCTACTGTAGGATAAGAACTCTGCTAGATACTTATCCATTATTTTATGCATTTTGCATCACAACAACCCTCTGCTGCTGCTGCTAAGTCGCTTCAGTTGTGTCCGACTCTGCGACCCCATAGATGGCAGCCCACCAGGCTCCACTGTCCCTGGGATTCTCCAGGCAAGAACACTAGAGTGGGTTGCCATTTCCTTCTCCAATGCGTGACAGTGAAAAGTGAAAGTGAAGTTGCTCAGTCGTGTCCGAATCTTCACGACCCCATGGACTGCAGCCCACCAGGCCCCTCCATCCATGGGATTTTCCAGGCAAGAGTACTGGAGTGGGTTGCCATTGCCTTCTCCACAAAAACCCTCTGGAGTAGGTATTATTGCCCCTATTTTACAGATGATGGAATTGATGGGCCAATGACTTGCTTAAGGATATACAAAGTGTCCGCGGAAGAACTGGTTTTCTAATCCAGGTCTGTCTAGGTCCAGGGTGCAAGCTTTTGACCACTGCCCAATGCTTTGCTGAGACTGCCCACCGTGAGTTTGGGAGAAGGTCGGTACATTTATCTGCTGTTAACCCAGTATCACCTGGAGCTTGGGTTCCTGAATCTGAAATCTTTTGCCGGATGCGGTGTGCCCTGCCAGGGAGCTCACTGGAGAAGAGGGCAATGGTTAGACATAAAGGGGTCACGTCTGTCCAGACTCCTGGCTGGCAGCTTGAACTACTAGCAGCCCATAGTGAGTGAGGGACAGAGATTTCTTTGCTTTGAGACATCTTTCCCCTTTATCTCCTTCCAGAGGCAGTATTTGTTTGGATGCAAAGCATCTTGCCAAGCTTGGTGGTGTTTCCCAGATTGGAAGGTTGCCTTATACTCAATGACATGTCTTGGGAACTCCTCATCAGTTTAATGCCCACGGCCTCCTCTCACCCTCCATCCATCCTGTCTGCTGTGTCTCCTCCATCTCTCCCTGTATCCCTGCTTGACACATTTTACATGTTTATTCATTCCTTTATTTTCTGCCTTTCACTAGACTGTAAACTTCATGGAGCAAGAACTTTGTCTTTTTTGCTTCTGTGTGTTCAGTATGTAGGAAAGAGCTTGCTACAAATATGGTAAAATGGTGTGATTGAGTGAGTGTGTGAGCATTCCCTGTCATCATGATTAAACTAGTGATTCATGCCTACTTAGTTTTTTCTTTGTTGATTTTGAGGAAATTATAGGACTTCAGTGAGCGCTAAACACTGCTTAAGTGCTGGTATTGCAATATCTATGGAGCAGCAGTATTCTCACTTGGTATAATAATGTGGGTTGAAGGTTATGATTACTTTTGAGCAGGATTCTACATGAGAGCTGAAAAATAAAAATCCTAGGGTGAAAGTAGCAGGAAGACTAGTGGGTAAATGTGTTGGGCACAGCCGTGTGTGTGTGCTTATGTGTGTGCTCAGTTGTGGCCAACTCTTTGCAACCCCATGGACTGTAGCCTGCCAGGCTCCTCCGTCCATGCAATTTCCCAGGCAAGAATACTGGAGTGAGTTGCTATTTCCTTCTCCAAGGGATCTTCCTGACCCAGAGATTGAACCCAGGTCTCCTTTGTCTCCTATTCTTTACCCACTGGACCAGTGAGGAAGCCACTATATATATATGCACACATATGTGTGTGTGTGTGTGTGTGTATTTAATGGCCTCATAAATATATTTACCACAAGCAGCATACATTTATGTCCAACCATTGCTGTATATGGGGCTTCCCTCCTGATAGCTCATGGGGTTAAGAATCCTCCTGCAATGCAGGAGACACAGGAGACCCCAGTTCGATTCCTGGATCAGGAAGATCCCCAGGAGAAAGAAATGGCTACCCACTCTAGTATTCTTATCTGAAAAATCCCATGGACAGAGGAGCCTGGTGGGCTGCAGTCCATGGGGTTGCAAAGAGTTGGACATGACTGAGTGACTAAGCACACACACACACACACACACACACACATAATATATATACATATATCCTGTGTATTTATGTATATACTGTGTATATACTGTATATATTTATACTACCTTTAGTATATATTACATATACATTTTAAAATGCACATATATATATATCTTTAATTCCTTATTTTCCCTTTCATGAAAAGAAAATCACCACAGAATAGTGCTAAATTACGTCTTAATACCTGAGCTTCCCTGGTGGCTCAGAGGGTAAAGAATTTGCCTGCAACGCAGGAGACCAGGGCTTGATTCCTGGGTCGGGAAGATCTCCTGGAGATGGGAATGGCTACCCACTCTAATATTCTTGCCTGGAAAATTCCAGGGACAGTGGAGCCTGGTGGGCTATAGTCCACAGAGTTGCAAAGTCGGACACAACTGAGCAACTAACACACATGTCTACAATCAGAAAAAAACAATGGGGATAAATGTTGGACCCATTAGATAAAGTCCAGGCTGGGGATATTTATTTAAATTTAATTATTTATTCCTATAAAATGTGATTATACAGTGATTTGCTTGGGAAAAAGACCGAAAAAATGGTGATTTTTGTTTGCTTTTACTATCAGTGATTTTCAAGAGTCCGAGGGGTTGTGTAATTCTAGTGGGAGATTTAACAGTGTGGAAGGAGATTCAGGCATTTGTTTTCTCCACCTGATGCTTGAGTCTCTAGTACAGGACAGGTTAACTTTAAGGAGAGATTGGGAAGTGATGAACGGAGAGGAAAAATAGGACTTATTTGGTTGAGGAGAAGAGAGAGGAGATAGGAGAGGAAAATTCTATTTTTTTTTTCTTTTTCCCTTGACTAGAAGACTTGGCTTTCCGAATTGCCATACAGGATTGAGTAGAGATTATTGATAACCAGTTCTGAGAGCAATAATAGAGTAGGAGGGTCAGAGCATCAGAGGTGGCCGATGGGAGAGAAAGGAGACATTTACTTAGAGTTCAGCTCCGCATCTTTGCTACTGGTGAATTTCTATTCTATTACCACTTCCTCCTTTTCAGTAATGGAACTTACAGAGACAATGAAAAAGGTAATAGAGCCATCAATATAGTATATTCTGGAAACCCAGCTGAGGTGCTAAAGTAGTTTCTAACGCTTACAAAGCACATCATAATGGATCAAGTTCACTGCCTTTCAGAGCAGCCTGGCCAGGAATGGAAAGAGATTGGCAGTGTGTTCAAGCACAGCTCCAGGAACTTGGTGTGTGGCCTTCATCCCTTCACATTTCCAGAATGGAGGTGGGGGGTGGTCTGCTAAGCTGTGATGTATTAATTTTTCCTTCAGAATATTAATTCTTTGCTAACTGGTAATGATATGTGTCTAAATATGTTCTTAAAAATAACTTCATCAGTGAAGTGCTTTTTGTTTGCCTTTCTTTGATTGATGAGATTTTTTTTCTTGTTAAGCATATTCACTTTGTTCTCTTCTCATGCATATTCAATAACACTCAGGTTACACTATTTTTATTTACTATTTTCTCTGGAAAGTCACTAGAACATCACACTTCTGTCTCTCTCTTTGGGTTCATTTTGTGATCCATTAAATTAAAAATGTCTCATTTCTTTTGAGGGAAGTATCTGCTTTATTATGTGCAGTGTGTTTGATGATTGAGAAAGAACTTTTTTCAACTTTTGTATCACTAAGTTTATTATAATAACATAGGCAAAATGTGGCTCATTTTAGAGTAGTGTCAATATACCAGAAATAAATCACTATCTCAGTAGGGAGCTGCATAATTTAGAAACAAGAGGACTATGAAATGTTATTAAGAGAGGGACCATCGGCTCCTACAGCTCTAAAAACTATCTTATAAGCTATGACTTTAGTATAAATTTAACTTGTCCTTTTTCAGGGACATAGTGGAGAGATTTTAAATGATACAATTACAACCAGTGTCACTCCATATAACGAATGTCTACCTACATCAGATTGATTGTAAGTCTTGATGACAAATGCCAACTACCTTTGGTCACTAGAGAAAGACAGTATTTCTCAAGTGTGCTATGGCTTTCAAAAATACAAATCCATTACTGGATTTCACACTAATGTAAAAGGCTTTGAGAGGAAACATCTCTTTGTACAATATAGATTTTGAATTTGATCTCGATTGCAGATACAAAGATAAACACACATGCATGTGTATTTGGTTTTATTAAAAAGGATAATATAGTTTGCACTGCTTGTAGTTGCTCTTTCTGAATTTCAAATTTTCTTGTGATTCTATCACCCATTAGGGTGGGTTTTCATTTCTTGGGTTTCTTTTTCTTAGCTCTAAGGTTTAATGGCTTATACTAAAAGGCACTTATGTTGCTACTGGCTAGCATGTTTCATGGGCTATATTCACTCTGGTAGATGAGTTATAGCAGATTCTTTAATATATATATTTTTCTTTTTTTCCTATAGATGGACCCTCATAGTGTTTTGACAGTTAAAAAGGATGGGGGGTTATTGAGAGTCTAGTTGCTCAGCTGCTCAGCTGTATTTTTTGAGCTATATATCAGCAAAATGACCCAGCTCTCTTACAGAAGGTGTTCTGTTGCCAGATGGTGCTCTGCAGGAAAGAGCTTCTTAGTTTTCTTAAATCAGGACTTATGGTAAAATGGAATAACACTCAGATATGAAAGACTTAGGTTTCTCTGAAAGTCTTAGGGTCTCAAATATCTGTCCTTTCTCTCTCTTCATTGCTTCCTATTCAATCATGCTGATAACAAAATGTCGACCCTGCTATTCAATAACTGAAGGGCACATTCGGAGCAATTTTCCTTGTTCTGGCTGCCCAACACCCGATTGAAAGTTTCAGCTTCAATCGCACCATTAGCCTGGAAACTGCAGCCAATTGTTACCAATGATTTTTTGGTTGCTCTAATTGTTTTTTACTTTATTGAGCTTATTCAGAAATAATGAAACTCCATCCTTCCTTTTCTGAAAAGATAGTTGCACAAAGTGCAGTGGCTGTTTCTTTTATGAACTCATCAACCTTGCCTTAAAGAATGCCCTTAACTATCGATTTTCTGGGCTGGCTAATAGATCTCCTAATTCGCAGAAATACCCCCAATGTAAGATTTTAACAATTTGAAAATTACGAAAGGAAGTCCCAGGGGCCTCCTCCCAGCTTCTGCATGGACTGATGGCTCAGCATCCGTCTGTCTGCTGGAAGTGGTAGAGCTAAATGACCTGGAGAGAAAAATACAAATACAAATAGGTGGGTAGTTCTTCCTTATTTTCCAAGTTCTGCAGCTTTTTCAAAGAAACATCTCACTTGGGTTGATTCAGACTTATGGACATGGCTGGGGTAGGGAAGAAGGACAGGGTGGGAAGTATATATAGAGAAACATATGCATTATCATATGTAAAATAGATAGCCAGTGGGAACTTGCTGTATGATTCAGGGAGCTCAAACCAGGGCTCTGTGACAGCCTAGAGGATGAGATGGGGAGGGGTGTGGGAGGAGACATAGGTACACCTATGGCTGATTCATGTTGATATTTCGTAGAAACTAATGCAATACTGTAAAGCAGTTATCCTTCATTTAAAAAATAAATAAATTAAAACAACAACAAACAAAAATCAAAAAAGAAAATGGCACTGTTCAATAACCATACTGAACTACTCTTTACTTCAAGTCTTTCAGTGGTTGCTATAAATCCGCATCCACAAAACAGGGAAGACCAAGATCGAGTTTTGCTAAACCCTTTTGGAAAGGTACCTGTGATTAACTGTTACATTGGGAAAATCCCCTGGAGAAGGAAATGGCACTCCACTCCAGTACTCTTGCCTGGAGAATCCCATGGACGGAGGAGCCTGGTAGGCTACAGTCCACGGGGTTGCAAAGAGTCGGACACGACTGAGTGACTTCACTTTCACTTTTTCTTTCATGGTTTAAAATCTAAACCTTTATATTTTAAGCAAAAGTTAACAGGTTTTCATAATTTAAAAGTTGTTTTTGCCTGTCGTCCTAATAGAGAAGTTTCTTGCGGATTAGTACATATGCTTTTATGCTGCCTTATCACTTACTGCATATTAAACCTTTGTTATAACTTCATGACCCACTTGACAGCGTTAAAATTGCCAGAGTATTAAGCGTTTTCGTAAACCAACAGGCAGTTTTGACATCTTCTAGAATGGCTAGTTTGCTTGTGATTGATTCCAAAGCTTGAAAATATATTCAAGATACTAAAAGTTGGATGCGCAAGTAGGGACTTAACCCTTTTTTCTCTCCTATTTTTGTCCATCCCTGGGTTCCCTCAGTTTTCTTCCTAGAATTTGTCATGCTCATAGCTCAGTTGTTAAAGAATCTACGTGCAGTGCAGGAGACCCTAGTTTAATTCCAAGGTTGGGAAGATCCACTGGAGAAGGGATAGGCTACCCACTCCAGTATTCTTGGGCTTCCCTTGTGGCTCAGCTGGTAAAGAATCTGCCTGCAATGCGGGAGACCTGGGTTCGATCCCTGGATTGGGAAGATCCCCTGAAGAAAGGAAAGGCTACCCACTCCAATATTCTGGCCTGGAGAATTCCATGGACTGTATAGTCCATGGGGTCCCAAGAGTTGGACACGACTGAGCAACTTTCACTTTCACTCTCACTTAAAGATTTTCTGACCCAAGGGAAAGGCTTACAGACCCCATAGTATACTCTTGCCTATGGAAACACTCTTCCCTAATCCATCTATATGCCATTTTCACTTTGGAAATCACTGGTTTCCAACCCACATTTATGCTACTGCTACTGCTAATGTCTCGAATGGAACCCCTTTCTCCAGTTTTCCAAAATATTGATATTGATCCCCCAAGAATTTGTTCAGAAGTTACCATCTCTATGAAGCTTCATCTCTGCTGCCTTCATTTCTGGTAACTTGACTTCACCAGAAAATACTGGTTTCTCTTTTTATATTTGTAACTCTTATAGAACTCATTACATGTGCTCATCAAAATGCATTTACACACAAATTTTCCACATTGAGCCAAGAGTTTCCATAAAGAAAGAGCTCTGCCTAACCCATTTTTGGGTTTCTTATATCTGACTTTGCACCTCACACACAGAAAAGGTTCAGTAAATGCTTCATGGAGGGAATAGGACTGCCATGAACCTTGGGGATTATCTGGTTAATGTCTTTACTATTTTGTAAGTGAATCAAAAATGTGGCTTATAGAGTTCATTTGGTTATTAGACCGTGGTCGTTGTCAGTAACTGATAATTCTCCTTTTGCATTATTGGTTTCTTGCTACCGAAAAATAATAATTAATAAAAAGATGCCCTGTTTGTATGGTGCTTTTTATTTTCAGCATATTTTTATCTTCTTCAAATTGGTGAGGTTGACAGGGTGGGAATTATTTCCCCCATACTACAGATACAGGGCAAAGGCTTAAGTGATTCAATCAAGATTGTAGGTGGAAAGGCAAGTGCTTGAATTAGGGCCTGTCTTGCTCAAACCCTTCATGAGTCCTTCAGTCATCACTGGAAGTTGAATGAACACCCTGGCTTTGTTTCACTATGTGGCATTAGGCAATTTCAGATGTCTACGTGGAAGAGCATTCGTTTTACTTATTTCCCAGCTGAAAGTAGAGAATTATATGTTGAACCGTTCCTGGGAAAAAGGTGCCTTGGGGAAATTTATTCTCAATGGTTTAGAAGAAGCAGCTCAGACTTTAGATCCAACTTTACATCCTGGGGGTAGAAATTAGTTGGAAGTGAACTTGAGCCTTGCTTATTTCCAGAGCTAAACACACAATCAAAGGTCATGTGAAGTTTTTAAAAAATTTTTTAGTTGTAAAATGGGATGCGTGTTTATTGCTGGTATTTTAGAAAACATAGAAATCTACAAAAGAAGGATATTTAAGATATCTCTAATTTATCACTAGGAATCTGCTATTAACATTTTAATATAAACTCTGGAACTAGATTGCTTGGGTTTAAGTCCTGGTTCTGCAACTTACTAGTTTAAGGGCAAGGGAACAGTTATCTCACCTTTTGAGTTCTGAGTGTACTTAGTTACAAAATGGGAATCATAATATTGGTTACATCAGAAGGTACTTGTGAGCATTAAGTGAATGTATAGCTTAAAGAACTTAAAAGAATACTTGATATGTTCATGTAGTATGTACTCATGTAATATTATATCTCTAGTCATTTTATTTTTTAAAAAATCTGGAATATAACACTGGTGTACAGCTTTTTACCTTACATTTTCTACTTGGTACATCATAAACTTTTTTTAATACCCACTTTATTCTTTTAGAGCATGAATTTATGAATTACATTATCCCATGGTTCGTTCCTATCATGATTGGTCTAACCATCCTTAGTTATTTGTTTCTAATCCTTGACAATTCTACATTACACTGTAAAGTACAGTATGCTATATATTGTGTGAATGGCCCTGATAATTTCTTTGGCATAGATTCCTAGAAGGAGAATTAATGTTCAAAAGAGTCTAATTCTTTATTTTTTTTTTTTTTTTTTTCTGATTTAGGTGACGTTTATTTTTTTTTTATTTTTTTTTAAATTTATTTATTTATTTTTAATTTTTACTTTACAATTCTGTATTGGTTTTGGCATAGATTGACATGAAAATTTTCAAATTATTTACCTTTTTAAAAAAGTAGCTTTATTGAGATATAATTTATTTTATTTTATTTTGAGAGACAGGTGATTTTTTATTATTTTTTTATTAAATTTTTATTTTTACTTTATTTTACTTTACAATACTGTATTGGTTATAATTTATATATCAAACAATTTACACAACTGAAATGTATAATTCAGTGGTGATTAGTATCACTGAATTGTACACTTAAAATTATTAAATGGTAAATATTCAAAAGCAGAGATATTACTTGGCCTACTAAGGTCCGTCTAGTCAAGGCTATGGTTTCTCCAGTAGTCATGTATGGATGTGAGAGTTGGACTGTGAAGAAGGCTGAGCACCAAAGAATTGATGCTTTTGAGCTGTGGTGTTGGAGAAGACTCTTGAGAGTCCCTTGGACTGCAAGGAGATCCAACCAGTCCATTCTGAAGGAGATCAACCCTGGGATTTCTTTGGAAGGAGTGATGCTAAAGCTGAAACTCTTTTGGTCACCTCGTGCTAAGAGTTGACTCATTGGAAAAGACTCTGATGCTTGGAGGGATTGGGGGCAGGAGGAGAAAGGGACGACAGAGGATGAGATGGCTGGATGGCATCACGGACTCGATGGACGTGAGTCTGAGTGAACTCCGGAAGTTGGTGATGCACAGGAAGGCCTGGCGTGCTGCGATTCATGGGGTTGCAAAGAGTCGGACACGACTGAGCGACTGAACTGAACTAAACTGAACTGAAATATTACATTATGTATATAATACATGTGAGATTTCCCAGGTGGTGCTTGTAGTAAAGAATCCGCCTGCCAAATCAGGAGATGCAAGAGACATGGATTTGATCCTTGGGTCGGGAAGATCTGGACTAGGAAATGACAACCCCCTCCAGTACTCTTGTCTGAAGAATCCCATGAACAGAGGAGTCTGACATCCTACTGTCCATGGGCTTGCAAACAGCTGGACACGACTGAGTGAGCACAGAAATGTATTACATTACTGTAAAATTATTGTAAAATATGAGTAATATAATATTTACCATTTTCAGAATTTTTAAGTGTATAATTCAGTGGTATAAGTTATATCCATGATGTTATGCAAACATCACTGTTATTTCCAAAGCTTTTTCATTACTTCAGACTTTAATCATTAAGCAGTCTCATTCTTTCTTTCCCCTCAGACCCTGGTTATTTCTAACTTCTGGCTGTATTAATTTACTTATTCTAGATGTTTCACCTAAAATGGAATTATAAATTGTCTTTTTGTGTCTGTCATTTCACTAAGCATGATGCTTTCAAAGTTCATGTTGTGGCATTTATAAGAACTTCTTTCCTATTTATAGCTGAATAATATGCCATTGTATGTTTATACCATATTTTGTTTATTCATTCATGTGTGGAGGGACATTTGGTTTGTTCCTATCTTTTGACTATTTTTAATAGTGCTGCAGTGAACCTTGGCATTGAACTATCTGTTCCATGTCCCTGCATGCAGTTCTTTTGGGTATATACCCACGTGGAACTGATAGGTCATATGGTAATTCTGTGTTTAGTGTTTTGAAGAACCACCAAACTGTTTTCCATAGCAGCACCACCATTGTATTTTTCTGCCATCAATGGATGAGTGTTTCCGTTTCTCCACACTGAGGATGACCCTTGTTATTTTCCTAGTCCTTCTGTTATAATTATCTAAAATGTGTGAAGTGGTATTTCACTGTGGCCTTTACTTACATTTCAGTAATGATTAATGATGTTGGACATATTTCGAGTGCTTATTCACCGTTTGGAAATGTTCTTGGGAGAGATGTCTGTTCAAGTCTCTGCCCATTTTTAAACTAGGGTGTTTACTTTTTGTTGTTTCAGTTATTTGCCTTTTAAGAGATGATTTTCTAAATTTGTGCCTGTAAAGATTTACTATGGAGGACATAATTTAGGCTCCTTAGATTTTGTATTGTAATCTGTTTTGGTGGTAGTAGAATGACCATTCATTAGAATCTTTTCTTCATATAGAGAGCATGGTTGTGTGCCAGGCTCTGTGTTGGGTTGCTTGGTACATACATACATATGTGTCCTGCTTTTAAGGTAGTCAGTTTTATCCCTATTGCTGGCTGGAATCCACTTTTTTTTTCCCCCTGCACAGAAGCTATTTCTTTACCGAAAAGTCCTCTTCAGCTTGGAAGCATGTCCTTTGCCAAGTATAATTATATAGCATTTTATGACCCTGTACAGAATGTGAAATGTATATTCTTAGCACAAACTGACAGCGTTCCCTAGCGCTGGAAGATGCTGTAAAGTATCTGAAAAGGCTTCTGTGAAACCAAAGGAGAGTCTTAATGCTTTGGATCCAATGTTGATTCTGTCAATAATACATTTATTTTGCGTTTCCTTCCAGCTTGCTTTACTCCAATCCCCATTTCAGCACTTTGAAGCTACATGGAGGTAGTATTTTTCAATACACCTTGAATTAGTCCCCCAAACACGCAGAGCATAGAGTGATATTGAAATAATATAACCAGAAGGAAAGATAAACTTGTTAATAGAACCATCCACAAGAAAGCCTGAGTCCACTGAAGCAAACACCTGTATGTTCCTTTTACTTTAAAAAATCTCATCCACAGTTCTCCCCCATTAAATTTGCTGGCAGGGTTTTCCAGCTAGGAGTCAAATTTGGATCTTGTCTGAGCTTACTGCACCCTAGGCTCAGAATGAGTAATGGTGATTGGAGAAGTGATGTGCTTTTTTTTCCCTCATCTGTGAACCCTACTGGGCTTTCCTGAAACTAACTACCCGACATCCTGTTTTTCTTTACTGTTGTCATCCGGCCATAGCAGGGCAAGAACACTGAGGACAGGAAAGTCTGGGTGATGCTGAAAGTCCTCCAAGTCTGATTCCATCTGTGGGTCTAACCCCATGCCCTGAGCTAGAGTAACAGCCAGGTGAGTTCAAGTGTGTTCTCAAGCAGGACATCGGATCATGGGCTGGTCCCACATACATGGGTGTGAGGATCATAGTCATGGCATTAATTATTGTACTGAGCTTTTTCTACAGGTCGAACCAGGTGCTGTGCTAAATGTCTGCATGCTCCCTCACTCCGTCATGTCTCACTCTTTGCGACCCCATGGACTGGAGCCCACCAGGTTCCTCTCTCTGAGATTTCCCAGGCAAGAATACTGTAGTGGGTACCATTTCCTACTCCAGGGGCTCTTCCTGACCCATAGATCGAACCTGTGTCTCCCGCATCAGCCTGTGGATTCTTTATCACTGAACCACCTAGGAAGCCCACTGTGCTAAATACTTGACATGAATTATTTAATTCTCGCATCAACTTCAAGAGGCAGACAATTACTTCTGTGTTTTAAAGACATGGAGTGACTAAGTAATGTTCCCAAGACGTGTGCCTCACAGGTGATGGGGTTGGGATTCTAAACTATGTCTTGACCCTGTACTGAAGAGTTTTCTTAAGAGTGAATACTTTTCAGAAACAGATAAAAACTCGTGGTAACCAGTGTGTGTGTGTGGTGGTGGGGGCGGGGGGGGGGGCAATATAAGGGTGGGGGGAGTATGAGGTATAAAATCTTGGGTGTAAGATAGGCTGCAAGGATGTATTGTGCAGCATGGGAAATATAGCCAATATTTTGTAATAACTATAAATGGAATGTTGGAGTAGGAAATGGCAAACCCTCTCTAGTATTCTTGCCTGGAGGATCCCCATGGAATGAGAAGCCTGGCGGGGTACAGTCCGTTAGGTTGCAGAGTCGGACATGACTAAAGCGACTAAGCACACACATCAATGAAGTGTAACCTTTACAACTATATAAAATGTTTTAAAAATAGAAAACAAAGGGAGAGTGCTTTGTCTATTGCCACATCAGTTCCCACTGGCCACTGATGGTGTTTCCTGTTGATGATGTTTTTCTGGTGTTGTAATTAATTGCCTCGGGCAAGAAAGAGAAAAAGCAGCCTTTCTTTAATTGTTACCTGGACCTGTTCCCTCTCCTGACGTCCTCCCCAACCCACGTGAGCATTACCCTCTTGTCTGCTCTGGGCCTCTTGTTCTTCCTTCTCATCTCATATGTGGAGTCTTTGATGTTCAAGGGGAATATCTTTGGTGATGCTTGTTTCGATGGGCAAGCATTCAAGTTTTAGACACCGGGAATGTAGCTGACAAAGTATACGCACTGCTTCTCTTCATCGCTCCCGTTGCATTTTGTAATAGTACTTTTTGTTTATTTTGCACTGACCTGGGAAGATGAGAATTGCAGGATGGAGCTTCGTTAGACTTGTTTGGAACTGAGAGGCTGGTGGCGGGGCAAACCTGTACATGGGGGAGCAAGAGGTTGGTTCCTGGTAGTGACTGAAAGAAAACCACCCCCTACACAGCTCACGCTGCTCTCAGCTCATTCTTCATAGCACAATTTTGTGTCAGACTCAAGATCGATTGAATTTATTTAGCTCTTTTTCCTCTCTTTTCCCATAGAATTTAAGCATTACAAAGGCAGAGGTATTTATCTGTATAGTGTGTGTCTGTGTGTTGTACTTTTTTACTGTTGTATCTATGGTACCTAGAATAGCACCTGACAAACAGTTGGTGCCCAATATTGTTGCAAACCAGGAGGACTGGCCCACAGAGAGTCCAGTGAGCCACAGAGAGCAGGGCTCATGGTGGTGATGGAAGAGGGTGGAGCCTGGTTACATGGGATCACTTCAGGGTATGCTCCGGATTTAGGATTATATGCAAAGTGCAATAGAAAACATTGCATTCAATGTGGAATGTGATGTAAATTACCACTCTTTATCCTCCAATAGGGAATTACTACAATTTCTCTCTGTAAATTATGTTAGGTTGCACTTGAAAAAAATTAATAGTCATATTATTCAAACACTGGCATTTATTCTCTAATACAGTGGATTAGAACCCAAAGAGAAAGAGGGGGTTAGATAGGTTTTACTATGACTTTCTACCTGTGTGTTATAGAACTGCAGAGAAACCAACTTCTGCATGATATTTCTGCCTCTTTTTCAATGAATGGCCTTTTTTTAAAAAATGAAAAGGCATGCCATTACAAGCTTTAAAAAAGCATCCGTGAGTTTACTGTGTGCATATATTTGAGATGATTATGCTGTTTCAGTTATTTATTTTTATACCTGCTCTTGGGTTAATCCCCATTAACAAGAAACACTAGTCAAATAGAGCAGTTATTTTGCACATGAATAAATGAACAATAATGTTGTAGGTTGGAGACCATGTATCAGACATTTTGCATATTCTTCGTATTTAATCTGCACAGAATAATCTTTGAGAAAGGGGGCATTATTTTCCCCTTAATAAGATGAGACACAGATGGTAAAGAATCTGCCTGCAGTACAGTTGACCCAAGTTCTACCCCTGGGTCGGGAAGATCCCCTGGAGAAGGAAATGGCAACCCACTCCAGTATCCTTGCCTGGAAAATCCCATGGACAGAGGAGCCTGGTGGGCTGGTGGACAAAGGAGCAAAGAGTTGGGCACAACTGAGTGACTAACACTTGTATGAATCCCATGTAGATTAACAAACCTGCCATCTCTGAGGGCAAGTACAAGGAAGAGTCTGGATGCAAGGCCAGGTGTCCCTAAAATCCATGAACATTGTAGCTACATCTTCCAGCCTCCATGGAGTGTTAACTTTCTGGAACAGCAGTGCTCATCAGGAGTGCACGTGTTCTGAAACCCAGGTCTTCTGACACCTGAGCCATTTCTGCTCTTTTCTACTCTAAGAGGATGCGTCAGTTATTGCTTCTAATTAATTCTCCAGGTGCTGAGCCAACTTTGTAAGCACCAGGGCAAAGCAGGAGGGAGCACTCAAAAACAGACAACGAGTGTCCTGAACCCTCCCGTCCAGATGCACAGTGTGACCTTTCACCTTCCTATTCATAACGAATGGTTTTTTAATCTGGGAAACGAGGGCCCTGGAGGGGATGCTGGCTCGAGTCCCTTTTATCATCAGTCTTCAATGAAACACAAAGTTAATTGCATCTGATGCACAAAAATGTATTAGATCTGGGAAATGTCAGAGCAAATGGGCGGCCAGGTGAGGGTCTGAATTCACAGTCATGTTCTTAGCACCACACTCTTCTGACTGTAGCCATCATGGGACTTGATTTCCACCTGGGAAGCTCTACAAACCTAGAAGTTTGTATCGTCCAGTGGCCAATTCACAGCCTTCAAATGCATGTGGAATGAGTCCTCCTCTGGATCTTTTCTGGCGAGGATCACTGCTTCCCATGAAATTTCCTCTCTGAGAAGTAAGCTGAAGCTTACTTATTGGACTCATTTTCCAACATGAAAGAAATAGAGTACTTAATTGCTTCCTACCTCTGTGGCTTCCCAGATGATTTGATTGGACTTTGGAAATTGTGTCCTTAGGAATATATGTATCTTAAAAAATAAGCCATGGCTTGGAGATCATGGTTTTTTGTTTTTTGTTTTTTTCAAGGCAATTGGAGCCTTCTTTATCAGCTTTTTCATGCTAATTGTTCTTTCTCTGTCTCTAGTCTATCCTTTCAGGAGCTACATACATATTCAATTAACTCAACATGAGCTTCTCAGTTGAAAACAAATGTACCTTGAAAAAATTTTCCTTTTATTAAATAGACTTTTGTCTACATATAACTTTCTTATGAGAGATTCTGATACATTATAGAATAAAAAATGCTTTTTTGTCTCCATGGAGTCATCTAGATATTATGAAGTCATATTTGGGTGTGGTGGGAGAAAAGCATGTTTTTGAGAAGTGGTTGTGATTTCTCTTGTGAGCTAAGAGACAGGATTATTTCCTGTTACCTCAAATGACAGCTTTGTGGTTCAAAAGGTTTCCATTTAGGCTTTTCTGGCCCTTTTTAGCAAGTAAACTTTGTTTTTGTTTTTGAGTACTATTAGGCTTAACAGTGGAGAAGGCAGTGGCACCCCACTCCAGTACTCTTGCCTGGAAAATCCCATGGATGGAGGAGCCTGGTAGGTTGCAGTCCATGGGGTCACGAAGAGTCGGACACAACTGAGTGACTTCACTTTCACTTTTCACTGTCATGCATTGGAGAAGGAAATGGCAACCCACTCCAGTGTTCTTGCCTGGAGAATCCCAGGGATGGGGGAGCCGGGTGGGCTGCTGTCTATGGGGTCGCACAAAGTCGGACACGACTGAAGCGACTTAGCAAGCTTAACAGACTCTAAACACACACACACACAGAATGAAGATTTGACTTCTGGGATTTGATATATTTTGGGGGAGAGTTAGGATATGCAGAGGGTGTGAGAGAAAAAAAGCAAATGAAACTTCATGCATCAAGAAGGACTTATAATGCAGGAAGACTGAGGACGTGGCTCAGGGCACAACAAAATCTGAATTAAGCTTTAACTTATCATAATCGCTGCCATCAGAAAAAGTGCCAATTCTTCCTATTTTTCTAATTCCCTGCGTTGGTATAAGGTGAATTATTCCTATTAATTTTTAAAATTAAATTACATTAGAAGAGGCTTCTTGAAAATAGAAATACCATCTTATTACCTCTTGTGTAGAAAGGCTGATTTTTGGTAGATTGCTTGCTTAATTGGCTTCCTTAATCACATTTTTAATCAGCCTGATTTTCTACTGGGCATACTTGTGATCACTACAATGATTAATCATTTTCAGGAAAAAAACTGGGGATTCAATGAAATCTTTTGTCAGATGATCTTTCATATGGAGGTAATACAGCTTCCCTTCCCTATGATACTTTTTTATAACAAGCAACTTGGGTTTGGAATTGATCAGATTGGTGAGATTCAATAATTGTAAGCATTCATTTGTTAATTATTTAGCAGCAGTAACATTTCTGACAGTCTTGATTTCTTTACAAAATTCAGTTGCATAGAAGGTATAAAGTCCATTCTGGTTAATCACCTCATTTATCGAACAATTAAATGGGAGCATAGCAAGACAAAGAAGAAGCATGGGAAGATGAAGCATCTTTAATGAAAGATGAAAATGAATGAATACTGAGAGAAACCAGTGGTTTTGCTTGATTTTCAGTGTGGGTATGAAGCAAATAGGCAGAAAAGGAAAGCTAGCTAGAGGTGCACGTTGGTCTTTAACTGTGTCCTGGCTCATTCATTCCTTTGACCTCTTCTTGTCTCGAGCTCTATCTGTACATGTTCCAAGCACCCTTTTCCTCCCAAACCTAGTGCGTGTCTCTGTCTCCTGGCACATACAATTTTATTTGGGGAAGCTGAGCTATTGAGGGAAGCTGAGCTATTGAGATCAAATTGCCAACATCCGCTGGATCATGGAAAAAGCAAGAGAGTTCCAGAAAAACATCTATTTCTGCTTTATTGACTATGCCAAAGCCTTTTATTGTGTGGATCACAATAAACTGTGGAAAATTCTGAAAGAGATGAGAATACCAGACCACCTAACCTGCCTCTTGAGAAATCTGTATGCACGTCAGGAAGCAACAGTTAGAACTGGACATGGAACAACAGACTGGTTCCAAATAGGAAAAGGAGTAGGTCAAGGCTGTATATTGTCACCCTGCTTATTTAACTTATATGCAGAGTACATCATGAGAAAAGCTGGACTGGAAGAAACACAAGCTGGAATCAAGATTGCCGGGAGAAATATCAATAACCTCAGATATGCAGATGACACCACCCTTATGGCAGAAAGTGAAGAGGAAATAAAAAAGCCTCTTGATGAAAGTGAAAGAGGGGAGCAAAAAAGTTGGCTTAAAGCTCAACATTCAGAAAACGAAGATCATGGCATCCGGTCCCATCACTTCATGGGAAATAGATGGGGAAACAGTGTCAGACTTTATTTTTTGGGGCTCCAAAATCACTGCAGATGGTGTTTGCAGCCATGAAATTAAAAGACGCTTACTCCTTGGAAGGAAAGTTATGACCAACCTAGATAGCATATTCAAAAGCAGAGACATTACTTTGCCGACTAAGGTCCATCTAGTCAAGGCTATGGTTTTTCCAGTGGTTAGGTATGGATGTGAGAGTTGGACTTTGAAGAAGGCTGAATGCCAAAGAATTGATGCTTTTGAACTGTGGTGTTGGAGAAGACTCTTGAGAGTCCCTTGGACTGCAAGGAGATCCAACCAGTCCATTCTGAAGGAGATTAGTCTTGGGTGTTCTTTGGAAGGAATGATGCTAAAGCTGAAACTCCAGTACTTTGGCCACCTCATGCAAAGAGTTGACTCATTGGAAAAGACCGTGATGCTGGGAGGGATTGGGGGCAGGAGGAGAAGGGGACGACAGAAGATGAGATGGCTGGATGGCATCACTGACTCGATGGGCGTGAATCTGAGTGAACTCTGGGAGTTGGTGATGGACAGGGAGGCCTGGCGTGCTGCGATCATGGGGTTGCAAAGAGTCAGACACGACTGAGCGACTGAACTGAACTGAACTGAGCTATTGAGGGAAGCTGAGACATCATCAGCATGAACAGTAGGTAAGGGGATGAAAAATGTGTCAGATACAGCTGTGTTCTGGCCACTGTTTTGAGGAAGTTGCGATACCAGTATTTGCCACTAGGTTGCTTATGGTGTTGGACAGATCATTTCAGAACAGAGACCCTTGGTTCTCTAGTCTTTATAATGAAGGGTTTCTATGGCCTTTTCTAAATAGAACATTCTCAACTTCTGCTGTACTCCTTTTATCCTCTTGGCTGTGAACTCGGGGTGTGATTCCTCTTGAATGGAGCTGCTAGTGCCAATTTAATTCTAGACTGGAATCTTCCTCCAAAAGACTCCTTAATCTTAACAGAAAGAACCTTGTTACTTCATAAGTGAGTAAACTGGTAATTGATAGAGTTAAGGGAGATACTGACCAGGGTCCAAAAATAGAGGCTTCTTATGTATGTTATCTACTGCTATGAAACTTATTGCCTTTTGAAATATCACAAATTTATTATTCCCAGAATCCAGAATCCTATTGGAGTGGCTTTTTTGCATGCAGCTCCAGCTTAGAGTTCTTAGAAAGTGAAGACATAAGTTGCAAAGCTTCTTGACGCTTAGGTTCTGGGACTTGAATAGTGTTAATTCTCCTACATTCTACTGGTCAAAGCAAGGGAAAGGACAGTCTGAATAGAAGACTTGGGAAATAGAATTCACCACTTGTTGGGAGGTATGGTAAGGAGTTTGTGGCTGTATTTAATCTACCACACATGGACTATCATCTCACCCTCCAAGATCCATGCCACATGCTGAGTTAAGACACTTTTTTGGCCGGGTCAATATGCAGCCTTAAAATCCTTTTTAACACAGTGCTCCAGGCAGTCACCACAAATCAATCATAACTGCCACAAGAAATGAAATGTATCTGCCATCTGGACTCTGCAGTGAGCTATTGATGGAGGCTGGGCAGGAAATTCAGAGTCCTAGCTTTCATTCCAGCATCTTTTCTTTCTCCATCACTCTGTCTCCTCACTTTTGGTCAGTTCTTTAATATATCTCAGATTATTTTTAAAAAGTCACTTATTTCTATTTCTAAACTTTTTAAAAATATGCATCTTTTGAGGTTCTGAACAATACCATCATGTGTTATGTGTTTCCTACATAGATTATGGCATAAACCACTGTTTTAAATGTTATCAATTTGGATACCACCTTAACCAATGGTAAAACTTGGATCAATTCAAATGATGACATCTGGATCAGTAATGCAGCAGTGGGATATTATGTGACTCTCGACATGAAATGATGAAAAAGTTACAATATCTCCCCTGAGCATTCTTGCCAAATCCAGTAGTTGAGAAGTGATCAGGTAAACACAGATCATGAGATATTTCACAAAAGAGTTAGTTTGAAATCTTAGAAAGGCATTAATTTCTCGCAAAATTCGCCCCCCACCTTCAAAAATAGGTGAAGGACTATGCTAGATTAAATTCAATGAAAGAGACATTTAAAATTTCAATTCATGATTCTATACTGGATTTGATTTTGAATTTTAAAAAGTTATGAAAGACCTTATTAGGACAATTGGAGATTACATATTAGATAGTATTATTGTATCAATGTTACATAATTTTGTGTGTGATAATTTGGCACTTATATAGGAGCATGTCCTTATTCCTAAAGAAAAAGGATGATGTATTAATATTTAGAGGGGAAGACTCAAGATATTTCAACTTATTTTCAAATGAATAAGTTGAATGAATGAATAATATTATATATGAATAAATGAATATTATATATATGTACATGTGTGTATACAGTGTATATATATATAAACATATACAGATGTTTTTTATTACTGAAGGAGAGAGAAAGCAAATGTGGCAAAAATATTAATTTACAAATGAAGGTGATACATCCATATGTCTTTATCATACTTTTAATTTTTTTGAAGGTTAGAACAGTTTTGAATTAAAAGTCACTAATTTGTGTTTTGTGGTTGAGACAATGCCTGACTTTGAGCTATTCTGATAAAGTATCCAGTGTCAACTATATGATTAAATTCTAAGGAATTCAGTTTCAGAATGCTGCATTTTCTTTACTTACAGACTTATGCCAGGAGAAGAATCTCAAGTATAGGCAGTTGTTTGAATATGGTAATTGATAAGAAAAGTTGACCAAGTAGAAAACTGTAATGTGTCATAATAAAAGATGGTGAGATTTGCCTATATGTGGGCATCATGGTTCACAGAGTTATATATTATGCCAGAAGCCTAGGATGACAAGGGTTTCATTTCATTCTGCTCATATTCTGTGAATGACTTTGAGCAAGTCATTTTAAGTTGGGTGGAAACTTGGTTCTCTCATAAAATGGAGAAGCAAATTCTGATTTACATTCTGGATTAATTACCCAAGTGCAAAGTTTTGTAAACATCCAAATGTTCAATCTTGAAGACACATAGAGTATTGCCATGCTGAGGAGCTCAGGTAACACTTACTGATTCTGCACCTGTTTAGAGGTTTCCTTACAGGATCCTGTGTAAAGTTTCATCCTTTACCTGTAAGTTACTGTGCTGAGAAATCTACCTGTATTTTGACGAATATGTTTTCCTCCATAGCTCTTAATTTTCTCTTATATAAGGCTGGGTTTTGAGGAGGAGGTCTAGATAGAAAAAAATACCCCTGACTATGTCATCTGTGAAGGGGTTGTGCCAACTCTCTGTGCTCTAGAAGTGTAGGTGGTTGAAAATCTATGAAATAATTAGCCACTCTAAACTGTGCTTCATAATATCTAAAAATACAGCTCTTCTTAGAGAAGGCTGAGTCTTCTGTAGATTTAGAGGAGAGGAGATTAGCCATGATCTGGGTGTAACAGTGTGGGGAATGGTTTGGGTGGATGAAGGAGATCTGAGAAAAGACATCTGGTGTACATGTTCATCGTGTGCACAGACATTGCAGGAGGAACTCCTATGCTGACACAGTTGTTGTTGTTTAGTTGCTAAGTTGTGTTCGACTCTTTGAGACCCCATGGACGGCAGCATGCCAGGCTTCCCTGTTCTTCACTGTTGCCCAGAGTTTGCACTGATTCATGTCTGTTGAGTCCATGATGCCATCCAACCATCTCATCCTCTGCCTCAGTCTTCTGCTTTTGCCTTCAGTCTTCCCCAGCATCAGGGTCTTTTCCAATGAGTCGGCTGTTTGCATCAGGTGGCCAAAGTATTGGAGGTTCAGCTTCAGCGTCAGTCCTTCCAGTGAATATTCAAGGTTGATTTCCTTTAGGATTAACTGATTTGATCTCCTTGCAGTCCAAGGGACTCTCAAGAGGCTTTTCCAACACCACAATTCGAAGGCATCAGTTCTTTGGTGCTCACCCTTATTTATGGTCCAACTTGAGATATACTTGGAGTCCTGCCTGTTGGATGAAACTGAGCAATATTGTTGGATAAGAACAGTGAAGGCAGTGCAAAACTCATGGTAGACAATACAGATTGTTGAATAGGGGATTGACTGGAGAGTGAGTAAATTTGAAACTAAGTAAGGCATGGCAGTCCAAAATGCAGTACTTGGATGCAATCTCAAAAACGACAGAATGATCTCTGTTCGTTTCCAAGGCAAACCGTTCAATATCACAGTAATCCAAGTCTATGCCCCAACCAGTAACACTGAAGAAGCTGAAGCTGAATGGTTCTATGAAGACCTACAAGACCTTGTAGAACTAACACCCAAAAAAGATGTCCTTTTCATTATAGGGGACTGGAATGCAAAAGTAGGAAGTCAAGAAACACCTGGAGTGACAGGCAAATTTGGCCTTGGAATGCGGAATGAAGCAGGGCAAAGACTAATAGAGTTTTGCCAAGAAAATGCACTGGTCATAGCAAACACCCTCTTCCAACAACACAAGAGAAGACTCTACACATGAATACCAGATGGTCAACACCGAAATCAGATTGATTCTATTCTATGCAGCCAAAGATGGAGAAGCTCTATACAGTCAACAAAAACAAGACCGGGAGCTGTCTGTGGCTTAGATCATGAACTCCTTATTGCCAAATTCAGACTGAAATTGAAGAAAGCAGGGAAAACCACTAGACCATTCAGGTTTGACCTAAATCTAATCCCTTATGATTATACAGTGGAAGTGAGAAACAGATTTAAGGGCCTAGATCTGATAGATAGAGTGCCTGATGAACTATGGATGGAGGCTCGTGACATTGTACAGGAGACAGGATCAAGACCATCCCCAGGGAAAAGAAATGCAAAAAAGCAAAATAGCTGTCTGGGGAAGCCTTACAAATAGCTGTGAAAAGAAGAGAAGCGAAAAGCCAAGGAGAAAAGGAAAGATATAAGCATCTGAATGCAGAGTTCCAAAGAATAGCAAGAAGAGATAAGAAAGCCTTCTTCGGCGATCAGTGCAAAGAAATAGAGGAAAACAACAGAATGGGAAAGACTAGAGATCTCTTTAAGAAAAATAGAGATACCAAGGGAACATTTCATGCAAAGATGGGCTCGATAAAGGACAGAAATGGTATGGACCTAATAGAAGCAGAAGATATTAAGAAGAGGTGGCAAGAATACACAGAAGAACTGTACAAAAAAGATCTTCATGACCTGGATAATCACAAATGTGTGATCACTCATCTAGAGCCAGACATCCTGGAATGTGATGGGCCCCCCCAAGTGGGCCTTAGAAAGCATCACTGCGAACAAAGCTAGTGAAGGTGATGGAATTCCAGTTGAGCTATTTCAAATCCTGGAAGATGATGCTGTGAAAGTGCTGCACTCAATATGCCAGCAAATTTGGAAAACTCAGCAGTGGCCACAGGACTGGAAAAGGTCAGTTTTCATTCCAATGCCAAAAAAGGCAATGCCAAAGAATGCTCAAACTACCACACAATTGTACTCATCTCACACACTAGCAAAGTAATGCTCAAAATTCTCCACACCAGGCTTCAGCAATACATGAACCGTGAACTTCCTGATGTTCAAGCTGGTTTTAGAAAAGGCAGAGGAACCAGAGATCAAATTGCCAACATCCGCTGGATCATGGAAAAGGCAAGAGAGTTCCAGAAAAACATCTATTTCTGCTTTATTGACTATGCTAAAGCCTTTTATTGTGTGGATCACAATAAACTGTGGAAAATTCAGAAAGAGATGGGAATACCAGACCACCTAACCTACCTCTTGAGAAATCTGTATGCAGGCCAGGAAGCAACAGTTAGAACTGGACATGGAACAACAGACTGGTTCCAAATAGGAAAAGGAGTAGGTCAAGGCTGTATATTGCCACCCTGCTTATTTAACTTATATGCAGAGTACATCATTGGAAACGCTGGACTGGAAGAAACACAAGCTGGAATCAAGATTGCCGGGAGAAATATCAATAACCTCAGATATGCAGGTGACACCACCCTTATGGCAGAAAGTGAAGAGGAACTAAAAAGCCTCTTGATGAAAGTGAAAGAGGAGAGTGAAAAAGTTGGCTTAAAGCTCAACATTCAGAAAACGAAGATCATGGCATCTGGTCCCATCACTTCATGGGAAATAGATGGGGAAACAGTGGAAACCGTGTCAGACTTTTTATTTTTCTGGGCTCCAAAATCACTGCAGATGGTGATTGCAGCCATGAAATTAAAAGACACTTACTCCTTGGAAGAAAAGTTATGACCAACCTAGATAGCGTATTCAAAAGCAGAGATATTACTTTGCCAACTAAGGTCCGTCTAGTCAAGGCTATGGTTTTTCCAGTGGTCATGTTTGGATGTGAGAGTTGGACTGTGAAGAAGCCTGAGTGCTGAAAAATTGATGCTTTTGAACTGTGGTGTTGGAGAAGACTCTTGAGAGTCCCTTGGACTGCAAGGAGATCCAAGCAGTCCATTCTGAAGGAGATCAGCCCTGGGTGTTCTTTGGAAGGAATGATGCTGAAGCTGAAACTCCAGTACTCTGGCCACCTCATGCAAAGAGTTGACTCTTTGGAAAAGACTGTGATGCTGGGAGGGATTGGGGGCAGGAGGAGAAGGGGACAACAGAGGATGAGATAGCTGGATGGCATCACTGACTCAATGGACACGAGTCTGAGTGAACTCCGGGAGATGGTGATGGACAGGGAGGCCTGGCGTGCTGCGATTCATGGGGTTGCAAAGAGTCGGACACAACTGAGCGACCAAACTGAATTGAAGGCATGGCAACATCATGTAAAGAAAGAGCAGCAGGTATCTTTCCCTTGGAAACTTTGTGTGAGACTGAGTATTCAGCTCTGAAATACAGGCTCTAGTGAAGCACCATTAGGGAAGTTTCAGAGAAGGGGTAGGCTTCTATGGAAGTAGTAGGTGATGAGGGTTGTGATCTATTAGTGATGTCTGCAGAGGTCAGAGGTGAAACCGTAAGAGCACACAAGTCATGTATTTGCTGTTCCCGAACTCAAGAAACAGTAAAACAAAAATTCCAACCTATGTGATGGAAAAAATAATTGGGAACTTGTTTGGAAGAAAACGGATGATTTGGTTTCAGTTTGAGGACCTTCTATTTGAGGACAACATGTTAAGTACACCTGAGGTCACTGTTGCTAGTTCCTACCATAGGCTTTGATGCACTTATCAGCGGGTTTTAAGAGTAGAGAGGGTATAGACACTGGAACTGCTTTGAGGTCAAGTGAATACACAAATAAGCTGCTTGTTTGTACACACACACACATTTACTTGTAATGATCACTCCCTGTTCCATGTTTCTGTTTAATTCACGTGTTCACCATGATGTATGGTCTGTCAGCTGGCAGCTACATTACTCCACTCATTAGTGATGAGAAAGGACAGAGAGTGTAGCATTCTTATTTAATCCAGAGGAATCTTTAAAGAATTATAAACAAGAAGCATTGATACTTGATGATTATAGCAGGGAGGAATCAGTACTTAATTCCGAGACATTGTGATTGGAACTGGTGCCTCGGACGGAGTTTGGGTTCCATATTTAATTTGTAAGGTCTGTGCCTTGGAATCGTACTTCCTCCCACTGGGCCTTGGTTTCTATAGCTGTAAAAAAAAGTACTGTATAAACTAGGGATGGTGAGTGTGTACTCTCTCTTTTACCCTGTGTCCCTGGTAAACAGGGTCTTTGCCTCTGATCTTGGATGAGGTGTCACAGGCATTTCAGTACTTGGCTTGTGACCAGGAAATTTTTGTTGTCTTCAGGATGTCAATCACAAAGGAAAAATAATGAACAAGAATAGCCATGGCAAATATTTGTTGAGTTTTTGTATGTGCCGGGTCCTGTGCTAAGCACCTTATTTGTAATATATTAAGATGTATATAAACTTGTGTGTGTTTTCAATTAAGAAGGAGGATGGTTAAAAGCAAGTGGAATTTTTGGCTCAAACTATGAGATTAGAGGATCAAAATTAATTGGAGTAGCTTAAGAAATAGCCAGTGGTGGCAAGAAAAGAAAATAGGGCTCACTTTTTCATTTCTAAAACCTAGTCTAATAGAACATCACTGACCAAATGTTTTACCAAGGGAATTAATGATTAGGTGAATGAGTAAAATTGTGTGCCAAGGATTGTTCTCAGCTCATGGATCCAGCTTCTTATTGTTGGATTAAAATCTCCCGACCTGTTAATACCTTTATTCTGCAGTGTTCAGTTTATTTTCTCCACTAGGAACTTTCAGTTTTTAAAATAAGGCCTAGTTGATGATCCTTCATCACATTCTTTCAATTCAAATCCATTGATTATAGACTGTACTTCCTTCATCAGCTACATAAGAAGAGGTTTTAGAAAGTGCTTGCATCAGTATACTCATTTGTCATCAGTAAACAATAAAACCCAAATTCATTATCCTCATTCCTTAGAGGTAAGGTTTCAGGTGTATATCAAGTGAAAGAGCAGCTGGTAAAGCTTTTATAAGGTAAAGTCATTATCATGGTTCCTAACAGGAACATCATGCCTGCATTAGGACTGTACCCTGCTTTAAAGAATATAGGCCAATTATTTAAATAAATTATCCCTAGTTTCACCTGTTAATACTTTGAAAAGAAAGTCAGCTGAAGACAGCATTAATGAATTCTGACAGCTGGGATACAAATTTATTATGACACGTTAATTTTCCTTTTAGTTTCTAGGACTTTTATAAAATAAATGGACCTACACAGTGTATTGAATTAATGGATTTTATTTTTCATCTGAAGGAAGAAAAAAAAAAAAGCTTATGAAGTACTACCCTAGAACTCCAGGATGTTCATTGAATTTCTGGCTCATAATATAGCTTCTAAAAAAGCAATTATAACTTTCATCTTAAACTTCTTCCAGTGACAGATCTCTCTGGAGTGACACTGGATTCCTTCCTTAGAGAGCATCTCTTTTCTCAGGGGAAATGATACTCAGCAGCATCCAAAATAGTTTTAGCCAAAATTAAACTATGGAAATTGGATCCAACCTAAATTTGCTGTGATTGCATCCATATATGTAAATTACATCTCTCGCCCTTAAGACTTTCCCAACTTCTCTTGCTTCCCCTATCACATAAACACCTGTCTGCCACAAAGGCATGTTGCCATCTTCTGTCCCAGGACTCTGCATATGAGATATGAAGCTATTACATTTTTAGCTAATGTTCTTTCTGGCAGACTAGCTAAGCCCAGTGTTGGCTCCCATTTCTTGATACTTGGTAGCTGAGAGAGATTACTCTAGCTGCTAATATGGTCCTACCTGTGTTGGAGTCTTCTTCAAAAGACACCAAGCCTGCTAGGGATGAGGAAGTACTGTGTGTCTGTTCACGACCTGCTTCCCTCATCATTGCCCACACTGTCAAGCCGATATCCCACACAATGTGAATGAAGGGATTACTGTGACAGTGTCTGTCCACATCCATTTATTCCCAGCACCCAAGGCAGACTCTTCGGCTACACTGCATGTCAGTTTGATTATCTTAGAGGCTGGAGACATGGAGCAGAGTGAAATTTTTCAAATGCTGATTGAGAAAGACTCATGTAGTGCAGCCAGACAGAAGTGGGCAGATAAGAGTTTCCCAGAGAGTGGGCGCACAGCCCACTCTGTGATTATTACTATTATTATTATTCTGTAATCAATGTGGTTTCCTAGACACATTCCTAAAAGTTCATTCTTTAATAGAGTTCTCAAGAGAAATAAAAAAAAAAAAAGTGAGCAGTTCTATCTTGCTTGTGAAATAAAGATTGTTGCCAAAGCTTCTATCCATCCGTGTAGCTGAAAAGGCACTGTATTCACTTCTCCATTATTCAGGCGTGACCAGATGGAAAAAAAAAACCTGCACCCACTACTTTAATATCTTGATATACTCCTTATAGCCAGCATCAGTGTCAGTATCCATGTGATGCTTGATTCAGCTGCATTTTCAGCGCCTGGTTGAAAGCTATAGAGCCATCATCTTTTCAACATAACCATAATTTCCAGTCCTGTTTATAGCTATCAAAGGTACCACTTAAGAACTCTTTCATAAAAAATGCCAAGTCATTAATTGATGTATTTCTGCCTCATAAAGTAGAAACAAATGTCTCCCAGCAGAAATGAGTTTTTCAAGCAAAATCGAGCATTGTATATATTGTTATAATAAAGCAAAACCTAGCAGGAAGGGTTGGCTAGTAGAGCAGCACCACCAATTAGGTCCTAAATTATTTATTTATTATGTGTGAATCTGAGTGTCACTTCTGACCATCTTTCCATATACCTACAATGGCTAACAAACTGATGCTTAGAAAATAAGCACTAGGTCCTTTTATAAACTGTATCTGGAAACCTGCCTAGATCCTGTAATCTCAGGTGTTTAACTGGTTCCTTGATTTCTATATTTATATAAGCATGGATATGAATTGTGTGGGGATTGGTGGTAGGTGTTAGGTTGTTTATAAGAGGAAAATAAAAGAAAGCATGATTATCAGTGGTAAAATAAATCCAAGTATTGTTCTGGATTTTTTAAGGAAAAAATTATGTATACAGGAAAACCTTAGGTGCTGGATTTGTTTAGTGTGCACTGTGAAAACAAACATGAGTTTTTCTTTATATTTGAGGTGATCCTAGCAAATGTGAAACGTCAAATACTTGTTTTGCATTATAAAGAGATGGTTAATGAATATCACACTGCAGTGAGTGTTTCAGGGCTTAATAATCAATATCTGTACCATGGAGCCTGTGCTAATTCTATTTAAGTAAATGACTGTGTGTGAACATCTCAGTGAACTAATTACATTAGCACTGTTTTAAGTACTGACTATGTACCTAGCACTGTGTGTAGCTGAAATTTGAATCATCAGCAAAAGCAGGTTAATGAGCCTTCTATGTCATTTCATTGCAGATGTACTGAATATATAAGGTTTGGCCTGTCATACAAATTAATAGACATTTACTTAACTTTCATCTCCTGGTTCTTTTATGAAATAGTGCTTTTTACCAGAAGAGATAAGTGTAAAATTGGGAAATTAAAGGATTTTATGCTGTTCTTCATAAATGCAACCATATATGTATTTTGAGGAAATACTGTGATTTCAGTAGTATGTGTGGTTGAATGACTAAACGGACCTTAGTCGACAAAGTAATGTCTCTGCTTTTGAATATGCTGTCTAGGTTAGTCATTACTTTTCTTCCAAGGAGTAAGCGTCTTTTAATTTCATGGCTGCAATCACCATCTGCAGTGATTTTGGAGCCCCCAAAAATAAAGTCTGACACTGTTTCTACTGTTTCCCCATCTATTTCCCATGAAGTGATGGGACCAGATGCCATGATCTTAGTTAGAAGTAATTAAAAATTGCTATACTTTGAATAATTTTGTACTTAAATGAAAGGAAAAAATCCCTCTTTTCATAATCTTCAAATATCTTTCCCCCAAAACATGTATATTAAAAAACCTCAAATTAGTTTGGATCTCATTATTTTGGAACTTGTTTTATTTCTGTTTATTGAGACACAAAATAATTTGCTGGAAAACATGCTGATGTTGGCAGTTTCCCATCAAAAAGAATAAACCTTTTCTCTCCAGCAACTCCCACCTCTATTAATTTAAAGGTTCATCAGAGGCCATATTCCTCTTCCTATGCTAATTATAAACCATTCCTTCCAGGAGATGGAGGAGAGGGGCTGGACTAGTGAGTGCTTACTTGGTTTAGGTGACCACATCAACCATGTAATTTCTTTGTGCTTTGTGTTATTCCTATGAAGATTGTTCATGCTGCTGCTGCGGCTGCTACTGCTAAGTCGCTTCAGTCATGTCCGACTCTGTGGGACCCCATAGACAGCAGCCCACCAGGCTCCCCCGTCCCTGGGATTCTCCAGGCAAGAATACTGGAGTGGGTTGCCATTTCCTTCTCCAATGCATGAAGGTAAAAAGTGAAAGGGAAGTCGCTCAGTCGTCTCTGACTCCTCGCGACCCCATGTACTGGAGTGTTCATGGTACTTTCAATTTCCCAAACCCTACTTATCCTCCACTACTAGCTAAGATATTTCAACCGCTGGGAAATCTACCCTTTGTTCCTATTAAGGGAAGATTATTTTTGCACATTTTTATGTTATAATATTTCTTTTGCACC
Source organism: Oryx dammah (assembly GCF_014754425.2). Classification (NCBI taxonomy): domain Eukaryota; kingdom Metazoa; phylum Chordata; class Mammalia; order Artiodactyla; family Bovidae; genus Oryx; species Oryx dammah. The sequence continues at coordinate 67,606,275 of NW_024070208.1, forward strand.
TTGCTCTGTTAGTCATGTTTCATTGCAAATGTCTGTTTTGCTGTTTTTTCTGCTACAAATGTTAGCTCAGCTAGTAAAGAATCCACCTGCAACGCAGGAGACCCCAGTTTGATTCCTGGGTCAGGAAGATCCCCTGGAGAAGGACATGGCAATCCTCACTAGTATTCTTGCCTGGAGAATCCCCATGGGCACAGGAGCCTGGCAGGCTGCAGTCCATAGGGTCGCAAAGAGTCAGACACGACTGAGTGACTAAGCACCTCAGTATAGCAGTCTATTTCTCAGAAATCTAAGGGTGGAGAAGATTTCTGATCTTTATATACCCAAGATTTAAGACAGTGCTTGTCACACTGTAGACATTCAGAAAATGTTCCACAAATAAATGAACAGTGAGTATTCTAGGATAGCCAGAACTATTTTAGGAAGAGTCCCCTTGTGGGAATGGGGAGGATGCAGAGAAAGAGATTGCAGACAGGGGACTGGACAGGCAGTTACCATCAGAGACCATGAAAGGTTTGCCAAAGTGGTGATGATAGGAATGGAGAGGTGAAGATAGGTGCAGGAATACTTATTTCATAGACTTTTTCTTACAGTTCTTCTTTTTCCCTACTGATAGGATGCTTTGTTCAGATACATTAAAGTTAGTACCACTTCTTGACCCAATATAATGTACACGTACTGAATAACAAGATGATGACAAACGTCAAAGGAACAAAACGTTGGAGTAGAAGATTTAGAGCTTATAACAATAACAAAACAAACAAAAAAACAACCCCACACTGTCATTCCATTTGTGAGAAATAATCATGGTTAACATTTGGTCTGTTGTCTCTGAGACATTCGTGTCTAAGAGCTGAGAGGCAGTCTATTAGAGTGGTTACCATCACGGACTTTGAACTCTGCGTTCACATTTTGGCTCTGCTGTCTACTATGTGATTTTTGGCAAAGCATGCTCCATCATTTTCTTGTGCACAGTCCGGGTCATAATAATTATATTCATTTCATGGACTTGTCCTGATGATTATGAAAGCTAATGCATTTGATGAGCTAAGCCTAGTTACTGGCACATAGGATATTTATAAATGTATATACTGTTCATATTTATATCAACTATATCAATTTATAAGCATGATTTATATTCTAAACTTTCTTCCTTTTCATCTTATAATCATCTTCCATAGTTGTCAAAAACATCCATTTTAATGATTGTATAATATTCATTTGTATGTCAAAATCCTCATTTTAATCATCTTTTGCCTTAAAAATAAAAGTTTAAAGGTACAATTGTCATTGCATAAATGATTGTGCAAATCTAAGATTGCTTTGCTATGATTAATTTCCAGGAAAGGAGTTACTAGGTCAAAAAGCATGAATATTTTTAATGTTTTTGAATCAAGTAGCAGTTTGCCTTCCAGAACACTGCTCTTTCAGCACAAAATATTATTTTAAAAAACAAAAACCTCAACTGAGTAATTTTAAAGCCCTTATTGGCTGTACTCAATGATTCATGACTCGGGCAATATCCAGTACAGCAGATAGAAAGGAAATCTGAAGAAGTTAACAAAATGAAAGACAAGGAGAGCTAAGGAAGAAAAAGTTATAGAACCAAAGGAATGGATTGGTTATAGCGTCACTTTCCTTTAGGGGAGGGCAGAGATTGTTTAGACATTACCTAACTAATGCTGATTATGCAATTCCTAACCTCATGCGAAGAGTTGACTCATTGGAAAAGACTCTGATGCTGGGAGGCATTGGGGGCAGGAGGAGAAGGGGACGACCGAGGATGAGATGGCCGGATGGCATCACTGACTCGATGGACGTGAGTCTGAGTGAACTCCGGGAGTTGGTGATGGACAGGGAGGCCTAGCGTGCTGCGATTCATGGGGTCACAAAGAGTTGGACACGACTGAGCGACTGAACTGAATGACTGATTTAAGATTCCACTTCTGGGAGAACCAAAAGTATAATTATGTCTAGGTTTGGTGATGTGGGTCTTAGCATAAGGGACTCCATTTTGTTCCTCTTTTCTTGTTTTTAATAATACTATAATTTCTTTCCAGTTTGGGTCAATTTAGTAAGTGATGAAAAAATTTTTTTTTAAACTTACATCTCTGAATACAGAAGAAAGTAAAAATTTTTAATATTCTTTTAGGTCTTTAGTATTTTTCTTTTTTGTAAGTGAACTGCTTATCTGTATGTAGTCTTTCTCACTTTTCCATTGCTGTGTGAATCTTTTTCTATATTGATAATGTGAGAGAAACATAATTATCACTAGATTAATTTTTTAGTGTAATGGAGTTCAAAATGTCCAAAATGCCTACATTTAAATATTTGATATATTTAGTTTTTCACTATAAAATTAACAATATTGTACAATTCTTGACTTACAGAATAGCAGCTGTTAGTGATTTGACCTAATAATTTAAGGCTTTGTGAAATTGTCAAACAGTTGAGTAGACTGCCTCGGACTCATACATGAATTTTGTTATTTGGCTTATGCAAGTCTGTTCAACTATTTGCAGTCATACTTTTGGCTTGAAAAATCAGTGTTTTTGAGCACTTACGTCTAAATGATTGGGTGCCATTTCCATTTGACAAAAGATTTTGAATGTAGTTGCTAAAATGTAACATGTGATCAGGTTTAATTTTTCAACGAATTGTGAATGATGTTATCCTAATATTGCACTGTGAATCACAAATATTTCAACTGGAAGAGTTGAAGTAATACTTTATAAGCATTACTGTTTTGAAGTTTGCTTCTAACTTCCATACATTATCTCATCTAATTTGTCATAATAATAACCCAGTGAGGAGCACTGAGTGGTCCCCTGTTTATATATATATATATATATAATTTTATTTTGTTCGTTATTTTCGGCTATGTGAGGGCTTATCTAGTTGAGGTGAATGGAGGTTGCTCTCTAGTTGCAGCGCACGAGCTGTACATTGCAGTAGTATCTCTTGCTTCAGAGCATGGGCTCTAGGGAATGTGGTTTTCAGTAGCTGTGGCCCCAGGGCTTAGCTGCCCCAAGGCATGGGAAATCTTCCAGGACTAGGGATCGAACCAGTGTCCCCTGCATTATAAGGTGGAACACCAGGGAAGCCCCATTTCCCTGTTATTATAGAAGTGAAGGTTGAAGCTCAGAGAGGTTAAAGAACACCGCACTGACTGAAAACCCTGGTCTTCAGATTTTGAATCTAGTACTTTCCGCCCCCCCGCTTCCTTGATCATTGAATCACTTGACCTGGAAATTTGTGCCTTCTTCACTTTTGTTAGAAAAAATAGAACCGCTGGGATTCTAATCCTAGTGAGAAGCGATAATGGGAAGCTCCCAAGGGCCATTGCACTGTTTTTGTTGTGTCTGTCTTCTTTTAAGGAAAAAAAAAAAAGAACATATGTTTTGGAATTTGCTGTGTAAATGCTAGTTTGAGCTGTACAATGAAAAGTGAAAAGCAATGGCATGAGAGCATGTTTATCTCACTTAATGTGTATGGCATTCGTGAGGGCTTGTTTCACTTTCACTTGATTTCACAGTTTGTTTGTTCGTTTTTTAGCAATATAGCCTTGGGATAATGTCAAGATACTCAAAGAAGGGATTTTAATGAATATCCATGGAAAGTACTCTCCTTCTCATTTATTTCTGGTGCCTTTCTTTTCACTAACTAAATTCTATAGCCGTCTCTGGAGCTCCACGTGATACTGAATCAGTTTGTCATTACTAGTTCCAGTTCTTTCTTTGAGCTCTCATACCCTGAAACCGATATGCAGAGGACCAGTGCACTTGTGGTAGAATGTATTTCTTCAGAGAGTTACTGTTCCAGTCTGGGTTTTTCTGTGCTGAATTATTTCCTTCATGAAATAAGTTAAATGGGGTGGGAGGGAGCAGTGTGGTAGGATCTCAGTATTCCTTGAAAAATTGTAAAGAAAAATTGAAAATTGAAACAAAGTTGAAGAGAGAAAGCATGGCCAAGCTGTGACGGGGCTATTATTATAAACTTGTTCATGGGCATGTTGTTAAACATATAGCAGTGAAGAAATAATGCTTGCAAGAACAGATTGGAACTGAGATGGTTTTAAATTAAGTATCATTCTCTTTCTGTATGTGTGTGTACACACACACACACATATATATGTCCTCTATTCTCTTATTATATTCTGGATTTTTGGTATGAAAAAAATCCCATCTTCTCTTTCAGAAGCCTGTTGGAAGAGACCAATTTCTCTGATGGCCATTCATTTCTTATACAGCTATTCACTTTTACCTGCTGATTTATAGAATTTTGATTAGCTTTTATACATTATAAAAATAGGAATTTTATTTGCAAAACACAATTCTATTGTACATAGAAATAAGACTGTTCAAAATATGCCTGATTGTCAGAGGATATCCGAATTTCTGTTTTATTTTTAATTAGCAGTACAACAGAGCAAAACTATTTAAAAATTAAAAGATGTAAAGCTATATATGTTTTAGTAAATCTAATCATAGGATAGCACTTCCAGAAGTCTGTGGAGAGATATTTGACCTTTTTTTTACATAAAGGTCAACATCTGAGTGAAAATGAGGCCAGAAGAATGTGCATATACGGTCTCTGTGAAATTATTTGGGAGCATGGTCACCAAATTAAAAAGGACAGATTCAGTTCGAATGACTTTGAGTGAGGGATTTTGGGCTTTTATGGCTCAATTTCATAGACAAAGGTATTTGGAAAATAACATTTTCTTATATCAAGAACATTTACTGTAGGTAGAGAAGATATTAATGCCAAGTAACACAAAAAGGTAGTATATGCACCCTAGCCTTTCTATTTTGGCTGCCACTTTGAAATCTGTTCCCTTATCCACTTTGCCATTGTGGAACTCGTTGTTCAGTCCCTTAGTCATGTCTGACTCTGACCCCATGGACTGCAGCATGCCAGGCTTCCCTGTCCTTCACCGTCTCCCAGAGCTTGCTTAAATTCATGTCCATCAAATCAGTGATACTATCCAACCATCTCATCCTGTCACCCCCTTCTCCTCTTGCCCTCAATCTTTCCCAGCATCAGAGTCTCTTCCAGTGAGCTGGCTCTTCTCATTAGGTGACCAAAGTATTGGAGCTTCAGCTTCAGCATCAGTCCTTTCAATGAATATTCAGGGTTGATTTCCTTTAGGATTGACTGGTTGGATCCCCTTGCAGTCCAAGGGACTCTCAAAAGTCTTCTCCCCAGCACCACAATAGGAAAGCATCAATTCTTTGGTACTCGGCCTTGTTTATGGTCCCACTGTCTCATCTGTACATGACTAATGGAAACACCATAGCTTTGACTGTTGTGGAGCTCAGTGCTTGGAATATTTATTGAAGTGAGAGTTTATGTGAAAACTAATGAATACATGCATTTTTGCATTTCCCTTTCAACTGATACATAGCATGACACTTTCTGTAAGGATTTCATCCAAGCCTTTGATATGCAGCTTTCCATTAGCAACAGTTCTCTGAGGCTACCTGCCTCCTGGTGGGGAATTGTTCCTTCAAGACAGCTGCCTTGCTTTGATGAAGATGTTCCTTTTATTGTGTTTCTGTGCCTTGTTAAGAATAGTAAGAGTTGAGTTTACAGATGACACTAAGCTTTATGTTAAACATTCAAAATTACAGTAAGTAAAAATAAATACAAACACAACTGAAACTGTCAAGTACCTCTACCCTCCTGTGCATATGATGTTGGGAGGGAAAGAAAATTGTGGACATGTTTTACGAAGAAAAGCTTAATTGCTTAATTAAAGGCAAAGAGAAGGCAATGGTATCCCACTCCAGCACTCTTGCCTGGAAAATCCCATGGACGGAGGAGCCTGGTAGGCTGCAGTCCATGGGGTCGCACAGAGTCGGACACGACTGAGTGACTTCACTTTCACTTTTCACTTTCATGCATTGGAGAAGGAAATGGCAACCCACTCCAGTGTTCTTGCCTGGAGAATCCCAGGGACGAGGGAGCCCGGTGGGCTGCCATCTATGGGGTTGCACAGGGTTGGACATGACTGAAGTGACTTAGCAGCAGCAGCAGAATAAAGTTACATCAGACTCATTGAATAGTGCTCAGTAAAACTTCTGTAGCATGCATGCAATGGAAGAATACTATATTCGCCCAAGATTACTATTGTCAAAAAACATATTAATGGTTATAGATCTGGAAAATAACATTCTAGAAAGATTAGCATGTATGTAGTACTAACAGCATTGTCAAATATAAGTTGAGTTTTAACCGTCCTAAAAATGAATAGGAGTTTTTCTTACTCGTCTCAGGTAAGGTTATTCATCCTGCTCTTTTATAAATATATGTATTCAAATAAAAACCATGTCCTGGTTGTTTATCTGATTCCAGATTAGTTGAGGTGGTCAAGGAAGGCTTTTGAGGAGGTGCTGTTTGAATTCAGTCCTAATGGGACCACAGGGAAGCAGGCATCCATGTCAAGACTGGGCGAATGGCCTTTGAAGCTGAAGGAATCAAAAATACAAAAACTTCAGAGGGACTGACTTAGTATGGGGATGGTAAAGAAGAGTGGCCTTGAGATGAGGACGGTAAAGAAGGACGGTAAAGAAGAGTGGCCTTGAGATGAGGTTGAAGCAGGCGTCAGGTTTGCTGAAATTTGAAGACCAATATAAGCCCTTTAGATTTTTAATTACAAAGAGAATCCATTGGAATGTTTGAAGCAGGAAAATGACATCTGTTTTTCATTGTAGACAGTCATCTTTGTTTTTTGTGTGGAGAATGGAATATGGGGAGAAAAGAGGGAGAGAGACTTTTACAGTGATTTGAGCAAAAGATGCTGGCTTGTTTATTCTTTCAAGAAAAATCCAGTGAACTCCTACTACATGGTAGGACACAATAGCTTGTCCTGGGGAGGCCAGGGTTGTTAGGAGAGGCAAGAACTCTACTGTCAGAAAACTTTACCTCTAGTGAAAATTGAAGGTAGTGTCAAGCCCTATGAAGACAATAAAACAAGGTAATGCGGTGGAGGAAGTCTGTCTACTTTAATAGAGTGTCATGGCCATGGTGGAGGCTGAATGATAAGAAGTCAGGCATGAAAGAGTCTTGAGAACGGTGTTCCAAATACAGGAAAGAGCAAGTGCCGGGGCACTGAGAGGAAATAAGTGTGGCATGAAAACATCATTGTGGCTGGAGGGACCACATGAGAAGTTATCACAGCACCCCCCTACCCCCAAAGTCAGCTGAGGCCTCATCGTTTAGAATTAGTAGTCAATTTTTTGTGAGACTTTTGGGCAAGTGGGCACGGAGACAGAGAATGAGATGAAGACTGGAGAAGAGTTTAGGGTGCTGTGACAACTATTTATGTCTTTTTTGGGACAAGTATAGGATTGCTGCTGCTAAGTCGCTTCAGTGGTGTCTGACTCTGTGCAACCCCATAGATGGCAGCCCACCAGGCTCCCCCGTCCCTGGGATTCTCCAGGCAAGAACACTGGAGTGGGTTGCCATTTCCTTTTCCAATGCATGAAAGTGAAAAGTGAAAATGAAGCTGCTTAGTCCTGTCCGACTCTTCACAACCCCATGGACTACAGCCTACCAGGCCCCTTCATCCATGGGATTTTCCAGGCAAGAGTACTGGAGTGGGGTGTCATTGCCTTCTCCGAAGTATAGGATTATCCACTTGTTATAAGCCCCACACTCCTCTTGTGTCATTCACTATTTGAGAAGCAATTGATTCATGAACACTCTTGTTGGCTCTTTCCTATTAGTTTATTAAAAATGATGGTGCTGGCTTTTAACATCCTTGTCATTTAGTTGTTTTAAGAAACTATTGGTCATGATACTTGTCAGGAATTTGATTTTCTGCTCACCACTTTGTAAATTCCAAAAAGATGACCACGTAGGGGGAAATAGAAATTTCCGTGTTCTTAAAAGAACAAAATGAGCTATATACACAGGGAATATTTCTCCCACTGTTTAAAGCAGGATTGCTGTTAAAGTGGTGTATAATACAACATTTACTTTACTCTGAAAATCCCTAGTGCACAGATGCATTTGAAATGACCCCAGTGTCTACTTTGTTCCAGTTCGCATTGTCTTTAATGAGAGCTGTGGAAAACTTGAAAGACTGAAATGGCTGTTTTGGCTTTTATTTGAACATGTCATTGTTCCAACCAGAAAGTAAAAATTATTGGAAAGGAAAGTTATTTTTCATTAGCTTGAAGACCTGTTCCAGAACTGTTATGAAAGTGGATGTTAAGTGGGGTCTTGTGCCATTTACTTCGTATGCACCGTGGGGGGATTGATTTCCTCAGCCCAACTAATAGAATATTTTTTCCACCAATCTTGGTGCAATTGCATTATATAGTAGCAATTTTCAACTTTACATTTTAATAGAATTTTGCGTCTCTGTTACCAATAAAGTTAAATATAATCACAAATGAAAAATCTTTGCTGAAATAGTTACCTTGTCACCTTTCAAAAAGGGAAGACCTTTGTAATCCTCCTGTTTCCTATTACTGCTTTGCCTCAATAAAGGAAAACATACACATTTATTGAATCAGATTGATACTTCTTCCCCAGATTCATTCTGCCTCAAGAAGAACAAGATTTTTTTCCTTCAAATGGGAAAAAAAATCTGTAAGCAACACCCTCAAAATATGAAATAAACCACAAATTTCATTATTTGAGATTTTTCATTTAGAGAAGTGATCATAATGTTATACTGTGTTCATGATTGAGATTTTTTTCTCTTTAAGCTCTTAATGTATAGTTTGCCTTTAAAATTAAGTTGCCTACTTTCCTAAATCAAACACAGATTAAACTACCACATAATTACTTCCTGAATCTTTTTTTTTTTTTTTTGCCATTGCAGGGATATGGCATATGTTTAACATGGTTGATCTTATTGTTTTAATTTTAAGAGATACAATGAGAAAATACTTAATAAAGTAAAAAATTACCTTTAGTCTATTAGGATAGTATAAGATATGTTTCCTTTCAGCCTTTTTTTCTGTGAACTTTTTAATAAAAGAAGTTTTTGGAGATGAGTGAATGCATACAGACATGCTAAGTCACTAAGTCGTGTCTGACTCTTTGCAAGTCCATGGATTGTAGCCCACCAGGCTCCTCTGTCCATGGGATTTCCCAGGCAAGAATACAGGAGTGAGTTGCCATGCCCTTCTCCACGTATAAGAAGTTTATGAAGGTGAGTGAATGGATACTAGCATTTCGTTAGAACAAAAGATAGACCATAGAGCTGGCAGAATATTCATACTGAAGGCGATAATTATCTAAGGTGATAAAACACATTTTATGATAGCATAATATCCCTGTAGGACTTCCCTGGTGGTTCAGATGGTAAAGCATCTGCCTACAATGTGGGAGACCCAGGTTTGATCCCTGGGTCTGGAAGATCCTCTAGAGAAGGAAATGGCAACCCACTCGAGGAGCCTACCAGTCTCCTCCGTCCTTGGGGTCGCAAAGAGCTGGACATGACTGAGCAACTAAACTTAATATCCCTGTACTGAGCTAACTGTCCAAAATATAGCCCAAAATTAAAAAAATAAAAAGAGTACTCAAAGGCATTCTTAGTAAAAACTATCTCCCCTTGACTTGAAAGATCTAGTTAGCATGAGAGAGAATGTGATCATACAAATTAAATGAAGGGCTTAAAAAGCACAGAGTAGAGATTTAATTAAAGACTGTTTTCCATAGAAATTGGTATTTAAAAGACAGAGTAGCTTGTCTGGGATGTGTTTTGTCTTATTGTTGGGGGTCACTGCTGAGCACTGATTAAAAGCTCAAGACATGGTGCTTATATCCACCCAGCTCCCCATTTCTTACCTGCGTGGTGTGGGGAAAATCGCATAACCTCTTTAAGAGTTTTGGGTTTTTCATCTGCAAAACAGCCAGTAGTAGTTCCTGCCTCATACGATCTGGTAAGGATTCACAGAGATAATGCATACTTTGTAGGTTTCTGGGACATGGAAAGATTAATAATAATAACCATTCAATAAGACTGAATCCTTTCCTGTATGGCCAGTTATATCTAACCACATAGTTTTGAATATATTGGAGAATATATTTCTAAGCAGGACAGAAACTTGGAAAACTAAAAATATCTGAGGATCCCATGTTTGTAAAAGAAAAAAAAAAGAAACGTCCTTGAATATTGAGTAATAATCTTCTTATTGCTTAATACTGGAAGGATGACTCAGAAACACTGAACTTCAGAAACTATTCCATCCTATTTGCCTCCAGAAATTGCATAAAGTGAAAATGTTTTGGTTATTCCATGAAGGAGTAGCTTGAATTTTAAGCAATATGTACATTCAGTTGTTTCCAAATTTACAGAAACTTTTGTTTTTTTAATAGGGTGTTGCTAAGTTATTGTGGTTGGATTTGATCGTATCTCTGGCAATGATTTCTTCTTGAGTGTTCTTTTCTCTTCCCAGACAATTTTATCATTTACACCACACTGGCATCAACAGGCTTCTGATATATCCTTGACTCATAGAGGTGTGGTCATTTCCTCTTCTGACCTTACAAAGTAATGAGAGCCTCTGGTGTGCCCTTTCCACTAAATCAAAAGAAAGTGCTTCAGGGTATGATATCTCATTAATCGAGACGGGTAATGGCAGACTTGGGACAGTTTATGTAGCGGACAAACAAAGCACCTGCTCATATTAAAGGGATGGATGACTCATGACCACATGGATGCTTAAGACAGAGTCGAACTTTGACAACTGGTAGCAACCACCTGCTTCACCACCTGGGATGTTGTGTCTGCCTTTTTCTTCTCACACAGCTGTGTGTCTTCTTTTTACCCTGTATGATCTAAGGATTTCTGTGTGTTGCATGCTGAGTTCCCTGAGAGGCAAGTTGGCTTGCAGGAAGTCTGTCCTGAGAGTAACACATGTTGGGAAACAGTATCGGAGAGAGCAAACTTTGAACTTTCTACAGCTGATACAGGGGCTGCAGCTGGTCTCACCTCTGAGCTGCCTGTAACTGAAATGTCCCTTTGGAGACATTTTGAATATATTGGAGATTTGGAGGCCGGGGTGTGGGGCGCTGCCCCCCCCCCCCCCCCCCCCCCCCCGCCCCCCGCCGCCCAGATTTGGGCCAGGGGCCCATGTCTTGGTATCCCTGCCTGGACTGTTTATTGGATGCAGGCTGCTCCAGAGTTAGAGCTTCAAGTGTGGGCAGAGCAGCTCCCTTTAGCAAAGGTCAGATCCTGGAGAGAGGTTCGATGGTCAATTGTTGGCCATAGGAATCCCTGTTAGTGAAGGAATCCTTCCCATCCACTTCTTTATCCTGATGGGAGACTAGGGGACACACTGCCATACCTACCCCACCACGCAGCCTGAGGGTTTGTCTCCAGTCAGGTCTTAAATTTCAATCTAATTCAAAAATCCTGAAAATTTAATTCTAATAGTAAAAATGATAAAGACACTATTATTATTGTTGAGTTTAAGGTACAAGTAATACAAAGGTTAATTTGTTCTTCTGCCCATGTGCTCTATTCTCGTCAGTCATGTCTGACTCTTTGTAACCCCATGAACTGTAGCCCATCAGGCTCCTCTCTCCATGGCATTTTTTCCAGCAAGAATACTGCAGGGGGTTGCCATGCCCTCCTCCAGGGGATCTTCCCGACCTAGGGATCAAACCCACATCTCCTGCATTGCAGTTGGATTCTTGATCGCTGAGCCACCGGGGAAGCCCTCTTCTGTCCATATGAAGTGAAGCGTTAGTCGCTTAATCATGTCCGGCTGTTTGTGACTCCATGAACTGAAGTCTGCCAGCTCCTCTGTCCACGGAATTCTCCAGACAGGAGTACTAGAGTAGGTTGCCATTCCCTCTTCTGTCCACAAGTATAGGCAAATAATGTCTGGGATAGAGCGTTTTAGTCTTATTAGTCAAACATTTTCATTGAATTATTTTATTCCTGTTTAGCTTTGCTTCTGAAGCTTAAAATGAAAAAGGCTTGACTTCTATGTCATAACGTTTCATAGGAGATGGCGTGGAAACAGGACTCCATGCACAGAACCATGAAGTGATTGCAAACGTTGGGCCGATCTCCAGGGAAACACTGTCCTTTTTCCGTGACTGGAGGACTGCTTGGCACAGTGCCTTCTGAATCTTGTGCCTCCATTCCCCAAAACACAGCCCAACCTGCTCCCAGGATGGAGTGTTGGGTTGTATTTGCTACTTTCAGGGCTGGAACAAGGGTAGGGCAAGTGAGGCACTCAGCTTGGGTGCCAAATTGAATGAGTATCAAAATAAAAATATTACAATGCAGTATTTTTAAAAAGTTAAAATTAAGGCAAACATTTATATGATGATAAATGTGGCTCCATGGGTAAATACTCCACCTGCAAAGTGGGAGACCCAGGTTCAATCCCTGGGTCAGGAAGATCCTTTGGAGAACGGCACGGCTGCCCACTCCAGTATTCTTGCCTGGAGAATACCATGGTCAGGTGAGCCTGGCAGGCTACATGGGGTCATAGAGAGTCAGGCACGACTGAAGTGACTGAACACTCGGATCATTATTACTTCTTTTTCCTTTTGCTTCAGCTTCCACCATGGCTTGGCTGGGTACTGGCTGCTTGAATTCCACCTTAGAAAGAATCTGATAAACCTGCTCTCAATCCCATGGGCCTGATTGAATAAGCAATTCCGTAAATGCCCCAAATGAAATCAATGCAGAGATTCCTTAGCAATTCTAAGAACATAATAGAAGGAATATATTTAAATGTATGAGCTCAGTGTACACTTATCACAACAGCCTGAGGCAGACTGCTGGGAGCTGGGAGCTGGCATCCGGGCTGCAGATGCTGGAGATAAGAAGAGGATTGCAGGATTAAACAGGTTTCACCAAATAATCTATTTCGGGACACAGCCAGTGGTCAAATCCCAGCGTCACTGAAATGTTTAAAAGCTGAGACTCAATTCTGGGGTCAAAGGTGAGTTGGAAGAGCAGAAGGCCCGCAGGCCCTAGTTCTCCCAAAGGAGTGTGTGTTGTGAAAGTGCTCTTGCGTTCTCTCCTTTCTTGTGACTGATTTCACTCACTGCTAACTTAAAAACTGCCAGCCTCTATCCATTCCCTATGGAATAAATTCTGAATTTCTCAATAAGGCACCTGAGGCCCTTCGAGCAATCTGGCTGTTGTGTCTCCTCTCGTCCCTAACCTCACCTTGACAAAACTTTACCAAAAGTCACAAATATAAACAGTTTTGCTCCAGTCGCACACCCCACGCCAACCTCTACTCCCCAGACTTAAGAGAAGCCTGCCCTGCATCCCCTTACATTTTTTGATTTATTATCTGACTTCATCTAGAGAATAATTATTCCGAAGGCAAGATCACATTACGTATCACTTCCCCTTTGAAGCCTTTACTGCCTCTTCCTGAGGGTGGGTTAAAAACAGAAACTTCTTCCTCACTTTGAGCCCATTGTATTGACATAGAAAGATATGTTTACGTGTTTGTCTCCAAGTAGGCTTTTATTTGTTATTGAGTAATGCAATTTATTCATGAAAATGATTATAACGGAAACTGTTCGTATAATATTGTGTTGACCAAAGAGTTCATTCAGCTTTTTTCAGAAAATGTAACAGAAAAATCTGCATCAACTTACTTTCTGGCCAACCCAATACTTCCTATGGGCTAGACATTGTGAAAGAACTTTACAAAAGATATTGTATGTGACCTCAGTACATTTCATACTATCACATGATCATTTCTTACTGTAAAACTTCATATTATTGCATTTTGTCTATGCATAAATCAAGACCTGAGAAGTCTTCAATTCTTCAGGAAGCTGTGTTCATCTTTGTGTCCCCAGCCCCCAGCACAGCTAGCCTCAGAGGCGCACACGGCACGTCCATGAGTGAAAAATGAGTGTGTGGATGGCTATGACCAGCCAGATCCTTTGTTCATTTCGTGATATATACACCAGTACATTATTGCCTTTGTTTTAGTATCCAAGTCCTGTCTGACTCTGTGACCCCATGAACTGATGCCCACCAGGCTCCTCTGTCCATGGGATTTCCCAGTGGAGGGGGTTGCTATTTCCTACCCCAGGGGATCTTTCTGATCCAAGGATTGAATTTTGGTCTCCTGCACTGCAGTCAGATTCTTCATCATTGCACCATCTGGGAAGCCCACACAGGTACATACACGTGCACATTTGAGTTCATTTTATTTTAATAAAGATTCTGTGGTTGATAATCCCTGTGAGTAAAACATAAAACATTTTAGATAAAACATAATACGTTTTCTTTTGCAAAATCATTATTCACATTGTAGTAATTTTAGCAGTATTCTAGTGGGATTTAACTCAAATATAGCTAAACAAAATTAGCAAGGTCGAAATTTCCTACCATCCTAGTTTTGGGAACTTTTGGGAACTCTGACAACTTTATTATAAATTGAGGACCCCAAATTTTTTTGTGTGTCAAGATTTTATTTCCATTATTTCGACCAGGTGAAAAGGCTGTATTTAGCAATTAAATTGAGTACAATTCTATTGAGGATTTATGTGTTATATAATAAGGTAGTAATCACCCAGTCAGTGAGACTTTACAAACAGTTTAGGGTGATATGATGGGGAAAAAAGGGCTTCCTTATTTTATAGAAAGCAGATATGAAAGTGTGGACATATTAAAGAGAAAATGTTGCTTGCCTAGGAGCATCAAGCAAACAGCAATACACTTCCTGCAGTTACAGTTTATCCAAAGATTACGACTTTTCTTTCCATCTCTCAGGGATGAAAATCTATATTTTCTCCACTATAGTATCTGCTGAAAATGTTTCCTGTTTGCAGATTAAAAACTTCTCCACTCTGGAGGTAGATTTTTTTTTTTTAATTTCCTGGCCTTGGAAGACAGAGGAAAACTACTACTGTGTCATGAATATCATCCATAGTTTTTTACTTGCTACTTAGATTCTTAAATATAGTCTGCATTAGCACCTCTGAGATTCACAGGGTATTACATTATTATTAGACCATCTCTTCCAGCGTCTTCGCTCCTGTTCTTCTGAGATTTCCAAGGAATCTCCTAGGGAGGAGAATGTTATCAGGTGTTTCTTCAGCATGAATTCTGCCCACCAATACCTGCCCCTCCTCCACACACTAAGTTTTATAGCATAAGCTTCTGTGCATTCTTAGTTTGAACACATACTTGAAATACTAGAGAGAAAAAAAATACCCTTGTGAAAATCATAATCTAATTCCATTCTACTCATTTTACAGATAGGAAAACTGAGGCCCAGAAGGCACAATCTTGGCTGCTAGTGGCCCTGGAACCAGTCATTTTGTAACAGGAACCTTTGAGCATCGAGTAGGTATCTTCTCCCTTCAGACCAGAATCCTTCCACTAAAGCTAACCACCTTGTGTACGGTGGCAGGGCTGTTCACTAAATGCTGAAGTGACTGGAATCTCAGGCATTACCATTACATAGATTAAAAAAAAGGGGAATGAAAGAGACACGTGTACACTAATGTTCATCGCAGCATTGTTTATAATAGCCAGGACATGGAAGCAATCTAGGTATCCATCAGCAGATGAATGGATAAGAAAGCTGTGGTACATATGCACAATGGAGTATTACTCAGCCATTAAAAAGAATGCATTTGAATCAGTTCTAATGAGGTGGATGAAACTGGAGCCGATTATACGGGGTGAAGTAAGCCAGAAAGAAAAACACTAATTCAGTATACTAACACACATATATGAAATTTAGAAAGATGGTAATGATAACCCTGTATGTGAGACAGCAAAAGAGACACAGATGTAGAACAGTCTTTTGGACTCTGTGGGAGAGGGAAAGGGTGGGATGATTTGGGAGAATGGCATTGAAACAAGTATAATATCATATATGAAACGAATCGCCAGTCCAGGTTTAATGCATGATACTGGATGCTTGGGGCTGGTGCACTGGGATGACCCAGAGGGGATGGTACAGGGAGCGGGGAGGGAGAGGGGTTCAGGATGGGGAGCACATGTATACCTGTGGTGGATTCATGTTGATGTATGGCAAAACCAATACAATATTGTAAAGTAATAAAAACCTCCAATGAAAGTAAATTTATATTAAAAAAAACAGAATGAAATGTTTGTTAAAGTGACCTTAAGTATTTTATTCTGCATTTGAATCAACTGAAATTCTCCTGAAGGTAATTTCAGTACCTCTCAGGGGCTACAATCCTCATACATATTTCTGTTTATTTCATGCAATACTTTCTATTTCTCAGAGCCTCCTCAAAACGAAATAAAAAATCTATCCTCTAGGAGATTTTCGTTATTTTATTTACTCCATCAGTTTCATCTTCACCTCAGGTTATGAACAGTTTTCCTACTCAAAGTGAAAGCTTGACATTAGTACGTGGATTCATAATGTGGACCAGCGGTGAGGGATGAGAGTGTTGTCTGGGAGGCTTGTTGAGGGATTCCCCAATGATAGGCAGATGTTTCAACTCCTGATATTGCTTACATCTTTCCTTTTGCTCCCCATCTCTAGATGCACTGCCAATCCGTGTAACTGGTGGGTTAACTAGGCAGATGATTAAAACATTTGTTATTTGGGGAAATCAGAATAGCCCTTGAGCATTCAAGAATAAGCATCTCCTTTATTGATTACTATGTTAAGAAATGGGGCATGCAATTACTTTGTTGTTGAATTCTGCCCCTCTTGCTCCCCCATATATTTTTTCTTCTGGTCTCCAATATACTGTAAGTTTATGTGGGCAAGGCAGGCAAGTGCATCTCCTGAGGACTGATAGACAGACAGTCTGTGTCATGACCCACACAAAAGCAATGACCAACAGGAGCATCTTTGAGCTGGGACTGTGTGTGCTCTGGAATCTGGGTACCTGTGAAAAGAATTGCCGGATAGTACACGTGATCCTCAGGCTTAGGGTTTGATCAATAGGTAGAAAGTCCAGGGGAGCTTTTTCTTCCTAGCAATACTGGATCGCTAGTTTGCTAATAAATATTCCTTACTCTAGTGTGCCTTGGGCAAAAGGTTGCCGTCAAGAATGCTGTGACAGCTTTACTGGAGTACTTAATTGTCACCTGAAGAATTCTTTTGGGGAAGGAAAAGACTTGAAGTAGAAAAATAAGCAAAAAAATAATTAAGGAAGAGGTGGATGATTGATAAAATAATAATCAATGCCTTTCTTAGTCACATGCCATGTAAACGGAATGATAGATTTTTTTTTTAACAAGTCTTGATTGAGAATGTTTTTCCCTAACATAGAACAGGAAGCAGAATGTGGAATACATAATTAGAAATAGAGTACAATTTTGTCTTTGCTATTATTATACTCTGTACCAGTAGCATAATATTAGTTTTGAAAGTGAAAAGAGAAAGAAAAGAAGTTAGGAAACTACTTAACTGAATGGAAGGTACCATTTTTGTGTGTGTATGTGTTTTTTTGTTTGTTTGTTTGTTTTTTAATTGGAATTTAGTTGCTTTACAGTGTTTTATTAGTTTCTGCTGCACATCAGAGTGTATCAGCTCTTATACATATGTATCCCCTTTGTCACGCCAGAACACTGAGTCGAGTTCCCTGTGCTGCCCAGTAGGTTCTCATTAGTTATCTATTTTATACGTAGTCCATTCCAGTCTCCCAATTCATCCCACCCCTCCTTTTCCCCCTTGGTGTCCGTGTGTTTGTTCTCTACTTCTATGTCTTTATGTTTGATTTGCAAATTGGTCCGTCTGTACCATTTACTGTGACATTTTCAGAGTTAACTCTGTGAGCTGTGCTTGAGGAAAGAAAAGGGGGAATGAGTTTGGATGATCCATCAGTAGGAAGCGGTAAGAGAAATGACTTAGCAGATGGCAAGATGGAGAGTCCACGACATAGTGAGTAGACCCTGCAGATCTGAGGCAGAGGAGGAGAATGAGGGGTAAATAGAAGCAAGGGACAGTTGCCTTACTGACCTCAGAATTTGCTTGGCAGAAGTTAGTAATAATAACACCAAACATGACTTGGATACCATAAAATCCTACTTGTTTGTGCTTTACATCTCAAAAATCCTGGAAACTGCTTCTTGAAAGAAGTGTAGATATTTACACAATTTTCTGTTTATATGGCAGAGCTATGAAATTACCAAACTATTCTACGTTTGAAACTAAGGAGAAATGGTTTATTCCTTCATGAAGTGGTACTGACAGGAAACAGTTTGTCACTGTTCTACAAGTTAAAAAAACTCAGCTGACCTCATTCGGACTGGCCATAATGGACACAAATATTAGAATGCTGGTACTTAGGAAATTACACCTAGATGTGCCACTAGTCTTTTGTGTTCAAACTTCTACCATTAAGTGTTTTGGGAACAGTATAATTTTTTTTCCCATTTTTATCAAGAAAGGAGTATCTTTCCTACTGTAATATTTTGAATCTAGGAAATTCTGTTGATTTTTTGCCAAAACAAGCAGTATTTTGACTATCATGATCTTGAAATATTAATATTTTTAATGCTAGACTAAACACATTTTTGATTATTGCGCTAACTTAACATTTCTTATGAAGCACTTGTATTGATCCTAGAATCAAGTTCTATGCAATGCATGATTTATACCCTTAGGGAATTCATGTCTATTTTAAGCCAAGTTGAAAAGAGAGATCCATTATCAAAAAGGACACATTTACCTAAAAAGTGCTGGGGAAATAACGTTTGTCCTCGTAAGGTCTCCATAAAGTCCTTATTCATTTTTAAACTTGAGTAACTAAAATGATAAATATTTAAATACCATATCTATATATCACAGATAAAAGCAAATTAAGATGGAAGATAGTTTTATGCAATAGCATGATAAGTGAAAGATAAGTGAAAATTAACTCAAGTCAGGAGAATAAAATCCAGCTTAATTCAAAAAGCCACTTACAATTTGCTATTATATACACAACACACATTCTTAAAGTCTTAAAATCTTACATATGCTTTATGAAAGCCATCTTTATGGAATTACCTTAAAATGATCAGTACATGCTTTGAATCTGGATATTAAGGATTTAGAGTGAAGAATAAAATTTAGATTGAGAAAAAAATGGTCAGCATTGGCTTTGAAAGTAAGCCTTGGCAAAGTTTATTGAAATATTTATCCCAGTACCTGGCAAATAATAGATGGTTAGGATATAAAGTGTTACTTTTCTTCCTGGAAGTAAGACATCTTAAACTTGCTATTCTGGAATGCTAGTGGTATTGTGATAATAAAAAAGGCTAGAGATGAGAAAGTCATGTATTATTATTTTAAGTCTGTTTAATGGATCATGGGGGTCCAGTGAAGTTCAGTGTTCTTTCACCAAAAATGTATCCATAAAAAGTTATATAAATATACATATAATAGCTTTTATGTAAACTTTTAAATATATATATATATACATACATATATATGAATACCCCTGTCAAATCTAGAATCCTTAGATGGGATCTATAATCAGATTGACTCAGAATGAGATAAGAGATGTTTTTCCAAATTTAATTCAACTAACTAATTATTGAGCATACCCTGCCAATCTTTAATAAAGACAGATTACCTACAGTGGATTATATATATGTATTGCCTTCAGAAAGTCCAGATTCTACTGTGTGAGTATGAGGTGGCAGTCGGTGAGAATTATTGACAGACCCATGCATGAATCTATCTCCAGCCAGATCTCTGCTGGGAACCTTAATAAAGGTGTAAGTTAAATGCATTGGTACAATAGAACACAGAGGATCAGGCTGTGGGGAGATGCTTTTGAGCTGGGCCATGAAGGTGTGAAGCCAGTAAACAAAGGATAAACCAGAATCCCAGTCGCACCGAGAGAGAATTTCAAGTTTGGTGGTTTTGTATGCTGCTATATAAAAACAAAATATCTTCAAAAGTTCAGTTTTGCTGAAGCATTTTAATGTGTGCTTCTAGCGAATGAAGCTCTAAGAATGTGTAGTTTAAAGTGAAATGGCAGTACTAATGCCCCAAATAGCTCCCTTGCTAAAAGATATATTAATTTACTACCTAGCAGGAACAAGCAGTAAGTAAAAGCAAAGCGCAGCTTGCCTATGTTTTTTGAAGACAAAATGAGGTAGAAAATTAAAGATATTTATCTCCATTATTTCTCCTTTAAATTTCTTAACTAATCTGCAACCCAAAGAGAGTGATAAAGCATTGTTGCAATTCTGAGGGTAAGAAGGGCAAAGACAGAAGGAGCTTTGGTGGAGATTTTGGTAGAGAGAAAACCAAAACTCTCAAAGTTTGTCTTTGGAACTTGTTCTTTTTTCACTTAAAATGTAACTATCTCATTTTACAAAAAACACTCTACTGAGAACCTACAGAAGAATTTTCATATTTAAGTAAATTCTCTACTTTGGCCAACTGATGTGGAGAGCTGACTCATTTGAAAAGACCCTGATGCTGGGAAAGGTTGAAGGCAGGGGGAGAAGGGGACGACAGAGGATGAGATGGTTGGATGGCATCACCGACACAATGGACATGGGTTTGGGTGGCCTCTGGGAGTTGGTGATGGACAGGGAGGCCTGGCGTGCTGCAGTTCATGGGGTCGCAAAGAGTTGGACACGACTGAGTGACTGAACTGAACTGAACTGAAGCTGCTAATGTGGCCTCCCAGGTGGTGCTAGTGGTCAAGAATCCGCCTGCCAGTATAGGAGATATGAGAACCAGGTTCAATCCCTGGGTCAGGAAGATCCGCTGGAGGAGGGCATGGCAACCAGCTCCGGTATTGTTGCCTGGAGAATCCCATGGACAGGAGAGCCTGGCGGGCTACAGTCCATGGAGTTGCAAGGAGTTGGACACGACTGAAGCGGCTTAGCATGTATGCACGCATCGTTAGTGCGGCGTTCAGGTTTTGTTTTGTTTTTTTGAATAGTGAATAAGCTGATATATTTGAAAAGGTGATGTACCATGAAAATGTCATGGAACTAGAATCTCTGTGAGGTCTGATTTGTTGAGTTGTGGAGGGAAGTTGGTAGTCCTGGGGCAGAGTCATAGGGAGATTTCTGATCAGTTTACCTTCGCTGCTCCAGGCCCTCAAAATGTATTTACTGAAATCCAATAAACTCTGGAGGCCCCAGTAAAACCGCTGAAGTTATACATAAAAAGGTGTGAAAGGAGGCAGTGGGGAAGACCATAGCCTTTGGAATTAGACAGACTTGGCTTTGAAAATTAGCCAATTTATCTGACTTCTAGAACCATTTATCTGACTCATCTGTGCCTCTCTTAGTTGATATAAAATCTTAAATAAATATGCCATATACTGTGCTCATGATGGACAAATGTGGGACTACAAGTCTAGAATAAATTTTATTTAGCTGTAAGTGAAATATAAAAATGGAGATACTATCAAAATTATAGTACTGAACCAAGGACAGAGGCATAGAGCTTTCCCAGGGCCTGCTGGGCTATAATGGTTTTTTGGGGATCTGAGGGAATGGACATAGTCATAACACATTGTTGTTGTTGTTTAGGCACTAAGTCATGTCCGACTCTTTTTGCAACTCCTTGGACTGTAGTCTACCAGGCTTCCCTGTCCATGGCATTTTCCAGGCAAGAATACTGGAGTGGGT
This sequence comes from Oryx dammah, assembly GCF_014754425.2. Classification (NCBI taxonomy): domain Eukaryota; kingdom Metazoa; phylum Chordata; class Mammalia; order Artiodactyla; family Bovidae; genus Oryx; species Oryx dammah. The sequence goes on from NW_024070208.1 coordinate 67,627,810, forward strand.
GGCCATCTTTTTCTTCAGGGGATCTTCCTGACCCAGAGATAGAACTCATGTCTCCTGCGTTGGCAGGCAAGTCCTTACCACTGAGCCACCTGGGAAGTGCTCATATAGTCTTTGCCATATATCTCAGAGATAGATGGTAAATAGGAAACATGAACCTGTATGAAAGAATGTGTGATTTAAGGTTCAACGGAAGGCACAAATACCAAGAAAAGTGTCACCTAAGCAGAGAGGTGGATTCAAACTGGTACAATGAGTTAATACCTTATCAAAATGATAGAAGTTGAGTTGTATTCCTAATGATGTGATCTTGGGCTACTTATTACACCTCAGTTTCCCTGTGTGTTAAATGGGGTAATATGTATTATAGGAAGCTGTGGGTTAAACACAGAGGTCTCAATCATGATCGGCTTTCACTCTGCTTGATGTAGGGAGGCATGGAGGGAAAACCCTGGCTCTCAAAGTGGCATCGAGGTATCGTATCACTACTGGCTTTGCCTGTGCCCATGTCTTGGCTCTCATCGAGCCACACAAACACAAGGCCACAGGGCAGATCCGTAGAAATGAAAATTAATATTTTTCTGTTTCTGCCCAATTCAGCATAGCAGAGTCTAGAGTCTGATATTGGGCCTGAAGCCTCCCTATCGTCCCAGAAGAATCTCAGCTTGGGAGATCCAAATGACAGGGCATACATAGGAGCCTGGCAGAATTTTGATGGAGAAAGAAAGGTAATGAAGAATTATGGGGAAGGGGATAGGACATTTTCCCTTTTATGAGGGAAAGGCTATGAAGAATAGACCCCATTGTTGAGTCCAGACAGAGGATCATCCTTTAAAGTTGAAAAGGGTAAACAAATAAGCAAGAATGGACTGTGTGCCCTGACTAACTGGGAAGAAAAACTCTGATAGAATTTTTTAGTTAGCTTGATTCTTTTAATGTATGTTCAGTTGTAGGCGTGAAAGTCAAGGGAACATAATCTTCCTGTGGGCTGAGTTTATGCAGTTTGAGGCTGTAGGTAACATAGTTTATCCCCAAGTCTGATTTTACTGATAGGTTTAATGACTAAAATAGTTTTTCCAATCGGGAGTTGCTTGTTTATAAATCAGTGACACGTGCAAAGTAAGATTTGAATGAAATATTGGTTAGTGTCATATACATTTTGTTTCCTATGTCACTAATGTAAATTTTATCAAAATTTTTTGATTTAGTTATGTGTTTACTTTGGCTGCTTTGCTGAATACTTCTAACAGCTTTGATATATCGGGTACCAGAAGGAAAAGTCTTACTCTTCCCCAAATAACAGAGAAATTTCATTTTACTTTCCTGTGATCCCATCAACAAGAGAAGTGAAACTCCTCTCTTAAGCCATCTATTCCTGCCCTCAATCTTTCCCAGCATCAGGATCTTTTCCAATGAGTTGGCTTTTTGCATCTGGTGGCCAAAGTATTAGAGCTTCAGCTTCAGCATCAGCCCTTCCAATGCAAATTCAGAGTTGATTTCTTTTAGGATTGACTGATTTGATCGCCTTGCTGTCCAAGGGACTCTCAAGAGTCTTCTCCAGCACCACAGTTCGAAAGCATCCATTCTTTTTTTTTTTTTTTTCTAATGAAGTGAAACAATTACAATGAACTAAAACTGTACAGTCAAGGTTCTACATGCAAGGATCCAATGGGGAAATTTTCAACTGACATGTTTCTCAGATATGTAGATTTCCTTTTCAGATTACCAGCAGCAGGCTTTGTTTGTAGAAAGATGGCATAGAGTGGTGCCTCCAGGATCAAGACTAGTTGCCTCACTGATACCATCTGCCCATGGTGTTCCCAGAAATCCACATTGTAGGATGATCACACTTCCAGAGAATCCTTAACTACTCTGCTGCCATAATGTACATTCTGTTGCTTAAGTAAATCCCCATGATCAAGACCAACTGAAGAAATTTGCATGAATGTAACATAGAAGCCAGCAGCTGACTAGGTCAATTTCATAACAAAAATAGAAGAGAGGCCTTAACCCTGAATAATCGAGGAAACTCACTGAAAGGTAGAATGCTCTGGACTGCATACAGAGGGAAAATATCTTTTTGCATAAGACATTGAAACCATCTGCACATCAGTTGTCAGTGGTAGAAGTGAAAAACAAGACTTTGGAATGTATTTTTAGTTGTATGGACAGTAAATCAGGCATTTTCTTGTTCTCTACAGATCTCTTTCCAGACCACACTGAGTCCATTGTATACCAGCTCAGCACCATATTATAGTAAGACTGTAATCCCCATTGATACATATCTAAATTTTTTCAAATGTTTGAATGTTCTATCTGACAAGCAATACCAGGCATTAGGATGTTAGTAGCAAAAGGAAAGATGTAGATTTTGAAGATTTAACCTATAAATGTCATTCAGTTGCTAAGTTGTGTCCACCTCATTTTGACCCCACGGGTTGTAACATTGCAGGCTCCTCTGTCCTTCACTGTGTTCTGGAGTTGGCTCAGATTCATGCCTGTTGAGTTGGTGATGCTATCTAACCACCTCATCCTCTGCCCCTTCTTCTTTTGCCTTCAATCTTTCTGAACATCAAGTTCTTTTCCAAAGAGTCAGCTCTTTGCATCAGGTGGCCAAAGTCTTACAGTTTCAGCTTTAGCATCAGTCCTTCCAATGAATATTCAGAGTTGATTTTCTTTAGGATTGACTAGTTTGACCTCCTTGCAGTCCTACAGACTCTTCAAGAGTCTTCTCCAGCACCACGATTTGAAAGCATCAGTTCTTCAGTTCTCAGCCTTTTTCATGGTTCAACTCTCACATCTGTACTAGACTATTGGAAAAACCATTGCTTTGACTATATGGATCTTTGTTGGCAAAGTGCTATCTCTGCTATTAACCTGTAAACAAAGGTTCAAAAAAATCTGTATTTCAGACTTCTGTGTACCTGTATAAATACCTTTTCATTCCATATATAATCAGGCTGGGCTTTCTTTGTGTTCTGTACCCTGAGTAGATCACAACCATGAAAATAAGTCCTCTGCCTCGAAAAGCTTGCTGCCTACCTATTAGGGATAATGGATACATTTACGGATTGGTATTAGTATAATTCTGTGCTGCAAAGGTTTATGTTCCAGTACAGAACAACACACTTTGTGTTAAAGAAGTTTGGAGTAGGCAGACTACTAGTTCAGAGTTCAGATCTGAAATACATTCAATACAAGGCTTTTGTAGAAAATAGGTCCCTTTTCATTATATGCTTCTGGTTAGTACCTTCTCCATCTATTTCCCATGAAGTGATGGGACCAGATGCCATGATCTTCGTTTTCTGAATGTTGAGCTTTAAGCCAACTTTTTCACTCTCCTCTTTCACTTTCATCAAGAGGCTTTTTAGCTCCTCTTTACTTTCTGCCATAAGGGTGGTGTCATCTGCATATCTGAGGTTATTGATATTTCTCCCGGCAATCTTGATTCCAGCTTGTGTTTCTTCCAACCCAGAGTTTCTCATGATGTACTCTGCATAGAAGTTAAATAAGCAGGGTGACAATATACAGCCTTGACCTACTCCTTTTCCTATTTGGAACCAGTCTGTTGTTCCATGTCCAGTTCTAACTGTTGCTTCCTGACCTCCATATAGATTTCTCAAGAGGCAGGTTAGGTGGTCTGGTATTCCCATCTCTTTCTGAATTTTCCACAGTTTATTATGATCCACACAGTCAAAGGCTTTGGCATAGTCAATAAAGCAGAAATAGATGTTTTTCTGGAACTCTTGCTTTTTCCATGGTCCAGCGGATGTTGGCAATTTGATCTCTGGTTCCTCTGTCTTTTCTAAAACCAGCTTGAACATCAGAAACAGTAGAAACAGTGTCAGACTTTATTTTTTGGGGCTCCAAAATCACTGCAGATGGTGACTGCAGCCATGAAATTAAAAGACGCTTACTCCTTGGAAGAAAAGTGATGACCAACCTAGATAGCATATTCAAAAGCAGAGACATTACTTTGCTAACTAAGGTCCGTCTAATCAAGGCTATGGTTTTTCCTGTGGTCATGTATGGATGTGAGAGTTGGACAGTGAAGAAGGCTGAGTGCTGAAGAATTGATGCTTTTGAACTGTGGTATTGGAGAGGACTCTTGAGAGTCCCTTGGACTGCAAGGTGATCCAATCAGTCCATTCTGAAGGAGATCAACCCTGGGATTTCTTTGGAAGGAATGATGCTGAAGCTGAAACTCCAGTACTTTGGACACCTCATGCGAAGAGTTGACTCATTGGAAAAGACTCTGATGCTGGGAGGGATTGGGGGCAGGAGGAGAAGGGGACGACCGAGGATGAGATGGCTGGATGGCATCACGGACTCGATGGATGTGAGTCTGAGTGAACTCCGGGAGATGGTGATGGACAGGGAGGCCTGGCGTGCTGCGATTCATGGGGTTGCAAAGAGTCAGACACAATTGAGCGACTGAACTGAACTGAACTGAACTGGTACCTTCTCTCCACTATTTCCTTGCCAGGGTCCTTGTGAGAGTTGTTAACCTCTCTAAGCCTCAGTTTTATCGTCTGTGGTATTGTGATAACGGCACACTATCATTCATAAGTTTATTGTAAAGCATTCATGAGTGAATGCTTCTGAAATGTTCCACACGGTGCCTGGTAGAGGCCACCAACAGTAGCCACATGTTATTTTATGTATATTGCAATGTAGTATAACAAGTGTTGGCTGAGTTATTAAATAATCTGGGCACTATTGTTATGGCCAGATGATCTCTGGGAACCTAGTAGTCAAAGCAAAGCCAAGGAGTTTCATATAAAAAGCTTTCCCATAATCAGTTTCCGATGATCAAGGTCTTATTCACAGATGTTGTTTCTTCAGTTACTTGACTATTTTCATACTTCCTAAAACTACCTGTCACAGACTGGGAAAGTACAAATCTGAGTTGTGTTACCTCCTGAGTTTCTCTTACTTGATCTACTTGTGCAGAGAGATGTTAGTGGAGAAGTGCATGGAAGTGATGATTTTCAGCTATGGGTTTTATTGTTATGGTTAATTTTTTTTTTTTTTTTACATTTTTCTTGCAAGGGAAGAACCAAGTAGGAAAGGCATTACAAAGCAGAAGCTATTTACTCCTGGATAGGCCCTTGCTAAGCACCCAGGCATCTGCTTGATATCATGCATGTATGCTCAGATTACTTCAGTTGTGTCCAAGTCTTTGCAACCCTATGGACTATAGCCTACCAGGTCCTCTGTCCATGGGGTTCTTCAGATAAGAACACTGCAGTGGGTTGCTATTTCTACTCCAGGGGATCTTCCTAACCCAGGGATTGAACCCACATCTCTTACATCTTCTGCATTGGCAGGTGGTTTCTTTACCATGAGCACCACCTGGGAAGCCCAAGGCTGCTTGATATCAGGTAAGATATTAAAAAAGATCATCCACCAGGCCTAGAGGCCTCTCAGTTTGGTTGAAGAACTAGATAGAAATGTGGCATTTTGAGGAAGTCAATAGAGACAAGTTATGGATGCTGGGAATAAACATTTCTTTTGAGAAGAAGGAGCAGGAAGGGATGAATTAGCTCCAGGACATCTAACTAGGGAGACAGGGTGGTTCTCTTCTGTATGGAATGATCTGGATTTCAAACAGGATGGGGTGGGCATTTGAACAGCAAGAACGTATTTAATACATGAATTCAGCTTGGTTTTAAGGATGGGAAGGAGAAAAGGTTCTTACTGGAGACAAAGGAAAGATTACTGCCGGACTCTGATATCAGCCTGAGAAAGAGTACATTCAATCTGAGCAGTGAGAAAGACCCACCTGAGGCTCCACAGCAGAGAAAAGACAAAATGAAAAGGGGTTTAGGAAGATTATTCTGGCAGCATAACCAGAAGGACTGTGAACAAGGAAGCCAGTTAAACTGTTCTTGCAGCAAGACTGCATTACAGTGATGGGACCCCAAGCTGGGGGTGGAAGGGGTGGGGGGATTGCTGGTAGACTTGGAAAAGATCATGATCTAAAAGATTTTGTGTGCTTTGAAGATTACATATAAAGCTGGGGTAGGTGTCTATTCCTTAACATGATGATCTCTTTACAAGATGAAATTTTTTATCACCCTTCTTGCCTTACCAACCCTCCCCATAGAAAACTACACAAGTAAGTTCCAAAGAAACCTGAGTTTTACAAGAATATATTTGTTTGTTAGTCAGTGCCAAGAGCTTCCATCAGTACATCAGTTTTTCCAGGGTTGTTAGGATCCATGTTGCTGGGAATATGTAGTATCTCCTGTCCCCAAACATATTATGGATAGACCAGATACACAGCGATTTTCTGAGAAAAATATGACTCATGAAGACAATTGTGTGTTACTAAAGTCTGACCTATTTTTGTGGATGGTTACCTACCAAGTATATGTATGTATATATATAGATTGGTATATATATATATACCAAGTATATATATGTATGTATGTAGATTGTTGAAAACATTCAAAAAATCTACCATTCTTTATCCCCTATGTCTATGTAAAGATTAGATATTGATTTGTAATGTTACATTTTCATATCAATTTTCACTACTAGTTACATCATCTTGTGCTTGGTTTTTGAAGGTTTCAGAGGTTTCTACGAAAGAAGTGGAAACCTTTATCTTAACATCTGTTTATACAGAGCATGATGAACAGTATTTAAACACCGCTTGCTACTTAGAGAAGCTAACTCCTAACCACAATCTTCTTAAGAGTTCAACTGCTTATCATGAGATTACTTGTCTCTTTTTTTTGCTTTGCCCATATTACATAAAGGAGCCAACACTAGGATATAAAATCAATTTTAATAATGAGAAACCACGTAAGGATCTTACCCGATGTTCCCAACTTTAATGGTATGAATCATGTTTCAGAATCATCTGTGGAATAAACTGTCCAAATATGGCTTTTCTGCCTGGGCTTTGCTGTCATGAGACTATTTTGAGAAGCTGATTGGACAAATGATAGCCAAATAAGTCTATCACAGGAGTCTGGCTAGACAAACAAGGTTAGTTAGGTAATGAATTCTCACTGAATTTATTTAAGCCCATTTCATTAAGCACCTACTAGGTGTAAGGCACAGTGCTTGTCACTGGGTGATAAAAAGGTAAATGATTTCAGTCTTTAGGGAACATACAGCCTGTCAAAGTACCCAGGCGTATTGCCAGTTTACTTAATGGAAGTCAGACATAAGGATATAACAGTGCATACTGTTAAAATGAGGATGAAAAGCTCCAGTGATAGGATTGGAGGAGATCAAGGCTATACCAGACTGAGGTTACTCAAACACATGGTGTTTTCAGGATTTGGGATAAGGCATTCTAGAAGAGATTGTTGCTATTGTTCAGTCACTAAGTCTTGTCTGACTCTTTGCAACCCCATGGACTGCAGCACACCAGGCTTCCCTGTCCTTCACCATCTCCCAGAGTTTACTCAAACTCATGTCCATTGAGTTGATGATACCATCCAAACATCTCATCCTCTGTCATCCCTCTCTCTTCCTGCCTTCAATCTTTCCCAGCATCAGGGTCTTTCCCAATGAGTTAACTCTTCACATCAGGTGGCCTCTAGAAAGAGATGGTGAGATTGAAAGCTAGGAGTGTAGATTTTAATAGATTGGACCTAAAATGGAATAGTCTGAATAATGATCTAAGGAATTTGAACTTGATTCTGAAGACATTAGGGAAGTATCGATGGTATCTGATTGAGGCAGCTACATTATAATATCAATGCTGTAAATCACTGCTTTGTGAAAATAGAAACCACTTAGAATAGCCATACTCCATATCTATATGCTTGGAAGGGACTGTGGGATTTAATTTTCATTCAGTGACCATATACATAAAATCTGTTTTTTTCTCTGTGTTATTTTCTAGATTTTCAAATTTCTTTCAGATAGAAACATTGATTAGTGAATCCATTTATTTTCAATCATTAAACATGTTATCAAAAATACTGCTTAAAGGATTCACAACATGAAGTCTCCAATAAAAAGTAAAACTGCAATCTTTTTTCTTTTCTGTTGTGAATAGGTGTTGAGTAGCAGTGATGACAAGGGAACTAGTGTGCTTTCTAATATCCAAGGTTCATTTTATTAACAGCATAGAAATTGAAAAATTAACCCATCATCATAAACACAGGCATGCCATGCCTGTAATATACCCAAAGCAATATATCTTCATAGCAGTTCTTTTAGAATGTCTTTTAGAACAGAAGTTCTCATAAAATTTTAATCCACAGCTTTGAATTTCACCTTTTGGTTCTTACAGCTAACATAATTATTTCCTTTTAATACTTTTTAAACCTTATGCATATGATATGCAGTCTGTTATACATGCATTTGATTATTTCCAAACATGTCTAGCCTTTTTAATATTCTAATATCTTTTAAGAAATACAATTCAAGAAAAGAATTTCATGCATTTATTTCACTAAGTGTAGAGCTTAGCTTCTTTTAAATTTAGAAACAAGAGGACATGTAATCTTTCATCCTCAAAATATATCACTTATTTTTATAAAAAACACCAACTCTTTATGTGACTAGGAGTTGGTCTTTGCCTATTTGTGAGTTTAGAGCAAACATTTTTGCTATAATGAACCTTCTTGTTATTTCAATTATATTTCCTCATAGAGTGTAGAAGGTACTAGAGAAATGGGGAAAAAATACACCATATGGGTGTTTAGGTTAGTAAAAATTTATATGTTTTTCCCCCCTTTAATATCCAGTTTATGTTGAGGTAATAGTGAATATAATATCATTATTTTACAGAGTAGTTACCTGCGTGTAACCTCATTTTCTCTAATGGGAGGTTAGAGATGAAGAGTATCTCCTCTCTCCTAAGGCTGTCATGCTCAGGCCTGGTAAATACCATTTTTCTGCATGCTGTGCATATTAAATGAAGATTGCAATTCTAGTAAAATGTAGTACTGGACACATCTCAGTCAACTCCACAGTTTTCAAAGAGCAGTAATTCAAATTAGTATTAAAGATGCTCCAGGCTTTTCCAGAAGTGTAGAGTCTGCCAACTCTTCACTGTCGTCTCCCATCTGCAGAGTGAATTATTGCCTTCATCACATCCCTGCCATCCCTACAATCCATAGCTGTTGTACCACTTTTTAACTTTTTAATCAACTCTGTGCATTTCAGTATCCTATTCTGGCTTGTGAACCTGTTATTTTTTCTTTCTTTTTTTAATTTTTTAGATTATGAAAATATGATTACACATTTACAGGAGACTTGGAAAATACAGAACAAAATTACATATATAGTTCTACTATATATCACAATTATTTTTTAAGTAGATGAAGTAAGAGTTTTGGTTGGAGTTTTAGTGTCAAACTCAAAAATTAACCAAAGAACTATACAGAGAAGTAGAAGGATATAGTGGACCTGAAAAGCACGATGAACCAATTCAACATAATTATGATTTCTACAATTTTCACACAACAGTAGGATACGAATTCTATCCAAGTTCCCATTGACTGTTAACTAGGAGACCCTGGAACATACCCAGGAACATAAGACCGGGTGCAAAAATTTCATGGTCTTAAGATATTGAAATCATACAGAGTCTGTTTTCTTATCACTGTACAATTATATTAGAGATACATATCAAAAGGTATTTGAAAAGTAGCCCACATATTGACTTGTGAACTTGTTAATGAAGTCTTATTCCTCTTACCCTGCACCCTGGCATATGATCATAGACTCAGTAGATTTTAACTAAATGCTGTTTGAATGAATGATAGGCTACAAAACAATGAACGTTAGTTGGTTTTATTTGATAAACCCTTATTTAAAACATGAATTTGGTCGTTATGCAAGAAACTCCTCAGGAAAGACTTGTTCTTTATTTCCACTGAGGGCGGAGTCAGGGGAAGGAAGCCTTCCCAGGCAGAGATGGGAGAGAGAGTGTGAGGAAAAGGAATAGATCATCCAACAGAATATGGACAGATAGTATTTTAGTAATCATGTTAAAATAATAGAAACTATATGGAATTTAAAGGAATCTTCTTGTTTGATGTTTAGAATTCAGTTGTACAAGTTGTATTTATACATCCTAAAGGTTTACGGGCAATACTATCTACCTACCATCAGGATGAAGCTATTTGGATGTTGTAGCTAGTTTGAAATTCATCTTCCATACTCTGTACCAGCTGTTTTTTTTTTCACTCAAAAATGCTCAAAGATGTTGTGATCAGAACCCCAGTTTGCATGGCCTACTCCCGAATTTCTTTTCCTGGCTTCTTGACCAGAAAATTCAGTATGCCACTTGGCTTGCTGCCGCTCTAAGGCACCTTTGTTAGATCATTTGAATGCTTACTCAGGAATATTGCTGTCACAATTGTTTTACAATGACTCTGGATAGGAAGGTATCAGAAGCTTCTAGAATCACTAGTTAAGTGTTTTACAGTCAAGTTGGACTTTTATGATCCATTACAATCTACTCTTTGTACACATGAAGGAGCAGAAGTAACCCGTCTGATGGGAATAGATACGGCATCATGACTACAACCCAGCTTTCCGGATTTTCCTCAGATAGTTTTCTCCATGTCTCCAAAAGCTGACCTCTCAAAGACTGTTCAGAATACATTTTTCTATTGAAGTAAAATAGTTACTGAAAGATAATATAAAAATTCCTTCTTGCTACTTGATTCAGTGTTTATTTTTCCTTTAAGAATCTGGACTTGACAAGGAATAATTTTGAGAGCCCAATTTTGTTTTTTTAGCTTGTTGAATTTTATTTACCTATCATTTTTCTTGTTTGATAAGGTTCTGATTTATGAGTGAAGAGAGTTCTTTTTTTAAATTAATTTGGTGCCCATTGGCAGAAACATAGAGCATTTTCCTAATGTATTGAAGATGCTTGCTGTGCATCAGCTTCTCTGCTGCACACTTTATATGGATTGAAAGTGAAAGTGAAGTCATTTAGTCGTGTCCAACTCTTTGCGACCCCATGGACTGTAGCCTACCAGGCTCCTCCATCCATGGAATTTTCCAGGCAAGAGTACTGGAGTGGGGTGCCATTTCCTTATGTCAGTTAATTCTTACAGTAGATCCAATGTATTATTGTTATTATCATTTTACAAAACAAGAAGTAGACTTTGAGATGCTAACTGTGTGCCCTGTATCACAGAGTAAGCAAAAGGTAAGTGGGAGCCCGAATCTAGAATCCAGTCATATTAGTAAAAATTATGGCTGAAGGATGCTTTGCCATTTGAGGGACCAGTGACACTTGATTCCAGCTACCATTAAGTGATTCATGATATTCACAAATTCTTATACTGTTGGCCAAGAATGTTTTTAGCCTTTTTTCCAAACAGTGCAAAGTGAAGTTGCTTAGTCGTGTCCGACTCTTTGTCACCCCGTGGACTGTAGCCTACCAGTCTCCTCCATCCATGGGATTTTCCAGGCAAGAGTACTGGAGTAGGTTACCATTTCCTTCTCCAGAGGATCTTCCCGACCTAGGGATCAAACCCAGGTCTCCCGCATTGTAGGCAGACGCTTTACCGTCTGAGCCACCAGGGAATGCAAAAATTTGGCTAAATAGATGACTGGGATTGGCTTGACAGATCAGACCAATCTGATTCCTTCTGTCTATTCTGAATATTTTTCTCCAACGTTCCAGGATAAGGAAATGGATCCCTTTCCTAGGTAGAGGGGTGCACATTACTTTGATGAAGACACTGCTAGTGGCCCTATTCCCCAAATGATTTTTATATTAAGTTTTCAAAACTCACATTTAAAGTTATTATGAAAAACTTAAAATCTTCAGTCTGAGAAGCATACGTGAAATGTTATCATGTAGTCGGATTTATCAGTCCTTGTCCATATCAGATGATGTTCTGTCTCAGTAACCTGGGTGTGATTGATTATACAGGTCTCTGTATATATTATCAGGATGCCTTGCAAGAATTTGGTACCTGGTTGTTGTTTTTCATTGTTTTTTATGAACGTCTCATTATTATCAAACTAGATTATTTCAGAGTTAAATCTATCAGCGTTGGCATTAATGAACTAATCCAAAAATAGATCTAGTCATGCATTTGTGTGCTTCTAGTCATAAAGAATATAAATAACTGAGATAAAATGGATATGAAGGCTTTTTGCTTTAATCTGGTACATGGTTCTGTGTGTGGTGCTGAGGCAACCACTCTCATTTTTTTCCCCTCTGTCTCTGTTAATCTTGTATATGATGCTTTTTGCTATAATAAACTTTCTTATAGTATATATGGTAGGCTTAATTAATGATAAATTGATATCTATGTGAATTTGAGTTTCTTACAAAATCACAGTATAGTTCAAGGTTCTCTTGTAGAGGATGATGTATTTTTCTATATGAAAATCACCACGATCATTACCTCACAATCCAGCCATTCCAGTTCTGGTTGTTTAGCCAAAGAATTTTGTTTAGTTGCTCAATTGTGTCTGACTCTTTGCCACCCCATGGTCTATAGCCTGCCAGGATCCTCTGTCCATGGGATTTCCCAGGCAAGAATATTGGAGTAGGTTGCTATATTTTTCTATATGAAAATCATGATCAGTACCTCACAGCCCAGCCATTCCACTTCTGGTTATTTACACAGAGAAAATGAAAAGACTAATTTGAAAAGATATATACACCCATGTTCATCACAGTATTAGCCAAGCTATGGAAAAAATCTGATTGCCCATCAGTGGGTGAATGGATAAAGATAGGTGTTGTCTTATCTAAGTATAATGAAGTACTGCTTAGTCCTAAAAAAGATGAAATCCTGCCATTTGTGACAACACAGATAGAGCCTGAGAAACATGGATTTTACCTATGCTAAGTGAAGTAAGTCAAAGAAAGTGAAAGTCGCTCAGTTGTGTCTAACTCTTGTGACCCCATGGACTGTACAGTCTATGGAATTCTCTAGGCCAGAACACTGGAGTGCGTAGCCCTTCCCTTCTCCAGGGCATCTTCCCAACCCAGGAGCCACAAGGAAAGCCCAAGAATACTGGAGGGGGTAGCTTATCCCTTCTCCATCAGATCTTCCCAACCAAGGAATTGAACCAGGGTCTCCTGCATTGCAGGTGGATCCTTTACCAACTGAGCTATCAGGGAAGCCCAAGTCAAAGAAATAAAGACAAATAAATACGATTTCATTCACTGGTAGAACAGTAAAACCAAATAAAACATACCGATCAGTGGTTACTGCAGAGGAATGGAGTGTGGTGAGGACAAAATCAGTAAAGGGGATCAACTGTTTGGTGTCAGATAGAACCTAATATCTGGTGGTGAGCCCTCTACAGTGTATACAGAAAACTATACCATGAAACATACAAAATGTTATAATGCAACATTACCTCAATACAAAAGATATAAAAGAGAAAACAATGCTATGGCAAGACTAGTTATAAAACAAAACATAGTGAAAAGATTACTAAATAAGAAGTAAAAATTAAAAAAAAAATCACCATGTTCAAAAGAACACACAGAGCTATTATTCATACATTTGAGCAAGAATCTCAAAGAAGACTTACTTCTGTAGATAGTCACTGTCAGGCAAGAATAAGTACAGTGATATAATACAATTTTGAGACGTGTATTGGAGCTTGACTTGATTCTGTCCTCTATATCTAAATAGAGTTGTTTTATTATATATGAAACAGTGTTTTTAATGAGTTTCTTCTGTTCTATCCAGTGGTAAATATCTTGTCTGAGATTCAAGAAGAATCTCTTTTTATCAAGTTCAAGCTCCAGGAGAGATTCTGGTGTTCAGGCTCCCAGGTATTTAGCAACATGATCAAACTTAGGCTTCTTAGCATAGCTCTTCATTCATTACTAATCTGCTTCTCCGATCAGTGAGCAGTATTGAGTTCCTACTATATACAGAAAAGTACAAAGATATAAGCCAGAACTCTTGTCTTCAGGGAACTGAAGGCATAGTAATGTGCAAAGACACAGAGATACTGTAGTTTTATGATAAATACTCATAGCCTCAAACAGAGCCAGACACAGAATAGGCACTTGGTAAATGTTTGTGAAAGGAATAGATTGAGTGCAATAAAGAAGCCCAGGTGGGCAGGTCGTGCTGAAGGCACAGGTGTGCTGGATTCCCTACTCCTTTATGAAAGGGCCTCAAGTGAAGAATGTAGAAAGAGTAGAAATAGGAGGAAGGACATGACCAGGTACCATGATGGGTAGGTGGGGGGTTATAGACAATTTGGTGTTTCTGGAACATAATGTATGGATCATGTGCTGACCAGAATGAAGGTATGCAAGGCAGGTGGGCACCTTGTCATGGAGGTTCTAGTGGTCAGATGTTGAGGTGTTAAATGCCTTCAAAGGTATTGACTGAGACAGTCTCCAAACTCAAATTCTTTCTCCTGCACTCTATTTATGCACGTATTAACACCCCCCCTTTAAGTAAGAAGGGGCTTCCCTTGTGGCTCAGCTGGTAAAGAATCCACCTGCAATGTGGGAGACCTGGGTTCGATCCCTGGGTTGGGAAGATCCCCTGGAGAAGGGAAAAGCTACCCACTCCAGTATTCTGGCCTGGAGAATTCCATGGAGTGTATAGTTCATGGGGTTGCAAGGAGTCAGACATGACTGAGCGATTTTCACTTCACATTCACTTAAGTAAGAAGAGTCAACTGAACGTGGAGACCACACAGAATTGATGGAACTTTCTACCAATTGCAAAGAATGTCCCTTCCCTTCCAGTACTGCTGGACTGTCTCCGCTTGATCATGCCCAGCTTTCATCACGGTTCTCTCGTAGTCACTGTTTACTTTCTCTATCACTTGAGTTTTGCCTCACTTCCCATTAGTAGCTTCTCTGACTTAATGTTTGTTCTTTTTAACACCAGAGTTAAATATTTACAGATGAGCAAACCAGAGAAAAATAACATAAAGTTCACAATTTCAGAGAGCATACCACTCACAAGTCAGCCTTTTATTCATTTCTTTTTTTTTTTCCTTTAGCAAAACCCCATTTCCTGTCTAATTTTATCAGCTATTTTTTAATTATATGAGACCCCTCATCTGTGATTCCTCAGTATATGTGTATTCAAGTTGCTCAGTTGCGTCAGACTCTTTGAGACTCCATGGACTGTAGCTTACAAAGCTCCTCTGTCCAAGAGATTTCTCAGGCAAGAATACTGGAGTGGGTTGCAGTTTCTTACTCCAGGGGTTCTTTCTGACCCAGGGATCTAGCCCGTGTCTCCTGCATTTGCAGACAAATTCTTTACCATTGAGCCACCTGGGAAGCTGTGATGCCAAGGTGCTTTCCGTTAATTTGCAGTTGGACTGTTTGTGTACATTCTTATTTACAAACAAGGAAAATGGATGTCATTCAATTAACACAAACCTAGAAAATCTCACTCTGTGACTTGGTGCTGCCAGAACCTTCCATTCCCATAGAGTGCACCATGGGGTGGGGGGCGCTGATAAAACTGTTTCTTGCTGATGCTTCTGCATGTTGGACAGAAGTGGTACCTTTTTCACCTTGTGCATTCCCCTGGGGCATGGCTACCTTTGTGGAGGATTGAGAAGCTGCTGGGAGCCCATCATTTCCCACTTTTAGTAGCTCTGTTTCATTAAATATTGTGCAAGATAAGGATGGGTGCTTATTAAAGCATTTGCTTATGAAGGACCTTGTAAGCCATGATAACGAGTTGGCATTTTATTTTAAGGATGGTAGAAAGCCATTGGCATCTTTGGAAGAGTGAAAATAATCAGATTGGTGGTGGAGAATGACAAAGGTCCAGCTGCAGTGAAGAGACTGGGCTGGAGGCAGCTTAACATGAAGGTGTGGAGACCAATGAAAAAGGCTGTTACCGTAAACTAAGCTGAAGTGATGGTGGCTTTGACCAGTGGAGTGCACTCTAGAGTTCTGTAAGTTATTTAAGAGGAATAACTGCTAGGAGTGAATGAGTCATTGGATGAGAGGCTAAAGAGAGAGAGTAGAATTGTCTAGTTGAAGGACTGGGCATGGAGGTTTCACTGAGATAGAGAACATGTGGAGAGGATCAAGTTGGGGACAAGAAATGAGTTTACTTTTTCTGACTAATATTTTACATGACTCACAAAATAGGTACATCTATTTAATATGTGCCAAGTGTTTAGATTTTTCTGCAGCTAAAAAGTGTATTTCACATCTTTTTTCTTCCCCACTTAACATTTTGACCACGTTGCGTTTGGGAATCTTAGTTCCCTGAGCGGGGATCGAACCCTC
The DNA here is from genome assembly GCF_014754425.2 of Oryx dammah. Lineage (NCBI taxonomy): Eukaryota > Metazoa > Chordata > Mammalia > Artiodactyla > Bovidae > Oryx > Oryx dammah. Next base: position 67,643,999 of record NW_024070208.1, read on the forward strand.
TCTGCAGTGGAAGTGTGGAATCTTAACCAGTTGGACCACCAGGGAAGTCCCAAGTATTGCATGTCTTTGAGATGAGAAAGCATCTGCTCTCTGCCTAGCTCCCCATCTAGGTCTTTCCCCACTACAATCCTATAGATGACATGCTAAAGCCTTTAAGCCAAATGTGGCCTGTTGCCTGGTTTTGTAGAGCCCACAAGTTAATAATGATTTCTAAGTTTTTAAATGGATGGGTGAAAAATTTGAAAAAGAATATTTTCTACCAAGTAGAAATTATCTGAAAATTAAATTCAGTTTCCATATAATTTTTAAAAACACCACAATACCCAATTATTTCTATACTGTATATGGCTACTTTTGTGTTTTTTCAACCCCAGAGTTCAGTAGTTGCAACAGGGACCTTAGAAATCACAAGCCTTAAAATTTTTACCACTTGGTTATTTACAAAAAAGTATGATGATCCCTGGACTAAATGGTTGTTTCATTCTCAAATTTGATGAGTCTAAATTAAGAAAAAAAAAAAAACTTTAAAAAATGTAGCAGCATCCTAGTTGGGGGATCATGTACTTCTAGTTGGGTTTTCAGATTGATAACTGTGCCAGCCACCAGATGTTCCAATGTAAAACTTATTAATGCATTTAATTAGTATTGACTTTCCCCAGTATTTATGGACCAGAGCAATATGGAAGTGTATTTCAGAGAAGGTAAAGTTAATTCAAGAGCTAGCAAAAAAGTAGAGATGGCATCTTAGCTGGGTTTATCTTTACACCAACATTAAAAAAAATAATGGGAAATGCTTTCTCTGGGCAGCTTCAAGTTGCAATATCATTAGCAATACAGCAGTATTTCATGTTACAGTCAACTTTATTAGAATGTGTTAGGTATTGAGATGATGCTATGCGCTACATGGTAGCTGTTAGAGCTGAAATTGGTTTGCAGTCATGCTTCAACCTATTTGCTTTTAGAAAAAAATAACTTTATCTAACCAACCATAGTAATAACTATTTTTCAAGTTGCATTGCATACCATTTTCAGAATTATAAGTAAGGCCTGATACTGCAAGGCAGAGTTTTCTGCTGCATACAAAGCATGGCACTTATGTGTATACTTCTTCAATTTGTTGAAAGTGATATAAAATATTAGAAAGCACATCAGATATTGGTTCCTTTCCTTCATATGTTCCCTCAGCCAATTAACAATGCATGATCTAATCAGTTTTGCCATTTGACTTAATAACTCTTAAATCAACTGACATCTGTTCAAAAACATGGTATCTTTTGTGTCAGAGCTTCTTTAAGAATCACTGCTGTCATATTTCAGAGAAGGCAATGGCAACCCACTCCAGTACTCTTGCCTGGAAAATCCCATGGGCGGAAGAGCCTGGTGGGCTGCAGTCCATGGGGTTGTGAAGAGCCGGACACAACTGAGCGACTTCACTTTCACTTTTCACTTTCATGCATTGGAGAAGGAAATGGCAACTCACTCCAGTGTTCTTGCCTGGAGAATCCCAGGGACGGGGGAGCCTGGTGGGCTGCCGTCAATGGGGTCACACAGAGTCGGACACGACTGAGGCAACTTAGCAGCAGTAGCTGTCGTATTTATACATGTGACATAATTCTAAGGTGTCTATGGCTGTTGAGATTACCGACCATGAAATAGTCTCAAGTGAAAGTTTCACAAACCCTTTTAGAAGAAATTTTTTCCTCTACTTCTGTAATAGACGTGTAACAGATCTTTGTTCCATTGTTTTGATTCTTTTAATCTTACTACTTTATATTGAAATTCCAGGTAACATCAGAGCAACTAAGATATATTTATAGGTCTTCAAAAAGAACATGCTGCTGCTGCTGCTGCTAAGTCGCTTCAGTTGTGTCCGACTCTGTGCGACCCCATGGACGGCAGCCCACCAGGCTCCCCCGTCCCTGGGATTCTCCAGGCAAGAGTATTGGAGTGGGGTGCCATTGCCTTCTCTGCAAAAAGAACATGGATTAAAGTTAATATTGAAAACCATTCATACAGATGAGGTAACTTCGGTTTTCCTCCCAAACCCTTGGCATTTATGTGTGTGTGCTTATGTGCTCAGTCATATCAGACTCTTTATGACCCCATGGACTTCAGCTCCCCAGCCTCCTCTGTTCATAGAATTTTACAAGCAAGAATACTGGAGTGGGTTGCCATTTCTTTCTCCAGGGAATTTTCACGACCCAGGGATCGAACCAGCATCTCCTATGTTAGCAGGCTGATTCTTTGCTATTTGGTCACCTGGGAAGGGTATGTTTGTTTATCTATTGTTTATTTTTGTTGTTTGTTATTGTTTAGTTGCTAAGCCATCTGAGATTTCCAGTGGTAAAGAATTCACCTATCAGTGCAGATTGCTCAGGTGGGATCCCTGGGTTGGAAGGATCCCCTGAGGAAGGAAATGGCCACCTACTTCAGTATTCTTCCCATCTAAGCCTCTTGTTTTGAGCGCCGAAGAATTGATGCTTTTGAACTGCGGTGTTGGAGAAGACTCTTGAGAGTTCCTTGGACTGCAAGGTGATCCAACCAGTCCATTCTAAAGGAGATCAGTCCTGGGTGTTCTTTGGAAGGAATGATACTAAAGCTGAAACTCCAGTACTTTGGCCACCTCATGCAAACAGTTGACTCATTGGAAAAGACTCTGATGCTGAGGGATTGGGGGCAGGAGGAAAAGGGGATGACAGAGGATGAGATAGCTGGATGGCATCACCGACTCGATGGATGTGAGTTTGAGTGAACTCCGGGAGTTGGTGATGGACAGGGAGGCCTGGTGTGCTATAATTCATGGGGTTGCAGAGAGTCGGACACGACTGAGTGACTGAACTGAAATGAACTGAAGCCCCTTGTTAATTTCCCTAATCCCCAAAATGTGCCAACCTTTCACCAGCATGGGATATATTTCTAAACGTTAGTTTTATGTGCTTATTTTATGTCCCCATGTGTATCATGGTTACTTTGATATGTGAATCCTAAATAGTAAACTCTATTGGCATGGCCTGAATAAATTCATCCTTAAACTCTGTGTATAAGTATCCAAGCCAACAAGAGAAGGCCATTTCCTGGACACTCTTCAGCCTCAGATATTGCTTGGTTTCTGAGAATTATTAAATAATGCTGATGTCAGGGACCTAGGTCTTTCCTAAATTGTAGTCTCTGGTTTTAAAATCTATGCAGTTCTCCTTCCTCTCCCTGCACTCTCGTACAATATGCTCTCATCTTTGACCATTGCTTTCTGCTGCAAGTTTGCTTTTCACAGTCTTCCCAGATTTATGATATGACAGAAAATTGAAATCAAGATATTGAGTGAGAGCTTCAAGAATCAGTCATTAGACTTCGGGGAGTGCCTACTATGTACTGTGTGATTTGCATGTGTTATAGTTAAAACTGACTTACATCTCAGAACCGCCTTCAGCGTATGATTATTTCCAAATGAGGGAGACAAAATTCATGGGAGTTGATTTGTTGACTACTTAGCCCATCCGCGTAAGTAGTCTGGGTGTAAAGCCTGTGATATTTTTTTCAAAGCCACTTGCCTGTCTCCTCAAGGGAGAAAGTATATACAGAGAAGAACAGAGAGCTAAAGATTATGTCTTGGAGAAATCTCTCCTTAAAAGGTAGACTCAAAAGGGAGCCAGGAAAGGCAACTAAAGGAGGCAAAAATTCCATGGGAAGCGGGGCTTCTGAGAGAAAAGAGTTGTTGGGTGGTTGACTTGGGGCTGTGAGGTAGAACCTGTGAAAGGAACTAGTCACTGGCCTAACTGGCACATTTCCTCATGCCTCTTTTTTACACTTGTCCTCTTTGTGTGCCAGTCATCTCCCTGGGTGACCTGATGCTCTCTGCAAGGTACTAGGGACACCTTCTCAAGTATCAAGCATCTTCCGTGTCTCTCAATTCTGCGTCATGAACTTGTTCCTTGCAGAGGGTTGCATTTCAGAAAGAAAGAACCGTGCAAGATAAAGTTCTCTTTATTTTTTTGGCTAATTCACTGAAAGTAGGATCCAGGTTTTTGTCTAGATAGCCTTCCTTTGAAGCTGGTGTGTTTAGGTGCCGTCTTGAGGACCCATGGCTATTCTATTTACTGTGTTTCCTGTGGCAACCTTGTCTGAGGAGTAGAGAATTTTAACAAGTTTCTTGACTTTTCTCTGCATTTGGAGATTAATGTGCTAGTAAAAACTTTATGAGCCCTTAATCATTCATAGCAAACCTATAGGATCCTCTGAAGCTAAAAGCTTCAGCATTCATAATTAAGAGACAGTGAGATAGGATCATGTAAACATGCAAATGGCCTCCCAGAAAATGTGATGAACATTTTCTTTATTTTTTTCTTATCTTTTATATTTCAGCTTACCGGGTGGCGCTCTTGGTAAAGAATCTACCTGCCAATGCAGGAGACATAAGAGACACAGGTTTGATCCCTGGGTTGGGAAGACCCCCTGGAAAAGGAAATGGCAACCCAGTCCAGTATTCTTGCCTGGGAAATCCCATGGATGGAGGAGCCTGGTGGGTTACAGTCCATGGGGTTGTAAGAGTCACATATGACTTAGTGACTAAACAACAACAGCAACGGTTTGGTTAATGTGGAACTAGAGGCTTACAGTGTAAACATTTATAATATTTTCAAAACAACTTATTTTTCTTCCTGGATTCCACAGCACATACATTTCTCCTGAGGTCTCTTATGACAACATACTATTTATTATAAAATTATGTTCATTTGTCTTATTCTCAAGAAACAATACATTTTATGTCTAAAAATATATGCCATCTAGTCACAGTGGAGTTATTCCAGAGGGTCCATGGCTTAACACTTGCTGTCACTAGATTTGTAGGGTAATTTGGGGTAAATGAGTTTGGGCTGAAACCATTAAGTAAAATGATCCTTTTCTAAGTTTAAGTGGTGGATTTTATTGATAATTTCAAGCAAAGTTTTTTATATGTATTTTAAGGAAATACTTGATATAAATGATCTTTTGAAAGAAAAAGGAGTATTACTTGGTGTTTAGTTATAAAAAACAAAAAAAAATTATTTGGCTTACTTCTTTCCCTAATACTGGATTGTAACTGAAACAATTATGACAAGATTTATTGACTGCTCAAGTGAAAAGAACTGACTATAAAAAATAGAGTTGTCATGGCACTCCAACCCAAGAGTCTCCACGGCACTACTGCTTGTTTACACAGATGAGTTGAGGGAAATTATTAGTCCTCGGGTTTTCTAAGCTGTTATTGTCAGTTTGTCTTACTTTTAACATAAAATAAATGTACAATGTGGTTTTCTGAGATTTTGTATGTACTCTGTTTTCTCCTAATTCTTCATTTAGGTTCTGTCTTTGTTATTACCTTAAGATATTCTGACACAGTTAAGGCACAATCTTTTTCATTATAAAATTAGTGCTGTTAGTTTTTTCAGTCTATCAGGATATAGTCACATTGTATTCCAGGTAAACGGTATCCCATGCAGTTGTACTACGCGTTATCTGAATTTGGGCTTACATGACCAAGACTGTGGTTTGGGAGACGTAAACCACACAGACTTTGCTACATCAATGATGTTTATTCAGGATTCAAGTAAACCTCGAGACTGACTGTTCTTTGGCTTCTGATGTGTGTTCACCATTACCTGCTTCGTTGTCTTTCGTCTCCATATCAGGGTTGGAATAACTTCAGAGAGTCTCTGGTGGCACCTGTCTTACATGGCAAGTCTACTTGGCTTCTTTACAAAATGCTGTCTTTGCTTCTTACTCGTTAGAGTCGTTCTGCCCAGTTTCTAGCTATGAACTGTAGTCACTGTGATGGATTTCCTGCTCTTGAGAGAGAGACTATGGCAGCCAAGTTGATGTCATACTGCATTTTGGGTCTCTGTTTTTTGACTGGATAAATGTTCCTTAATTACTGCTGGTTCTTCAACCTTGGGGAAAACTCTAGCAGTATTATCAGTTTTTATATTTGACAGCTTCGAAATAGAGAGCCTTTGGCCATAATGTCTTAAGTTAAAGGTTTCAATTCATATGCTTTTCAGTTAATTTTATATAATAGTTAAGTTAAAAATTACACAAACACATTTACTTAATAAAGAGCATTGCATTTACTATTATATTTAATGATAATGATAATTATGTAAAAGTCACCATGACCAAATTCTATAGTACAGCATCAATATATGTAAATATTAAGAAGAGTATTCACTTTCATCTATGAAAAGGGAAACTCTTTATTTTAAAAATATAATGAAAAATATAATTATCTAGCAATAAAAAATAATGCCATTCTTTGAAAGGGTATGGCCCAAATCCTCCACAATTTGGAGCAAAATCACATCAATCATTTTTTTATGTTGATCAGATAAACAGAATAATTAATATTATCTCTCTTCTTGTGATATGCTCCTTTCTTTAGCAATTCATCATTAGTGTGCTATCCCGTATGTAAACTCAGATTTGAGTAACATGGTTTTAAAATATTTTATGTGTCTCTTGCCCACCAACTCATTTATACTGGCTTTATTATAATGTGTACATGAATATATGATTCATATGGACCATTTTATACAATGAGTTCTCCGTCAATTGTTTAATTCCACCTCCCTCCCTTCCCCCATTATCCTTAAAACTTAATTTAGCATGAATTAAGGAGTAGATAGTACACATTTTCTGAAGGAATCTGGCAGTGACGAATTCAAAGGTTTTTTGTTTCTTTTTTTTTGTGGTCTTCAAATATCTCTTATCTGAAAGATATAATACTAGTAAGTTAGGTTTTATTTTTACTATACCACATAGTTGGTTACAGCTTAATAACTTGTAGGAACTAAATTCTAGCTGTAGCTCTGCCACTAAGGAAATGCAACTCAGATGTGAGCATAAGCAACGCAGCATCTTCATTTTCCAAACCTGACTGTTTGCCAGCCATCATCTAGAAAGGCTTTTCAGAACGTGGATTTCTAGGCCCCACCCTTAATGTACTTGAACTGTAATCTTCAGAGTCCTGCCAGAGAGGGGGTAATTGTTCAAACTCTCTTTCTCCTATGCAGGCAGACAAAAGGCTAGCATTTAGAAACTAATGTTTAGCCTGAAGCCAGATTAAGTGCAGCTTGTTTATTAGACAAAAGTTTCCCTTTCTTAGTCTTAAAATAGTCAAGCTTTTATTTTGCTTACATCCATGTCTGTCCTTGATCCTTGGTAAAACTTTGAAAAATATCAGGAGCTGATGTGTTTTATGTCTGAAGAAGCGATACCAATTGTCACCAGTTACCCTTGGAAACTGGACTTTGAGTCTTATACATATTCCCTGGGAAGCTCATTGCAAGCCAGCTTTACTCGGCTGGTGTTGAACCATATAATACATCGGTGACATCTTTTTTAAAGCTTTGCTTACTGAGGAAAGAGCTTTACACTTTGCTCAAACTATATTCAGTGATAGTTTGCCTACTGAACATCTTCAAGAATTATTTAGATTTCCTTCTAAAAATTTCCATTGCTCTTTCTCTGAAGTTTAAGAATCAGAAAAAAAAAAAGTTTAAAAAGTTAAATTTAAAATATCTTATAGCAGCTAGATACTAGCCAGTGGGAATTTGCTGTGTGACTCAGGAGCTCAAAGCGGTGCCCTGTAACAAGCTAGAGGAGTGGGATGGGGTGGGAGGTGAGAAGGAGGTTCAAGAGGGAGGGAACATGTGTATACCAATGGCTGATTCATGTTGCTGTATGGCAGAAACCAGCACAATATTGCAAAGCAATTATCCTCCAATTAAAATAATTTTAAAAATGTACTTCTAGAAAATAAAAGTTTTTCTTCTGAACTTTTAGGTGCAAAAAATATTCCCTCCTTTTATTACAAATGCACTTATTAAGCTTGTGAAGGAATTTGATCCTTTTATGATAGCTTTAAAATTCACTGATTTCTAGGCCTTCCCTGGTGGTCCACTGGTTAAGAACCCGCCTGCCAGTGCAGAGGCACAGGTTCATTCCTGATCCAGGAACTAAAATCCTACTTGCTGTGAGGCAACTAAGCCTGTGGAGCCCTTGTACTCTAGAGTACATGCTCTGTAGCCAGAGAGGAGAAGCCGTCACATTGAGAAGCCTGCTCACTGCAACTAGAGAGAGCCCAGGACCAGCAACAAAGGCCTAGCACAGCCAAAAATAAATAAAATATAATAAAAGTCACTGGTTTCCAAAAGGTTACCTATACACTGCTAAGCTGTTTATGCCACATAATAGATTCAGTCTACATTGCCTTTTAATATTATATAGGAAAATTTGAAAACTATGGGGAAATCTCAAAGATAGAATAATTAAGCCATACATTTCATATCTGAAGTCACTGAGGCCTAGAGGGGTTTGGTGATCTGCCTTAAATCACACTTGTTTAAAATCTAGGTCTCTTCATTGCTGGTCTAAATGTTCCCAAGCCAACTTGCTCAGCTCTGATACAATAATGATTTTTTTTTTTTAATTTAAGTAACCTTATGTCATACTTTTCATGGCCTGTTCTGTCTTCTCTTTCACATTTTCCAACTCTACATGATCTCATCTGTACATTCCCAATCCTGGGGCACTCATTTGGTATAGATGTTTGTAGATGAACTGAGATGGATAAACAAGAAGGAAGGTAGGAAATGTATGTGATGTCACACCATACATCAAGCACATTACATATAATCCAACCCACAAGCCATGCCATCTTATGTAATCTCGATGGGAAGAAAGAAGAAAACTCAGGATAAATGCCTTAACAGCTGTCAGTGTTAAGCAATCTTTTCAAGCTGTGAGAGCCTTCATTTGCCTTCAAGAGTTGTGACATATGGTCAAAAATAGTTTGAAGATTTATTGTGTCATCTCTTTTGGATGAGATTCAAAATATACTTTAAGAGCGATTCCATCCCTCATCATCCTTGAAAATATCCTTCAGAACTCATGGAGCATATAGAAAGCAGACGGAGAATGATGAAGTTCAGATGCCTCAAAGTGACAGACTCTAATCAGCATTGCCAACCTATCACAGAAAATTATGAGAAAAAAATGCAAATTTTCTACTGACACTTCACTTTTAAACACTGACATCTCATTGACCTAAAGAGGCCATTGGTATAGATAAGACTTTTGATCTATTTTCCTCTACTGTCATATTTCAGTAGGATTGGATGGCAGTTTTTACAATTATATTTTCAAGAGGCGGTCATTCTTTTCAATTTTAAGAATTTAACCTTAGAGATGAAAAAGCTAAGAAACTCAAGGGTGCCGCTGGATTCTAAGTTCTGTAAAGACTAACGAAAAAGATCTCTCTCCACTTAAATTTTATAAAGATTGAAAAACTAATGGATAATAAAGAAATGCTGAATACAAAACCTGAAAGAGCAGAACAACTTCTTGTATAAACATTACAGTAAAGAGGTCACCTAACTTCGTTAACTCTCCTGGGTGCAAACGGAACATCATCAAGCCTACTGTGTATAAGAAGAAAAGATTCAAAGAATAAAATGCCACAAAGCAGAATTCATGGGTCCTGACGGTGCCTGGATTTCACTCATGACTTCTCCTTCCCTTCTCCCTGCCCTCTGCCCTGTTTCTGCTCTACTTTCCATTTGCCTCCTAAGGTTTCAAAATATTGCTAAACACATTTCTAAAGCCTTCCTGACATACGACAGTTTGTGTATAAATCATTTTATTGAAGAATTAGGACAATCTTTTTTTTTTTTCTGAAGTAGAATAAATTGTGCTTCTATTTCAGAAGCTTATGGAAAATACACTGTGCTTCAACCCAAATATTAGGTTGCATAAATCACTCTGGCCATCACATTCGGGGGCACCTTTCAGATTAGAAATTAAATTGCATTCTTATAATCTATTATTATTTTAGACAAATCCCTGATTATCTCCTACTTGAAATGTTTCATTAGGTAGCCACAGCATCAGACCCCTGCCCTGGAACTTATTTGAGAGGGAAAAAGAAATAATGTCTGTAGAGATCTGTTTAATAGAAGTTCGCTGAAATGGCTACCACATTTCATCTAGTAGACAAGAAGACCAGATGGGCAGACATAGGTTAATTAAATCTGGCAGGAGCTGGATATTGGTTCTAGATTCAATTTGAATGTAAAGTACCCTTGCTAGGGTGATCCAGTTACCAGATCTGCTTAACATTAAAGGGTTCTGGTGCAGCTCAGATGGCTGCAATGTTTGCGAGTTATGATTTGGTTTTTGACAGTAGTCTTTTATCTGCATTCATTCTAAATGTCTCATTAGTAATTTTTGGCATGCTTCTCCATAACAGTGTTGAGCTTTGTCAATTGAAATAGAGACCATGTTAGGACCTGAATGATAACAACTCTAATTAACCTGAACCAGACTGTGGAACAACTCTTGAAATAATGCCGCCTTATAAGTAAACTGCTACCCTTTTTTTTTTCCCCCTTTTGCTCTAATAGGCTGAGAGACCATCATCCAAAGATGGTCTTCTAGCAATCCTCAAACATCTGAGATTTTTGTTTGCTAACTCAAGGCTTCTGTGTTTACTTCTTTTCTTTCCCATTCTTCACATGTCTGCTTAAGTGTCACCATCCCTGTTCACCTCGTATAAAATGCCTTTTTGCTCTATTTTCTGCCTTAGTCTTTTCTTTCCATCACAAAGGTAATGCAATAGGGAGTTATTTTTTTGGAATGTTTACTTACATTTTTTAGTTTTAATTGGAGGATAATTGCTTTACAATATTGTATTAGTTTCTGCTGTACAACAATGTGAATCAGCTGTAAGTACAGGTATATCCCTTCCCTCCTGAAACTCCCTCCCATAGTCTCCCACGTCCCTGTAGGTCATCACAGAGTACCAGGCTGAGCTCCCTGTGTTGTACAGCAGCTTCCCGCTAGGGAACACCACTTCCCATCCCTGGATTGGGAAGATCCCCTGGAGGAGGAAATGGCAACCTACTCCAATATTCTTCCCTGGGAAATTCCACAGGCAGAGGAGCGTGACTGGCTATACAGCCCATGGAGTTGCAAAGAGTCAAACATGACTGAGCAGCTGAGCACACACACATCAGTTTTACACATGGTAATGTACATATCTCAACGCTACTTTCTCAATTCATCCCACTATTCCCCTCTGTGTCCACAAGTGCATTCTCTACAGCTTTCTCAGCTGATATGTGAGGGATATGTAAGGGCAAATACCATGTTTACAGTCTGTGAAGAACTGTATTTCTAGCAACTGACTTTGACCTTGACATGTGGTAAAGACTCAGACAATAATTATGGAATGAGACTCAGTGGATGAGTCTAAGGATTGAGATCAACTATTAATATGTTGCTTATGTTCAGTTCAGTTCAGTCGCTCAATTGTGTCCGACTCTTTGTGACCCCATGAATCACAGCACACCAGGCCTCCCTGTCTATCACCAACTCCTGGAGTTCACTCAGACTCACATCCATCGAGTCCGTGATGCCATCCAGCCATCTCATCCTCTGTCGTCCCCTTCTCCTCCTGCCCCCAATGCCTCCCAGCATCAGAGTCTTTTCCAATGAGTGAACTCTTCGCATGAGGTGGCCAACGTACTGGAGCTTCAGCTTTAGCATCATTCCTTCCAAAGAAAACCCAGGGCTGATCTCCTTCAGAATGGATTGGTTGGATCTCCTTGCAGTCCAAGGGACTCTCAAGAGTCTTCTCTAACACCACAGTTCAAAAGCATCAATTCTTCGGTGCTCAGCCTTCTTCACAGTCCAACTCTCACATCCATACATGACCACAGGAAAAACCATAGCCTTGACTAGATGGACCTTAGTGGGCAAAATAATGTCTCTGCTTTTGAATATGCTATCTAGATTGGTCATAACTTTTCTTCCAAGGAGTAAGCGTCTTTTAATTTCATGGCTGCAATCACCATCTGCAGTGATTTTGGAGCCCCCCAAAATAAAGTCTGACACTGTTTCCACTGTTTCCCCATCTATTTCCCATGAAGTGTTGGGACCGGATGCCATGATCTTCGTTTTCTGAATGTTGAGCTTTAAGCATTTTTTTAAATTGTGCAGTTTGGTTTTTATTAGTTGTATTTGATAAGTATGATTTTTTATTTAATAAAATTTTTTTTGAATATCTAGCTCGATTCTCTGGGGGAGTATTAAAGAGTTGGGTATAGTCCTTTTTTCCCAAAGAGTTCATAATCTAGTGGAGGATTGGGCATGTATACAGAAAGTGGATGAAGATTCAGAAGGACAAACTAGCTATTGGTTGATGGTAGAGTTAAACTCGAGCTTTAACTCTCATGTGCTGATAAAGTAATACTGTGAATCTGGCAACAGTAAGTTTTTTGTCTCATCAGTTTAATTTTTTTTTAAATATTAATTGAACTCTAACGCTGGGTCACCCTCTGCTGCTGCTGCTGCTGCTGCTAAGTCGCTTCAGTTGTGTCCGACTCTGTGCGACCCCATAGATGGCAGCCCCTCAGGCTCCGCCGTCCCTGGGATTCTCCAGGTAAGAACACTGGAGTGGGTTGCCATTTCCTTCTCCAAAGCATGAAAGTGAAAAGTAAAAGTGAAGTCGCTGAGTCATGTCCAACTCTCAGCGACCCCATGGATTGCAGCCCACCAGGCTCCTCCATCCATGGGATTTTCCAGGCAAGAGTACTGGAGTGGGGTGCCATTGCCTTCTCCGGGATCACCCTCTAAGTCCAAATCTGCTTTATAATATCATTCTCACAGTAAATGCTGGAAAGCGATTATCATTAACATTTTATTGATGACAAAAGTGAAGTCAAAGAAGTAAAATCAGTTCCCAATGTTAAACAGCTGGCAAGTGCAACATCGCCATTCAATCCATGTTTTCCAACTTCAAGTCTAGAATACTTTCTCATATACTTGTGTACTCAATCAAAATGTCCTCAAACCATTTTCTCTTTCTGCTTAAGAATTTGAACTTTGGTTAATCCTCTACTTTTGATCTCCTGATAAGCTGTTAAGGTAGTATACCAGCTCAATTACTAAGCAGTTATTGTTTCTACCATGACCCCTGATATAAACAGCATATGTACTGGGAGGAATTATACATGAATTAAAAATACCTAATGGACTTGCCATAATGTTGGGTTTCCTTGAGTATGATAGAAAGTGAAAATGTTAAGTCAGTCATGTCTGACTCTTTGCAACTTCACAGACTGTAGCCCATCAGACTCCTCTTACCATGGGATTTTCCAAGCAAGAATACTGAAGTGGTTTGCCATTCCCTTCTCAAGGGGATGTTCCTGACCCAGGCATCAAATCCGGTTTTCCCACATAGCAGGCAGATTATTTACTGTCTGAGTTGGCATGTCCCATGAGAAATACCCTGGAAGCTATGCTAATGGTATTGATACAGTAGATATGGATTTCCACTGGGCATGACTTCCATGTCCACTGATACAAGTCCTGTCTCCTTGCACCTGAGCAACTATGTGACTTGCTATAGAGGGTCTCCAGAAGAATGATAGTTGCTGTCTAGCTGGCAAGCTGTGATAACCTTATGCATGATTAATAGCAGGTGTGGCTCATAATTATCTTCTGAGACTGAATGTTTAGTTGAGCCCCCAAACTGTGAAAGAAGGACTATAGCAAGTAAAACTCTTAAGTGTATTTCCACATACATGACAAATGTCTTTGACAATTAGTCTTGATTTTTTAATGGCCATTGGCCTATATTGAATGAATTTGGGTTATTGAATTTTAAGATATTGTTTGTGTTAGTGCACCTACATTAATCAAGTTTATGCTTTAAAATAAGAAATTTCATCTGTTGATCCCTGTGCTCTAAATGAGACTTTGGAATATTATCTTTCATGAAAAATAATTACAGATTCATTGAGGTAAAACATCCCCATAGAGCCTGAAGATTTAATTTGCCTGTATATCTTATTGTAATAAGCAAAATGCATTTCTGGCTTGGGGACTGAATTTTGAGAGGAGTAAGTTTCTTTTTAAAGATTTAATTAGCTTTCCATAATACTAGTACTTTAAAAAAATACAGAGTGTTGTTCTCATTCACAGGAGTCAGAAAAAACAGCCACAGGTGTGATGTTCGGGTTTAAGAGGGGAGCGTGCGTAATACACAGGTCAACTGAAGAGTGTCTTTAAGTTAAACCAAGGGAAGTATTAATATCTAAAGTAAACTAACCGGGACAGTTTCTAATTAATGCAGGTGGACTATGCAAAGATAGGGCAGGATGATTAGATTAAATAAAAATAAGAGTTTGGCTTGGTTGTTGTAAATTGTCAAGGAAAACCACTTTAACATTTAAGCACCTCAATATTTCATTGCAAATGACACTAATTAGACCATTTTTTTAGTTCTTGCTTTCTCAGAGGGCAGAGTTCTTAGGCTTCTTTTTTCATTTAAATCTTGTTACTTCTGTGACTAATCCCCAGGGTAATTAAGATCATTTTAAAAGTTATCTAAGAAAATAAAAAAATGGCTAGTTTGGGCACTATGCAGTTTTACCTCAGACCTTACCAAAAAAAAAAAAAAAAAAATTAGGTAACAATGTAACTAGAACTTTGGTATTCATTTTTATTCTATTTTTTTCTTGCTTTGCCTTATTTTTAAATTTATCATGTAGTTAAAGAAATTTACTTATTGGTTTACAAGTCTGTGAATTTTAGATGTATAGATTTGAGTAATCACTAAAACATTCAGGATATAGAACAAGAAAAGTATTCTGTTGGATATGTGAGTTTAGAAAAAATTTCCCAGTCTGCTCCTGGTCCTTTGATTCTCTAAGGAGTGTCTTTCAAGGAACAAAAGGTTTTCCATTTTTTTCTCTTACAGATCATGAGTTTGGTATCATATTAAAGTCTCTTCCTAACCCCAAGTCATAAAGATTTGTTCCTATGTGTTGTAGAAGTTTTATCAGTTTGCATTTTATTTAGATCTATGATCCACTTTAAGGTGTGAAGTTTGTGTTGAGGTTATTTATTTATTTATTTATGGCATGTGACTGTTCAGCTATTCTTACACCATTTGCTGAAAAGACCCCTTTCTCCTTTTAATTGCTTAAGTATCTTTGTAAAAAATACAATGGCCATCATGGGGTGAGTTTATTTCCAGGTTCACTGTTCTGTTCTGTTGGTTAATGTGTATATATCCTTCTGCCAATTCCACACAGTTTTGATTGCTGTAGTTTGTAGTAGGTCTTAAGGATGGATAATGTAATTGCTCCAACTGTGTTCTTCTTTTCTGAGATATTTTACTAATTCTAGGCTCTTTGACTTTTCATGTAAATTTTATTTTATTTAAAAAAATTATTATTATTTTGGCCACACTGAATGGCATGTGGGACCTTAAGTTCTCTGATCAGGAATTGAACCTGTGCTCCCTATAGTGGGAGCACAGACTCTTAGCAGTGGACCACCAGGGAAGTCTCTCCATGTGAATTTTAAAAACAGCTTATCTTTATGTGCTGGAGAAAAGAATCCTGCAGAGATTTAATGGGAATTGTATTAAATCTTTTGGTAATTCAAAGGAATTGACATCTTTACTATGGAAGTTTTCTGATTGGTGTATGTGATATATCTCTCCATTTAGCTGGTCTTCTGTGATTTCTTTCATTAATCGTTTTTAGTTTTCAGCAGTAGATTTTGTACATGTTTTATTTTCTACCTAAATATTTTAGTTTTTGGAGCTATTGTAAACCATACTCTTAAAAATAGATTTTGAATTGCCTATTTCCAGGATATAAAAATATGGTTAATTTTGTATGTTGATGTTGTATGCTGTGGCCTTGTTAAACACAATTGTTAATGCTAAAAAACAAAAGAACAAAATTTCTGTGTTCTTTTCTTGGTGTTTTCTATGTAGACCATTATATAGCAAATAAGGACAGATCTTATTTATTTTCCTTCACTTATTGCACTGGCTAAGGTTATTTAGGACAGTGTTCTGTCTTTTTCCATAAAGATGGTAGATGTAGGGGGTTTTTTTAGATGCCTTTATTAGTCTAAGGAAGTTCTCTTCTATTTCCAGCTTTCTGAGAGAATTGGGCAAATTTTCTATAAAATTGGATTTATTCTTCTTTAAATGTTTGGTGGAATTTGCCAGTGAACTATCTGGGCCTGCAGATTTATTTTCAAAAACTTTTGTCCCAGAGTTAATTTCTTTAATAGTTACAGGGTCATGAATGCTATCTGTTTCATTTTCAGTCAGTTCTTTTTTTTTTCAGTTTGTGTGTTTTGAAGATTTAATCAATTTCATCTAAATTACTAGAATAATGTACACAGTTATATATATATATAGCCTCATTATCCTTTTAATGCTGCTAAGATCTGTAGTGATATTTCTTTTTCATTGATTATATTGGTAATTTGTGTCTTCTCTCTTGTATCTCTGTAGATATTTATTAATTTTATTGATCTTTTAAAATCAATTTTTTGGTTTTGTTGACATTCTCTTTTCTTTTGCTTTTTTCAATTCCATTCACTTGTTGTTTTATTTTTCATCTCTTATATTCTTCTATTTTCTTGCCTTGTGTTTATTTGCCTTTATTTCTGATTACCAAAATTGGGAATTTGGGGACTTTTTTCTAATTAAAGCATTTATTACCTCTTGTACTTTAGATACATTTCACAACTTTAACATACTGTATTTTCATTAGTTTAAAATATTTTCTAATTTCCCTTGAGATTTTTCTCTTTGACTCATAGATTATTTAGAAGTATATTGTTAACTTCCAAGTGTTTGAGGGGAATTTTCTCTTAATTTTCTGTTAATGATTTCTAGTTTAATTCAGTTATGTTCTGAGAACATACTATATGTGATTTTAATTATTTGTTATTTGTTGTTGTTCAGTTGCTAAGTTGTGTCCGACTCTTTTTGACCCCATAGACTGCAGTGCACCAGGCTTCCCTGTCCTTCGTTATCTCCTGAAGGTTGCTCAGATTCATGTCCACTGAGTTCGTGATGGTATCTAGCCATCTCATCTTCTGCTACCCCTTTTCCTTTTGCCTTGACTCTTTCCCAACATCAAGATCTTTCCCAGTGAGTCAGCTCTTCCCATCAGGTGGCCAAAGTATTAGAGCTTCAACTGCAGCATCAGTCCTTCTAATGAATATTCAGGGTTGATTTCCTGTAGCTTTCTCATTATTTGATTTATAACACAGGATATAGTCTATCCTTGAAGGGCATTTGAGTAGCATGTATATTCTAACATTGTTGGATTGAATAACCTATAAATGTCAATTAGATCGAACTGATTGATGATGATTCTAGTTCTTCTCAATCCTTGTTGACTTTCTATAGATTCTATTCTTGAAAGAGGAGTGGTGAAATCAACACTGTAGATTTGCCTATTTCTCTTTTTTAGATTTGTCTATTTCACTTTTCAGTATTGTTGTTTTGGGCCTTTTATTTAGCTCTGTTTTTTGTTACATACTCAGGAGGATTATGACTTCTTGCTGACTTGACCTTTATCATTACATTAATAAAATGGTGCTTTTTAATATTTGTCCTGTGCAGTTGGGATTTTTCCTGTTCTTTATGTACTGAGTAATTTTGGATTCTATCCTGGACATTTTGAGTATTACATGAAGCCCTGAATCTTGTTTAAATTCTTGAGAAAGTATTGACTTTTTTTTTTTTTTTCCCATGGTACATTAAGCTGGTTTAGGTTTAGGATATGTTTTGAACCTACTTTTAGAGGGTTGTGGTAGTTCCAGTATCAGTTCAGTTTTAAAGTCATTTCATTATTTGCATCTGTCCAATGTGTGTACCACCTATCAGCTAGCTTGAGACTTGTGTGGTGATCTGTTGATTCAGTTCTGAAAGTTTTGGTCCTGCTGAGTCGGATCAAATCTACATGTGCATAGTTGGAGGTGAGCTCAGGTGTTTATAAAAGAACTTTATGCGATCAGTTTCCTGAACTCTGCTTTCCATTATTTCCCCAGAATTTTCCCGTCAGCTGACACTTGTCTTTCCTCCATCCAGAGTGATGAGTCTATAGTTACCTCTGTTGCCATGTGCTCTCACAACTGGTCCTGCATTAGGGCCCACTTTTAAGACGAAGGAGAGAAAGAAGCACAGATTGGTCCTGGTGTCCTGTAAGACGGTTTTGGCTCAGAGTTTGGGCCCCTACAAAGTCCCATTGCTGCTGGCTGTGGCTGTCATGACTGGTTACTGTGGGCTGAGGTGAAGAGTGGAGGATGGGGGCAAATGGAATGTTTTTGCACTCTCTCTATTTAGAGTATCCTTTTCAGATCCTTGGGTCAAACTAGAGGGCTTCTCCTGGAACTCTTTCTGGCTGTTCCCAATACCCACTGCTAGTGTGTTGACTTCAGGCCAGGGTATCCCAGAAGGAACAGAAATGGCAAACTCACCATTGGGTTGGTGGTATTTCGAATCTTGGTCTCCTCCACTCTGCCGGAAACTGTTTACTTTTCCGAGTTCTCGGAAAACTGCTCTTTGCTTTCCTGTCCAGTGGCATTCAGTGAGAGGCATGGTGGTAGCTGTATACTTCCTTTTTACCCTGGTCTGGAATTTTTTACTGCATTCTTTAAACAGTTTCCCATCAAGATGCTATTGTGCAGTCAGTGTGATTTAAATTAATCTATATCAAAGACTATGATGATTGAGACATGTCAGTATACAAAAGCATTAACATCTTTACTTAACGAATCGTAGCATTGGAAAAGGGCTTCCCTGATAGCTCAACTGGTAAAGAATCTGCCTGCAGTGCAGGAGACCCCAGTTCAATTTCTGGGTCAGGAAGATACCCTGGAGAAGGGATAGGCTACCCACTCCAGTAATCTTGGGCTTCCCTGGTGGCTCAGCTGGTAAAGAATCCGCCTGCAATGTGGGAGACCTGGGTTCGATCCCTGGGTTGGGAAGATCCTCTGGAGAAGGGAAAGGCTACCCACTCCGAATGAGTCGGACACGACTAAGAGCATTGGAGAATCAATGTGGCAGTTGTTTGCATTTCTTATAGACTACTCCAAATTATTAATATTAATTTACTTAAAGTAAATTTTTATAAGACTGTAGAGTAAAACTCCAACTTTTCTGCTGAATGGAGCTGTATAAACAGTACCTTAATTATATTTCATATGCTTTTCAGTATTCTACCTACAAGTCAATATGATTCAATGGAAAGGAAGAAAACCTTGTATCTGCAAAACCCTATGAAAGGTGATGAGCTTTGAGTTGGTTGCACATTCAGATATTTTGCTTTCAAACCAAATATACAAAAAGAGGCAATGATCTATATGACTTTTACTAGGGAAAGTAACCTGTTGAACTGTTTCTTTCACCATGTTCAACAGAGTACTTAGGAAGAAAGAGATTAATTCATTTTTAATGCTAGGAAAATACAGTCATTAAAAAGCAGATAATATAAAATGCCAGAAATGCTTTTAACATTACAAGAAGTGCACTTCTTTCTTAAATAGCTTGCTACTTTTGGAGATCTGGATATGCTGAGGTATTAAATATTAAAATAGAGGTTGCTTTTTAAAATGCAGTGTTTCTTATCAGAAAAAAAAAACAGTTTGAACAGCATTTCTGTTGTATAATTCATGATATTGCTAATAAGATAGTCTAGAAGAATTATTTTGTTATACTTTTGAGAATAACTGGATTCTTTTTTACAAGGAAACATTCCCTTGTTCACGTCCTCTTAAATATATATGAGTACTGTTAAACTGTATGGGATAGTCACCTGGCAGATTTTGTCAGATTAATGGGTTTCTCCATGTTTTATTGTGAAATCCAACCAAACAGGAATATTGATGTGAATTTTGCCACATTGAACATTATCATAAATCAACTATATATTCTAGATCATTGATGTCATAGGAAAATAAATGTTGAAAGGATGTCCCTCAGAACACTTAAACTCCATGGATTTTAGGGATAGAAATGAATATAATTTGTTTTTCCTTTGATGTGTATGAACAGCTAAACAATGCAGATATAGGTGTTGGTCTTAAAATGAATGCTCCTGTTTCTCATCATGTGCATTTCATTCACCCATTGGTAAGTGTTAGTTACTCAGTCATGTGTAACTGAGACCCCAAGGAGTGCAACTCACCAGGCTCCTCTGTCCATGGAATTCTCCAGACAAGAATACTGGAGTTGGTAGGCAATCCCTTCCCAAAGGGGTTCTTCCAAACCCAGGGACTGAACCCAGGTCTCCTGCATTGCCAGTGGATTGTTTACTTTCTGAGCCACCAGGGAAGCCCATTCATTGGGATGTTAATACCTAAGATAACAACAAGCAATGGGCAGTTGAACAAGTTCTTTAAAGTAATTATCCATCACTTTAGTGTTCTGTGTGCTCCATCAGTTCAGATGGAAACCCAGTTCATATAAAATCCATCCATAGGTTTTAGCTACAATATACTTGAGTTACTGTGATGGATAAAGTCTTTGATACGCAAGTGTTGATTCCTCAAGTGCTTTTTCAAGCTATCTTCACCTCTAGACTGTATAACTTTATCATGCTGAAAATAGAAATAATTTGTCAAGGTGTGTTGATTAGTGCCTACCTTTATCATATTGTGTCCTTCAAACTAGTTTTCCAGTATTAAACAAGTTTTGTATATAAAAAGGGCTTCTCTGTGATTCAGATGGTAAAGAATCTGCCTACAATGCAGGAAAAAAATTTAACCTACAGATTTTCACATTAACATAATTTACAATCCACTTGGGTTTCTAAATGAACTGAAATCAATTATCTTTATTGCAGTGTATCTGTAAGAACCATATCTAGATATGTTTAGATATTCTGAGCAAAATTTTGATGAATAACATCTCACTTTTTCTCCCAACCAGCTATATTTTTGTGGAATCTGTGACCCATCCCAAATGGTTTCATATTTAACATTACTTGCATTAAAAAAAAAAAAGCTTTTTATTTTAGAAAAACAAAAATGGTATTTTAGAGCATCTCAGGTTTAAAAATATTAGTTTAATCTTCTTTGAGAAGAAACCCCAAAGTTTTTGTATGCTCACAGAATTAGACAGTTTTGATTTATTGAATGCTCTAATTATTTTAATTCTTAAACAATGCTAACTAGTTTTCCTTGAACAGGAAAAGTAAAGATCTCTGTCTCCTTGGCAAGTGTTTAGTGCCACATTCACAAACTAGACCATTACTCTGAAATTTTTATCTTACAATTACACTCTGATTTTGGCTGATAATGACATATGTCTGTGATTTTTAAACAAGTTTTCATGTTTCCAAGGAAAGCAAAAGAGCATGGTTAGGTTAGTAAGTTTCTAAAACTTATTAGAGAAGCATCAAAACCCAGTTAACTCAACTATCATAAGGAAACTATGTACAAGGAAATTATTTACTTTAAAAAAAAGGATATAATCAGAGGAACATTTGGAAATAAGCATATAATTTATGGGAGTGAGAGTCTGTACCCTCTTCAGGGCAATTCTCATGTATTAAGCTGGGAATCGAAGTACACATAAAATCTGACATTTTTTGTGTAGAATTCTTTTTCTCCAAGGGTACTGAGATTTTGAGAGTTCCTTTAATTACTTCATTCTTAACTATTTGTTTCTTATGCAGAGAGTAAGTACAGTCTGAACAGCAGGTGTTCTTTTTAATATGAGAAAAAATGTATGAAGCCTTTTAATCTTAACATGCTACTGTATATGAGCAGCTTGTTTAGAATTATTAATATATAAGATATGTAAAGGCACTTTGATAGTCTATGTATATGTGCGTTCTTTTCTTATTACAGGTTTTGAAATGGAAACTTTCAGAAGAGTTAGAGCTCATGTATTTAATATTTGGGGGGACGTTTATTACGTGCTGGCCATTGGAAATGATTAGGCCTGGTCCAGAGACTATTTCTATTATTGGAGAAGGACATGGCAACCCACTCCAGTGTTCTGCCTGGAGAATCCCAGGGATAGGGGAGCCTGGTGGGCTGCCATCTATGAGGTCACACAGAGTCGGACACAACTGAAGTGACTTAACAGAGACTATTTCACTTCTTAGAGAAAGTTTAGCCTAGCAGTTATAGACCCAAACTTTAAATATGTTTGATGCATAGACTGATTTTAAATCTGTGATTTTTGGCATTTTTCTGGTCTCCGGTAATGAAAGTCAGTAAAACATGACCCAGGCCATGAAGGCATTTATTCCTTAGTTCTTCTTTTTAGTTGTAATATGGAGTCTGACATGCAAAGTGTGCTGGAAAAAGAAAGCGTTATTTACTCGGTCATGTCTGCTTCTTTGCCACCCTGTGGAATATAGCTATTCAGGCTCCTCTGTCCATGAAATTCTCCAGGCAAGAATACTTCTAGGAAAGGGAGTGGGTTGTCATTCCCACTCCACGGTACCTTCCCAACCCAGGGATCGAACCTGGTCTCCTACATTGCAGGCAAATTCTTTACCATCTGAGCCACCAGGGAAGAATAAAATATTCTCAATATCATCTATTTAATAGATGATTACCCTGAGATCCCCATTTCCAAATCAGTCTGAGATATAATAGGATGATTCATTCTGTCAGGATTGCATTG
Source organism: Oryx dammah (assembly GCF_014754425.2). Taxonomy (NCBI): domain Eukaryota; kingdom Metazoa; phylum Chordata; class Mammalia; order Artiodactyla; family Bovidae; genus Oryx; species Oryx dammah. Next base: position 67,666,494 of record NW_024070208.1, read on the forward strand.
GCATGAATATAGTTACTGAACAAATCTTAAAACAATTATGATTGAATAAATTCTTTAGGCGAGACCCAGTTATTCAAAATAATTCTCTCCCTCGTTCGAAGTGTTTATCTGAATCTTTTGGATCTACAAAACATTAAGGAGAGTTTCAGAGTGGGATCACCTATTATTGGTATCGAGGGACATGGTGGTAGAGGGGTGTGATAGAAATGTAAGGAAGATGCTGCTAGAAAAATATAGGAAAGTGTGTTGCATCAGTATGGCATGGCCAGTCAGAACATGGAATGTCTCCACGAAGTGTACTTGAGATATGGAGGCAAACTTTATGAAACCTATCAAAATTGAAAGCCTTTACCTGTTCTACTTTTGCTTTAAAAGACAAATAACTTGGGAAATTTTTCCCGAGTCTCCTAAATCCCAGGTATGTTGGACCTTTAAAGACAGAGGTGGATATAAAAAAGTTCTGTAGCTGGCTGTGTAGATAAAATCAGAAAGGGAAATTTTTCCTGCCAGGATTGGAGCTTAAGCTGTTTGAATGAGGGCACTGTAAAGAATTATTTGCCTAGAGGCTAGTTGACCCAGCTGACATCTAGACTTTGAAGGATAGACCTTTCAGCCTGAATAAAGCTACATTTTGTTTAGAAGGAGAACACCTGCTTGGAAAGAGAGTGGGATGGTATTCTATGTCAAGAACTGTCATAAATTCGAAAGATGTGACTTTGGTAGCCAGTGTATAGTTCCAAAAAAGGGTTCAAGCACCAGGATCCAAAAATTGTCTGCTCAAACTTGATTGGTGAACTAAGTTTGACCATTGTGGGAAGAAGGGCAGAGTTTTGAGCTTGGAAATAAACACACAAACACAAAACCGGACTAAGTCATGTCAGACAAGATAAACCTAATTATTTACAGGGAAAGCGTAACAGTGGAGTCATGTGTGGCCACAAAAGACACAAGTAGGAACTGAGAAATTAAAAATCAGTAGGCAAAGGACTTTCTAACAGTTTAAGAAGTTCAAAGTGGGACATAGAATCTCATGAGTCAGTGAGTTCCTTGTTGCTGGAATTTAAACCATTGCTTCACTAGGAGACTGAGGAGAGATGATTAGTGCTAAAAAGTAGAGGATTTAATTTAATGCATATTTATTAATCATCTGCTTTGTGTTCTGAGCTACATACCTTTAGCATCCTTTGCCTTCAGCAATTCTGTGGTTTGGGGATCCTTATAAGAGAGGGTTCAGGTGGAAGATTGAAAATTGAGTGTTCCATTATCATATTGTGTTGTATTCTGGATGAAAACAATGATTTATTTCTCACAGAGAGTGAGAGAAGCAGCCTGAGCCAAATTTCTTTGGTTTAATTCATTCTGGAAACAGAAATAAATGAGACATGTATATAAAGGTGTGTGGGGGGGGAACTCTATGAAGTCATTACTAGGAAATGAAATTTGCAACAAAAGCAAGATAAGAGTTACATTTTAGAAATATTGATAAGTGAATGTCAAATCATACATTTCTTATGAGACAGTTTGGTTACTTTGGCAACGTAGACATTTTTCCTCATTTCTGATAAGCAGTATTTCTTTCATTTCCACCTGTGGCCTTTGCCACTTTGTCTCTAAGGGACATTAATGCTTAGATGAAAACTAATTAACATTTTAAATTATAATATATGCAGTAGATTTAGAGGGCATTTGTTTCTTCAGTGTTACTCTCAATGCAACATGGAAAGCCATCATGGTGATTTCTTTACATACACTTTCAGGGTATAGTTTTGAAATATTTAATTAAATATAACAATGATTTTTATCTTGATATCTTGTCTGTTCTTAATGGCTAATGTCACTTAAATGTAAGCTAGATACTATAAACTAGGGTTTTGCAACACAATTATTACTTTTTGCTGTCAAGCTATTGATATATTATACTGATGAGTTTATAAAATAGGTATAGGGCAAGAACATGTGATTTAAAAAAATAATAGCTTTATTGGATATCATTTACATACAATAAATTCAACCATTTAAAAGTGTATGGTTCTATGGTTCTAAGATTTTTTTATTATATTCACAGAGTTGTCCATTGATTACCACGTGATCAACAAATGTTCACGTACTTCTAGAACATTTTCACTACCATCAAATAAAACCCCATTCCTGGGCATATATTGAGAGAAAACTATAATTCAAAAAGGTACAGGTACACCAGTGTTCATTGCAGCGCTAGTCACAATAGCCAGGACATGGGAGCAACCTAGAGGAATGGATAAGGAAGATGTGGCGCATATATACAATGGGATATTACTCAGCCATAGAAACAAATGAAATAATGCCATATGCAGCAACATGGATTGGCCTTAGATTTTGTCATACTGAGTGAAGTAACTCAGACAAAATAAATATCATATGAAATCACTTACATGTGGGATCTAAAAGAAGAGTACAAATGAACTTATCTACAAAACAGAAATAGAGTTGCAGATGTAGAAAATGAATTATGATTACCAGGGAGTGAGGTGGGGAGGGAGGATAAATTACAAGATTGAAGTTAATGTATACATACTGCTGTATATAAAATAGATAACTAATAAGGACCTACTGTATAGCACAGGGAACTGTACTCTGGAGTGACCTATATGGGAAAAGTGTCTAAAAATGATTATATATCTATATATGTATAAGTGATTCATTCTACTGTACACCTGAAACTAACATTGTAAATCAACTATAATCCAATAAAAAAAAATAAGACACCCCATACCCACTGGCAATCACTCCCATTGCCCTCTCACTCAACACCTGTCAGCCACTAATATGTTTTCTTTCTCTGTGATCTAAATTCCCTTCATCTAAATGCTGTTTTTCTTTTATTTGGTGTAATATGTTCGAGGTTCATGCATGCTGTTGCACATATATGAATTTTATTCCTTTTATTGCTGAATAATATCCCATTGCATGGCTACTTAATTTGCTTCTCTGTTCATCCGTTGATAGACTTTGGGTTGTCTCCACTCTTTGCCTATTATGAATAAAGCTGGCATAAACACTCCTTTACAAGTTTTTGTGTGAAGTATGCATTTAAGAATGACATTGCTCGATCATATGGGAACTCTATGTTTAACATTTGAGAAACTGCCAAACTCTTTCCCAAAGTCACTGTGCCATTTCGTTTCCATCAGCAATGTATAAATGTTCCAATTTTCCATATCTCTGCCAATACTTGTTATTATTTGTCCTTTTGAAGATAGTTATCATAGTGGTTACAAAGTGAAAAAGTTAGTTGCTCAGTTGTGTCCAACTCTTTGCAACCTCAGGGACTGTAGCCCACCAGACTCCTGTGTCCATGGGATTTCCCAGGCAAGAATACTGAAATGGGTTGCCATTCCCTTCTCCAGGGGATCTTCCCACCCAGGAATTGAACTCATGTCTTTTGCATTGCAGGCAGATTCTTTACCATCTGAGCCACCAGGGAAGCCCCCAGGAAAGTGGTTATAAAGTAGTACTGAATTATGGTTTTGATTTTCATTTCTCTGATGGCTAATGTTGTTGAATATCATTTCATGTGCTTACTCACCATTTGTATATCTCTTTTGGAGAAATATATATTCCTGTTCTTTTAACATTTTTTAATTAGGGGATTTTCTTTTTCATTTTTGAGGTGTGAGAATTATTTATATACTCTAAATGGAAGCCCCCTAAAGAGAAATATGGTTTGCAATATTTTTTTTCCCTTTCTGTTGGTTGGTTGTTTGCTTTCTGGGTGATGTTCTTTTGTGTACAAAATTTTAAAATTTTGATGGAGTCTTTGATTTATTTTTCTTTTGTCACTTGTGCTTTTGGAGTTATTTTTAAGACTTTATTGCCTAATCTAGAATCATGAATACAACAGCAGCCCACTCCAGTACTCTTGCCTGGAAAATCCCATGGACGGAGGAGCCGAGAGTCGGACCGACTAAGCGACTTTACTTTCACTTTTCACTTTCATGCTTTGGAGAAGGAAATGGCAACCCACTCCAGTGTTCTTGCCTGGAGAATCCTAGGGACGGGGGAGCCTGGTGGGCTGCCATCTATGGGGTCACCGAGTTGGACACGACTGAAGTGACTTAGCAGCAGCAGCAACTCTTATTTTCTTCAAAGATTTTTATATTTTCAGTTCTTAAATTTAGGTCTCAACTCTTATAGCTATATGATTTGAGATAAATTTTATATATTGTGTGAGGCAAGAGGCCAGCTTCATTCTTCTGTATCTGGATATCCAGTTTTGCTAGCACAATTTGTTGAAAAACTGCCTTTTCCCCATTGGATGGCCTTGGCACCCTTGTCAAAAATCAATTTGCCATAAATATAAGGACTTATTTATGGATTCTCAATTCAGTTTCATTCTTCTCTATTCTTGTGCTTAGGCTGATACCAAGTTATCTTGATTACTTGATTACTGTAGTTTTGTAATAAGACTTGAAATTGCAAAATGTGAATCCTCCAACTTCCTTCTTTTTCAAGGTCATTTCAGTTATCTAGATTCCCTTACATTTCTCTATGAATTTTAGAATCAGCTTGCCCATTCTAAGTGCAGCTGGGATTTTGATATGTCTTGGATTGAATCCATAGATTAATATGGGGAGCATTGCCATCTTAATATTCCTTTAATTTCTTTCAACAGTGTTTTGTAATTTTCAATGTAAATGTGTTACATTTTTGTTATACTTAACCCTAAGTATTTTATTCATTTTGAAGTTTTTTGTAAAAAGAACTCTTTCTTTTATTTCATTTTCAAATTGTCCATTCAGTTCAATTCAGTTCAGCCACTCAGCTGTGTCCGACTCTTCGTGATCCCATGAACCGCAGCACGCCAGGCCTCCTGTCCATCACCAACTCCTGGAGTTTACCCAAACTCATATTCATTGAGTTGGTGATGCCATTTAACTATCTCATCCTCTGGCATCCCCTTCTCCTCCTGCCCTCAATCTTTCCCATCGTCAGGGTCTTTTCAAATGAGTCAGCTTTTCGCATCAAGTGGCCAAAGTTTTGGAGTTTCAGCTTCAACATCAGTCCTTCCAATGAACACCCAGGGCTGATCTCCTTTAGGATGGACTGGTTGGATCTCCTTGCAGTCCAGGGGACTCTCAAGAGTCTTCTCCAACACCACAGTTCAAAGTATCAATTCTTAGGTGCTCAGCTTTCTTTATAGTCCAACTCTCACATCCATACATGACTACTGGAGAAACCACAGCCTTGACTAGATGGACCTTTGTTTAGAAATAGTGTTTTTTGTGTGTCTACAACCTTCCTCATTTTTTAGTGCTCTTTTTTAATGGATTACTTAGGATTTTCAATATATAAGATCATACATCTGCAAATAGAGTTATCTTTTTTTCTTCCTTTCCATCTAAATCCCTTGAATTCCTTTCCCTTCTTTGATTGCCCCATGAGAGTGTTGTTTTAAAATATTTAATTCACAAGTGTAAGATGCTAAATAATTGCTCATATTCTCCTACATTCTACTACAATTAATTTGAAAAATCCATTCATGGAAGATCCTAGCAGATAACACAGTACAATTTATATGAATCAAATCAAATGTAATCTATATTTTTAAGACATGAATTTAATAAATATTTAAAAATTGACATGTATTAGTTTCCCTGATTCATAAGCCTAAATTAATGGCTGGGAAATCACTTTCTTATAAATATAAAACAAAATTGTTGTACAAACCCAACCCAAAACAAAATAAAAAACAAAATGATATTAGATTAGAAGGAAAAGCGACTTATTGCATCCAACTGTTAGTTTTGGAGGGGTCCAGGAAATTATTTGAGAAACTTGCCAGTGTTTCTAAAATCATACTTTCCCAGCTGTGGTTTTGAAATACAGGTCTTTCTTGACTTAACATGGGGTTATGTCCCATAATAAACCCATAGTAATAAATAAACCCACAATAAATTGAAAGCATCTTAAGTCAAAAATGCATTTAATACATCTAACCTTCCAAATGTCATAGCTTACCCTAGCCCACCTTAAATATCTCAGAACTCTTTTATTAGCCTAAAGTTGGGCAATGCCTATTTATGATAAAGTATTGACTATCTCATGTAATTAACTGAATACTGTCACCCGACAGAGAAAACAAAGTGGTTATCCAGAGAGAGTGGTTATAAGCCTGTTGGTTATTTATCTCCGTAATGGCATTGCTGATGGGTAGCCATGGATACTGAGCTGAGTTACCTTAAATAAATATAATCTACACTTACCGGGAGTTTGATCCTTGGCAGTTTGCACACTTCCAGCTCTACTCCTTGTTTATGGCCAGTGGCCATTGTAATTGGTGTTATATATCTTGACGATCATCCCCACCTAACCTGGAAGTGCTGTTATGGGGGGTGAAGGACGTGATTATGCAAGACAATTAGCATAGGCCTGCTAGTTCAGTTCAGTTCCCTTCAGTCACTCAATTGTGTCCAACTCTCTGCGACCCCATGAATCGCAGCATGCCAGGCCTCCCTGTCCATCACCATCTCCTGGAGTTCACTCAAACTCACATCCATCGAGTTGGCGATGCCATCCAGCCACCTCATCCTCTGTTGTCCCCTTCTCCTCCTGCCCCCAATCCCTCCCAGCATCACAGTCTTTTCCAATGAGTCAACTCTTCGCGTGAGGTGGCCAAAGTACTGGAGTTTCAGCTTTAGCATCATTCCTTTCAAAGAACACCCAGGGTTGATCTCCTTTAGAATGGACCAGTTGGATCTCCTTGCAGTCCAAGGGACTCTCCAGAGTCTTCTCCAATACCACAGTTCAAACACATCAATTCTTCAGCACTTAGCTTTCTTCACAGTCCAACTTTCACATCTGTACATGACCACTGGAACAACCATAGCCTTGACTAGATGGAACTTTGTTGGCAAAGTAATGTCTCTGCTTTTGAATATGCTATCTAGGTTGGTCATAACTTTCCTTCCAAGGAGTAAGCGTCTTTTAATTTCATGGCTGCAGTCACCATCTGCAGTGATTTTGGAGCCCCCAAAAATAAAGTTTGACACTGTTTCCACTGTTTCCCCATCTATTTGCCATGAAGTGATGGGACCAGATGCCATGATCTTCATTTTCTGAATGTTGAGCTTTAAGCCAACTTTTTCACTCTCCTCTTTCACTTTTATCAAGAGGCTTTTTAGTTCCTCTTCACTTTCTGCCATAAGGGTGGTGTCATCTGCATATTTGAGGTTATTGATATTTCTCCCAGCAATCGTGATTCCAGCTTGTGCTTCTTCCAGCCCAGCGTTTCTCATGATGTACTCTGCATATAAGTTAAATAAGCAGGGTGACAATATACAGCCTTGATGTACTCCTTTTCCTATTTGGTAATATTGTGTTATTACAAATTTATTAATATTCTTGTGTTATCCTCCCAAGGCACACATTTAAGAAGCCCTTAATTAGTTTAAAGAGGAAGGCAGTAGAGAGGATAAAAGACAGAAGAGATGATTAAGAATTGAAGGTGTCAGTGCGGGACACCCCAATTTAAGTGTGGAAGAGTTTGTGAGACTAGAGAAGACTAGAGACAGGAAACATGGGGTTACTACCAGTTTTGCAAGGCAGAGGGGTATAGAAGAGATAGGAAATTCAGGGAAAACAAAGTTCTTGGTTTAAGACCGTTTACACTGATCATTTACCTTCCCTGTTCAAATGCTTTTTGTTTCTTTGCTTTTACCACATCATTTGTATTTAAACACAATGGTGTCATCCAAAGGAAAGTAGGGGAGGCATTTAAAAATCAGATGCATTTCTTTCTTTATTTTCTAGAAACAGACAGTAAGATGTGAAATCAATATATACCAAGGGAAGCAACAGTAGTCATTTAAGAAGCTTATCAGAATCAAATTTTAATTTAAATTAAATTTAAATATTGAACCTGTATCATTTATTGAAGATTTAGAGACAAAGATCTACAATCTGTCTTTTCCACTTTATCTTATTGAGAAGGATTTTTCAAAGTAAGAAGTATAAATACATATTGCTTTTTCTATATCAATGTTTTGAAGTTGGTGTAGTAGTATTCTCTCTTAACAAGGTTTAACTAGTGTTAATTCAAGGTTTTAAGTACTGGGTTTTATATTAAACACTTCATAGAGAAAGACAACCTCTTATAGTGGGAGAGTATGCATACTTTGGAGACAGACTGTGTGGCTCTGCCACTTACAAACTCTGTGACCTCAGGCAACTTACTTAAACTCTCTGTGCCTCAGCATCTTCATCTGTAAAACTTGCTGGCCATTTAGAACCTACTCTCTGTCCTTATGAGGACTGAGTAAGGTAACAGTTTAAAACACTTAGAAGTGGCACTGAGGACATATTATATAAGCAGTTTGTGTGAAATATGCTAAATACAAGATGGGATTTATTAGGAAGAAAAGTTAGAATTATCTTTTTTTTCCCCCTTTTTGATTTGAACATTGCTCAGCAATTTGCGAATGATTAACTCCAACCCAAACTGAATTTCCATTCAATGTGCTTTTGGTGTGTTAATCCAAGAAGAGCTCTAAAGGCTCCGGAAAGGTTGACACTGATGCCATCATGCTGTTTGAACATGACTCTCTGTGGTAGATTCTGTCTGTATCTCTTTTATGAGTAAAAGATTAAAACAACAAAAATCTAGGTTTTTCTCATGTTGGATGAAAGGGTAATATTTCACTTTTCACATTGGATCAGATAGTAGCCTAAAGCATCTACATTCATATTGTGCTCTGATTGCTCCCGTGCCAGCTAAAGTTACACCGTTTTCTTTATCATTATGTGATGAGACTTGTCACCCTGCTTTATGAACAGCAAATTCTTAGCTCAGGGAACAGCCAGGGGCAGGTCATAAAATAAAGGATTATGGAGCAAAGATATTAGTGAAATAGAAGCATCAGCACTTCTTACTGTATTTAACTCAAAGACGATGAGGTCTGCCTGGGGAGCTAATACTACTTAACTGCTTTTGGGCGAAAAGCCAGAAGGAAATTGTATTTCAAAGAGAGAAGGTCTGGCATTCCATATGCTGTGTAATCCTGGTCAGTTAACAGAGATGTATGGCCATTTAACACCGAAAATAAAAGACTAAAATGAAACTTTTATGTTAAGGAACATAATGTTGACACAGTTAGAGGCTGAAGGGCAATTGATAACATATCAGGTCCTTAAATTTTTCAAGTGAAAATTGTTGGGTCACAGAGCCAGCATCTCTGCAGAACAAGTCTCATATGAACTTAATTTCAGCTTGGCATTCCCTGAGCCAGAGAGCCAGTAATGATGATCATGACAAATGGGTGAACCAAAGGTCACTGCAGAAATCTCTTTAGTGTCCCAGAGAGACAGGGCGATCCATAGGGAGCGCTGGATCTAGTTCAAGTCCAAGTCTGTCCTGAATAAAGTGAATTGAAAGGTGATGGTCAGGCTAAACAATGTTCTTAGATATGTTGGAATAGACTGCGCTGGAAAGAAGGATGTCACCCCTTTCTGTATCACTGTTGCTTCCTTGGGTTGGTGAAAAGCTAAGGCCAGTTGCCCTAGTTGGCTGTGGCTTTAGGAGAGCTCTCCACCTCCTAAACCATGAATCCTATCTGCTGGCTGCCGTGGTTTTCTACATTTGACAGTGTGTCCTTGTTCTGTTCAGCTTGTGCAGTTGCTGATCAAATGATGCCCAGCCTTGGGCTTGGTGTGACTTGCTCAGCCTCTGCTTCTTTTCTTCTAGTCACCCTGGCTGCTTTGTCATCCTCTAGAGCTCGCAGGGTGCTTCCTATTAAGTAGCATAATGTGGCTGCCCTTTGCATTGAGGGTGAACCACTTTAGGTTTCTTTAATATACCTACAAACACTTGAGGATGCATTTTTAAGTGTCTTATTTTCCCTTTTACTTGTAGAAGTGTACATGCCACATTCTTCATGGCCTTGATCTATTCATTGCTTTGAATTCCATTGCCAGCAAGAGCCTATACCTCAAAAACTTGATCATAGCCTTTTTTTTTTCTCCCTCAAAATGTGTTGGTTTTTTTTTAAGCTGGGTTATTTCTCAGCATTCTAAATTAGAATTTAGGGCAGATGATTTAAATGCCTGGGCTCCCCTGGTGACCCAGCAGTAAAGAATCTGCTTGCAATGCAGGAGTACAGGAAACGTGGGTTCGATCCCTGGGTCGGGAAGAACCCCTGAAGGAGGGTATAGCTACCCACTCCAGTATTCTTGCCGGGAGAGTCCCATGTACAGAGGAGCCCAATGGGCTAAAGTCCATGGGTTTGCAAAGAGTTTGAAATACTGAAGTGACTTAGCAACCATGCACAATTTAAATATCTAAGTATAAAGACCTGTGTTTCATTTTGTTTTTTAGTCATTCATCTATTTATTCATTCAGCATTTGTTTATGGATCTTCAAATATATTAAATATAAGGGTACAAAAGTTAACATGATGCTGTCCATAATCCTTAAGTTTTTTATTCTCTTTCATTTCAATGACAGAGGCAGGTGCAGTATCTAACAATGTCACTTACAAGCAAATTCAGCTGAGTATCCCAAGTGATCCTTATAGATTCCTTAGTGATGTAACCTACTGGTTTGAATATAAGAAATGTTGACTTACAGATCTGTTATTATTTAAAAAAAAATTTTTTTTTAATGTAAGGTAAAGTGTCACGCAGTCCTGTCTGACTCTTTGAGACCCCATGGATTGTAGCTCCCCAGGCTCCTCTGCCCATGGAATTTTTCAGGCAAGAATACTGGGATGGGGTGCCATTTCCTCCTATAGGGGATCTTCCTGATCCAGGGATCGAACTTGTGTCTCTTGCTTCTCCTGCATTGACAGGCAGATTCTCTACCATCTGAGCATCGTTTAAATTTTATTAAAACTTGTTTTTTTAAAAATTTTTTTGTATTAATTTTTTTTAACAGAATTATTTCATCAGAACTCCAAACTAAACTAAAAGATCCTATTGTGGCAAAGTCATAGGTCGGCCTTGGCTGCCATAGGAGTTTCTATCTTTCATGTTTATATTCATTTAATGAGAAAGGACTGGTGTCCTGGCTTCTGGACCTGTGCAAAGACAGGGTGAGTTAGGGTGCCTGTCCTCTTGGATCAAAGTCAGTCAAGTAGTATGCCACAGGATTTAACATTAAGCCTTGGGCTGGGAATGGAGTGCACTTCTCCTGGGGGCAAGAGACTTTATTGACCTCTCTCCCCTTCCCTGTCTCTTTCCTCTCCTTAATCCTTCCTATCCTTCCCTGTTTTTCTAGTCCCCCGGTCCTGCAAGCAGGAATCTAGTCGAAGGGCCCTCAGCCTGAGCTGAGGATTGGAGACTGATCACCTCCTCTTGGCAGAGAACTCGAATTGTGGTTCTGGTCTGGTCTGATTTCTGGTAGGGCCGAGTTCCAGTCCTCCCTTCTCTGGAGGCCCAGGGAAAAGTCCCATAATGCCTGGGTATCTGTAGGTGGCAGGAGACATCTGTAAGGCCACCCCTTTTGCCACCCGGCCCCCCTCCCCGCCTTCTCCCCCTTCTTCTTTCAACATGGCTTCCTTTCCTCCCTTGAAATCTTTGATGTTAGTACTTGGATTCTTGTATTTAAGGGCTTCCCTGGTGGTGCAGAGGTTAAAGCGTCTGCCTGCAATGTGGGAGACCTGGGTTCGATCCACTCCAGTATTCTTGCCTGGAGAATCCCATGGATGGAGGAGCTTGGTGGGCTAGAGTCCATGGGTAGCAAAGAGTCGGACAGGACTGAGCAACTTCACTGACTCACTCACTCTCCTGGGGGCAGGGAGGGGGAATGAGTCAGCACCTCAAGGGCAATTTGGATACTTTCAGGAAATGGCCTTAGGAAGGCAGATACTGGGTAGATAACATGCGGATTTCTGACTTTCAGTAGCACAAGTGTCTCTAGGGCCTAGGGTTTTGGCCCTACCCCATGGACTGTCCATGAAATTCAAGGCTCAGAGTCCTTTGTGCTTGTCATTCTCTCCTCTTTTTTTGATTTTACATCCTCTTACATCTTGGAATTCTTTGGCAAGCCCACCACAAGCCCATGAGACAGAAGATGCAAGCCATCCTTGGCTGGTATTTGGTATAATTAATACTAGAAAGGGCTTCCCTGGTAGCTTGGACAGTAAAGTGTCTGCCTACAATGCAGGAGACCCGGGTTCGATCCCTGGGTCAGGAAGATCCCCTGGAGAAGAAAATGGCAACCCACTCCAGTATTCATGCCTGGAAAATCCCACGGACCGAGGAGCCTACAGTCCATGGGGTCGCAAAGAGTCGGACATGACTGAGCGACTTCTCTTCTTCACTTCTTCTTCAATACTAGAAAAGCTTTAGCAAACAGTCCAAGCTCTTGTTCAACTCAGCTAAAAGAATCTGGGCAAGGAACACAAAACACAAAGGAGCGCTCACACACACACGCTCACAGGCTGAGGAGCAAAAAGAACAAAGAAGCAGTATATTTAGGGCAGAAGTAAAGTTTACACACTCAGAGGAGAAGAGTGCCAAAACACTTGACAGAGAGGAGCACTCAGCAATGTTGTCAATGCCCGATCCTCTCTTTTATCTTATTTTTAGTCCTTTGAATGGGTGGCGGTCTTTTTTTTTTTTTTTTTTTTTTTTAGGTACAGTTTCTTTACAATATTGTACAACAGTCTTTCTGATTGGGGTGGAATATTCACCAAGGGGAGGGTTGAGGTGTGGCCTGGATTGCCTCCTGTTGCATCAGTTTCTGGTCCTGAGCCCTTATTTGTCTTCTGAAGTCACTTTCCATAGTTTTAAGAGCTGTTTTCCCAGACACTTTCCCTTACTAGTCGAGCACCACACATGGAAGGTCCTACAGGGCCATCAGCAGCAGCCAGTGCATTTTCATTGCTCATGCTCCATGTTTTATGCTCAGAGTTTCTTGCTCAGATGCTACCACATTTCTCTTTTAGATGCCATTCCTCTATGTGTCCCTGGTGGCTCAGAGGTTAAAGCATCTGCCTCTAATGCGGGAGACCCGGGTTTGGTCCCTGGGTCGGGAAGATCCCCTGGAGAAGGAAATGGTAACCCACTCCAGCATTCTTGCCTGGAGAATCCCATGGATGGAGAAGCCTGGTAGGCTACAGTCCACGGGGTCGCAAAGATATCGGACACGACTGAGCGACTTCACCTTCACCTTCACCTCTATGTGTCACGGCCTCCTTAAGTGCAAAGCAAGGAAGTGGCCTTGCCTTCTGCCTAATGCCTATATGTGAGGAGGGTGGCCTAGGGGCTCCCCTGCCCCGACTTTCCTGCCTCATAAGTAATGAGGCCATGAGGAACTGGCCGTAGAGGAGTTAGGGGACTCAGTGATTGATCTGATGGTGGGGGCTAGGATTCAAAAGAACCTGGTCAAAGACAAGAATATAGAACAGTAAGTTTGGAGAAAGAGAGAGAGTAAAGTTTCTGGTCAGTGAATAAACTCAGGGCTTCATACCTTGGGATAAGGGAACATTTGAAGAAAGTCAAGGGCAGCCGGTTTCGCCAGGACCAGCAGGGAGAATATTTCAATTTGTGCTTCTGTGAAGTAGTGAGAAAACTCATTTCTACATGAAAAGCAACCAAACTATAAAAAATAATTGCATATTACTTAATATTCCATGGGCATATATCTATTTTGCCTCCTCAGAACTCATCCCCAATGTTAACTCATATGTTTTATTTGGAATAAAATGTAAATTAGCCAATGCATGCTGGAAATATTTTTTAAAGTTTTTAAACAGCTCTGTTTAAACATCATTTTTCCATAATGAAAATCTTGTTCCCGCATGGTGAAAGGGTTCCATATAATCACTTGCAAAAGAGCATAGGAAGTGTTAAGTTTAAAAATAGAAAACAAGCAGTAAGAACATTTAGTTTGCAATAGCATTTTGGCTGTTTTCTCCTAATATGGTTGCCCAATCCCCTCCCACAGGAAAGCCTCCTACAACATGTCACACCCAAGGAACTAATCCGTGCAGATGTGTTAGAAATGACACCTGAGAATGGCGATTACCTCACTCGAGACTCTGATGCATTCTCCTATTAATGAGAACCTCCCGTTAGTTTTTGTATATTCTCTATGCTATTTGAGATGCCAGAGTCCTTTTCTTAAATGAAGACTTCATTCTGCATATTTCTCAATTTTCTGCCTGTGTTCAGTGAGTTATTAGAAATACAATGAAATCCACTCTACATTGCTTTCTGTGATGGGTATGTTGTTTAATTAGAGAGTATTGCTAAGCCTGAAAATGTAAAGATAATTGGAGCTGGCTTTTCTGGTCATAGAGGGTAGTTTCTGAAATACATAAATCCAAACTTCTGGGCAGTAATTTGATGCAGACTCCTCTCAAGAGAAAAAGCTCCCTAAGGAATAATCAACCCTAAGAAATATACACAATAGAAAATCTCTCATCTTAAATAAGGCAGAGAAACAGGAGTGGTGAGGGAAATTCCTTCCCTGAAGGAATCAGGGCTTGAGGTCCCATAAGATTATTTATGAGATGGAAACTGTTTGCAAAATTTTTATGTGAAGTCTCCTCTGAATTTTTAAACTGTCCAAGTTGACATGAAAAATGAGTGGTTTTTTGCTTTTATTTTAAATTTTGCATGACCTTATCCATTTGGAAACGTGTGTGTTGGACTACAGCACTGATATAGTGCCTACCAAATATTAAACTGAAAGATGTGGCAGAAAAATTAAGACACAGCACTTCCAGAGAAGAGTTTAAACACTTGCAGACACATTCATTGTAGATGGGGCAAAGTTGCCTAGCAGGTAGAAGATATTTTCATAATCAAAACATTGTTTGACTTTGCTTCAGCGTGGCCTCAGCATGGTAGCTCATTTATTGTTTCTAGTTATAGAGTAATGTATTTTATCTCTTTTAATATGTACCCATTTGACCAGGGGACAACTTAGTCTCAGAGAAAGTTATTATTGCTGCGTGCCAGGACTGGAACTCAAGTCCCTAAGGCAGGTATGACAAAGAACCAGAGGACCCAAATCTCTGTTGTTAAACACAAGTTTATTTGTTGTTCACACAAGGGAGGCTGAGGGTCTGGGTGCCTCTTTAGGGCAGGGTTCTCTGTGAAGGGCCAGCGAGTCAATATTTTAAACATTTGACCAAGGGGCAAAACTAAGTAATTATTTTCATTGAATGAGTAAGAGTCATTGTCATATTTTGCATTTCAAAATGTGGAAATCATTTTTAACTAATGAGCCATATGAAAATATGCTGCAAGAGGGATTTTTGCCCTGGATCAGAGTTCACTGACCCTGCTCTTGGAGGACACTCCTCCCTGTTCTGGCTCAGCGTCCCAGGCCACTTCTATCTTATGACCTTCCTATAAGAGCTCATGGCTTTGCAGTCACTATGGCAGTGAACGAACGGGCTGTAGATTCAAGCACCAACAATTAAATGCTTCCATCCAGAAATGGCACACATCACTTCCACTCTGATTGCATTGTCACATGGGGATATTTAATTTAATAGAGATGTGCAAATAACCTCCCATGTGCCAGGAAGTAGAGGCCAAGTGGATATTGATAAATAATGGTAATGCCTGTTATAGCTGCTTTGTGTATATGTTAGTATCAGACTCTAATTCTGGAGGCTATAGCAATGGAATCTTGTTAAAAAATCTTCCCGATGAAAGAAGGGTCTAAGAATTTTAGGGCTTGAGTGCTAAAGCAAGTGATACAAGCTCACATCTCAATCAGAATTAGCAAATTGAATGCTAATAAGTTCAATGACTATGTGTTATTTATCATGTTTTAAAATAGAACCAGTTATAGAACAGCTGTTACATTTTTGGGAGACAATGGTGACATTTTCATTTTTAAGATAATATGAGAAATGGTATATAATCACTCCTAATTTTTGAGAAACAGGATTAACCCTTTAGATTATCTTTTGAATATAGTGGTCTCCAGGGAAGGAAGTTTCCTATTTGCATTTTTGACAGGTGGAATTTTCAAGGAAACCCAAGTTAAAAAACTTTCAATTTTACTTGTCCTTTAAAATATAAACAAAATAAAAATGAAAAGATATATCATCAAGGAACTGCAGAATTTTGAATAAGAAGAGAAAATGCTCAATCTGAAAAAAATGATACTTTTAACTTTAAAGTTCTGTTGTGTTAAAAATTGAAGATATAGAAAGTGGTAAAAGCAAGGGAAGCTGTTATTTAAATATACAGCTTAAGAGTTGCTTTTGCCCTTATAAGTTTGGATTCCAGATATTGAACTGGACATACTTTGACTGGGTGCCTTGTGTTTCTGACAATTTCATGCACTGTAGATTTGAATTGGTAGATGGACCTTACTTTAAAGATTTTATGTAGAGTCACTTCTCATTATGGATGATACTCCTATAATATAAAGTCACCACCAAAACTGAATTAGTGACTATGAAGCCATTCATTGCTCCTAAGAGAAGTAGAGGGTTGGGTATCTGTGAGCCTCTGGTCACAACATTTTTGTCAGCTGTTCAGTAAATAACCTTGTTTTATGTACATTTCTATTTGAAGACAGCATCTCTCTCCACTATTGCTGTTACTCTAGCCCTTTCTAGAACATACAGATGGATCCCAGAATGTCCTCTTCCTTTTTCTGAATGCCGTCTATCATTGATTGGTTAACACTGACCTCAGCACAACAACTCTAACTCCTGCCTGAAGGAAACTGATCTCACACAAGTATTTTCTCAGAATGGCCCATCACCGTTTTTTTGTACTTAGGACCGCTAGACGGCACTTCAGCACTACCTTTAAAACAGTGAAATCACCAATAATAACCAAAGATGCAAAAAACATGGTGCTGAACAGATGTGGAAAGGACTCTTGTTAGAGAATGAGAGCTGCTTACAGCAGGAAGGCAGATCATCAGCTCATTCAACCTCAATTCAGAAGATGCACATCAGGTGGCTGAATTTTTTCCCCACTCAGCTCACATCCACAGATGATGGTGAACCTGCCATGAGTATTGCTTTTGAGGCTACAACTGTATGTTAGCAATCAGGTAAATTCACAAAATCTGTGAATAATGAGGAGTCGTTGCATTTGATGCCTGAACTGGCAAATGAAAACAAATAATAGAGTACCTTTAGGAAGAATGGACAATTGAGTACCAAGGTAAATGACCATGAAGTGAAGTCGCTCAGTCGTGTCCGACTCTTTGCGACCCCATGGACTGTAGCCTACTACGCTCCTCTGTCCATGGGATTTTCCAGGCAAGAGTACTGGAGTGGGTGCCATTGCCTTCTCCAGAGGATCTTCCTGACCCAGTGATCGAACCCAGGTCTCCCGCACTGTAGGCAGACGCTTTACTTCCTGAGCCACCAGGAAAGTCCAGCTGACTACAGTATTCCACAAATAATAATGCTCCCTGTCAGAGCTGGGTGCTTAATACAAACTATTGAATTACATGCTCATTTTAGCTCAACAATTCTGTAAAGTCAATGTTATTTTCTTCCTTGGCCCAAGGTCTCACATCTTCAGAGTAGGAGAGAATTCCTATCCATGTCAGGGAATAGACAAGGTAGGGTCCTTTATCATAAACTCTGCCTCTAAATAAATATAGTATGGTAATTTGATGTTACTCACAGAATTTAGTTTTAGGAAGAGCTATTGAAGAAATCACATACCAGATTTCAACTTTCATTAGTGATGATAATAGTGCTCTTATAGCTGGGACTTCACTATTCCATGTTGCTTTCTCTTAGGTCTTTGTTACAGACTTTGGGTTGCTAAGTATTCCTGGTTGCATATTGCACACATGAAGCTATAATCTTCTGTCAGTGCATTGGAGCGATTTCCACAGTGACTGGATTTTTTTCACAAAGAGAGGATTAAGGGTTTAGGTAGAATCTAAGCCACAGGAATCAGGAAAATATTGAAAAATGGAGTCTGTTTTCATGCAGATGTGCAGGTAATCATTGAAAGGGGAGGAGATTCCATATAAAGAAGGAGATGCTTAGGTTAAATTGTCTAAATTGTCTGACATTTTCACTCATTTTAAGCTTGACTTATAGTTTATCCTCGTCTTTTTCTGCCTAATGTTTCAGTCCTTCCCTCTTGGTTCCTACAAAATCCTCCCCCTGTCTGCAAAAGGAAATCATGAAACCACTTTTCTGGTTGTGATTCCAAATAGTGATTTTTGCTTTCTATAGTCTTAGAAGTAGTCTTTTGCTTTCTCATTTGCTGTTTGGGGTGGAGTAGCTACAGTTTCCTTCTTGAGAATTGAAAATATTATAACTTATTTAGATATCAAGTATGGACTATTATATAAGAGTGTGTGTGCTCAATCGCTCAGTTGTGTACGACTCTGTGCAACCCCATGGACTATAGCTCGCTGGGCTCCTCTGTCCATGGGATTCTCCAGGCAATAATACTGGAGTGGATTACTATTTCCTCCTCCAGGGGATCTTCTTGACCCAGGGGTCAAACCCATGTCTCTTGACTCCTGCATTTGCAGGCAGATTCTTTTCCACAAGCAACACCAGGAAAACCCCAGTAAGAGAGCTGGTATCAAAAGCAGATAACATTTCAGCATGTCCTTACTGAAAATCATGATGAGCTTTTACAGCTTTTAAGGTCCACACAGGGCTTCCCTTGTGGCTATGCTGGTAAAGAATCTGCTTGCAATGTGGGAGACCTGGGTTCGATCCCTGGGTTGGGAAGATCCCTTGCAGAAGGAAAAAGCTACCCACTTCGGTATTCTGGCCTGGAGAATTCCATGGACTTTATAGTCCGTGGGGTTGCAAAGAGTTGGACATGACTGAGCGACTTTCACTTCACTTCAAGGTATACACAAACAGTGTTTCACCCCATCTCCAAATTATTCTCTGCCATATTACTGAGAAAATGTGCTAATCTATTCATAGCAATATTCCCCACATTTTTAAATCAAAGTTAACATTTTACATTATCTATCCTGATAATTCCTGGAGAAGGAAATGACAACCCACTGCAGTGTTCTTGCCTAGAAAATGCCATGGACAGAGGAGCCTTGGTGGGTTACATACATGAGGTTGCAAAGAATTAGAAATGATTTAGCTACTGAGCACACAATCCTGAAAATAAAGCAACTAAGAGTTAAGAAGCAAATGATCTTAATATTTTCTCTTGCTCTGTACACAATAAATAGAAATAGTCTTTTTAATTATTCATATTATATTATTAAAAATTTAATCCTTTTGTGCCTGTCCCAAGCATGGAAAAGAATTTCCAGTGCCTACTAATGTATGTTCCCAAGTCAAGCAGGTAATCTACAAATATGTGCATTTAATGTTTGAGCTTATACTTAAGTGTTAAAGCCATCATTGTGGCCTCTGTTACTCAGTTCCTATTGTAAAAGCAGGATATAAATCCCAAACTTTTTCTGGGGAAAAAGTGATAGTATATTTATCTGCCAACAGTAGAGGACTTAGTGACTTTCAAAATATTTCTTAATCCTGTGTTGAAATAATAAGAGGTAATTTGCTCTGATTATTAGCTTTAGTAGTAATCATTAATCTTCTAGTAATTATTCAAGTAATAATAATTGTTTGGATTCTCTTTGACATTCATTAAGTTTGTTGAGTAGGTGTGAAATAGTCATTCTCCATTTCAAAAATGTGTGCAAATATGGTGTTGGTTTAATGATTCTTAAGCATTGGACTTTTGAAAGAAGCATCTGTTTTATTTTTTGTTTAATAATTAATTGCTCTGCTTTTGGAGTCAGCTTGCTTATACTGTATTTATTCACAGATCATGCAGGGCTATGTATTTACTTTGCCCCTGCAACCTGTGATAGTGAGCAATGACTTCTGTAATTTGTCACTTTGAATGTTGCCTGGCGTCAATTTCCCAGACATTCATTTCACAACCACCACTTTCATTTTGAGGCTGATAGTTTCTTAGTTCATTTCTTCAAAGTAAAGTCAAATGGTAACAAACTTATCAGTTATTATAGCTGCTTTCCAAATGAATAAGGAATGAGGGGGATTGTGGACAAAACTAACACTAAAATAAGATTTGATTTTTAGTCCTTTGTAAAAGTGTGACTGTCTCAACATTGACTTGATTTCACTTTTACTAGCTCCTCTGCATATATGTGGAGCAAATAGTACCATATTTTATACAAACGATAAAACTAGGAAGATACATAGTCTTGAGCAGGTCAACTGAATCATGAAGAAAAGCCAGAAGGAAGTCCAAAGTATGTTTAATTGAATTTTGTAGCATCAACTGTTTTCTACCCTATGCTTATTGGATTTTCTTGCCTCTGTATTAAGCAGACAGCTTATGTATCAGAACACATTATTTTCCTGGCTGGCCCAGTAGACCAGCTGTACTTGGATATGTTGTGGAAGTGATGCACTTGAATAGTATCCCAGAACAAATGAAATTCACCCCAACCATCGTCAGTTTTCTTGCAGGCTGTAAATGCTGTTTTTGTTGTTGTTGTTCAGTTGCTCAGTCATATCCTACTCTTTGCGACCCCATGGACTGCAGCACACCAGGATTCCCTGTCCTTCACTGTCTCCTGGAGTTTGCTCAGTCCTATGTCCATTGAGTTGATGATGCCATCCAACCATCACATCCTCTGTCACCCACTTCTTCTCCTGCCCTCAATCTTCCCCAGCATCAGGGTCTTTTCCAATGCGATGGCTGTTCACATCAGGTGACCAAATTATTTTTTAAAAAATGACTGAAGCTTTGGCTTCAGCAGCCGTCTTTCTAGTGAGCACTGTTTTGGTTTCAGGCTGTTTTGCTCCATAGACTGTGCTATTATTTTAAGTAGCATAGCTGAGAGAAACAGTGTTTGATCACCAATTTGAATGTTTCCTGAGAGCTGCAAAGACCAACCAGGCGTAGGTCACTTTGAAATCAATGACTTTTAATGTTCCATGAGAATTTATGGAATGGTCCTCACGCCTCGGGAGCTCAAGTCCTCAGACTGCTCCGACCCACCAGAGCAGCCCAGACAGGTGCCCCCTGCAGCTCCTTTCACAGAACAGCCCTTGGCTGTGCCCTTCTGACCTGCCTTCTCCTCTCAATGCATTATAGCCCCTTAGGAGTTCTGGACCTTTATTATTTCCTCAAGTGAGTGTTTGCTAATTTTATTAAACTAGAGAATATTGGTGGAGCATAATCATTTAATATGTTCCCCCTCCTACTTATTTCATTTAATTCATTCCTTTGCTGCTACAGAAGTGGAGGGACTTAAACAGAAGATGCCAGCACCATAAGAATTTCAAGGCCCATTCATCTTCAGTTTTTAACTCTGTCTTGCAACCTTGGTGAAGTTTTTATAAGATTCCGAACTCACGTTTGTGTGTGTGTGTGCGCGCCTCTTGGTCTTTATGTACACTGCTATCTCTGTGTGCAATGCCTCAGGAGATCTTATGACTATCTTCTATTCACATCAAGAAAATATTAAATGTGACCTTTTAGAGGATGACTTTTTAAAAACCATACTTCCCTATCCCATTTTATTCATAGCATTATGCATATAGCATTGTATGCTGCAACCTTATCCTACTTCGTTAAAAAAGTAATGTTAGCTGTGGCCTAAAATAATTTCCTGGCCTTGATTCAGCCTCATTATTTGCAGTAGTACTGGCATGTAAAGGAGTTAGTGAATGCATTAGTGAATGCTGACCCAGGACTCCTTTGGGGAAATACAGGGGAAATACAGACTCCAGTCAGTCTCTTCTCTCAACGTTTTCAGTAACCAACTAATACACAGAGCTGTTTTCTGTGCGTTTAAAGAGACCCTTCAGTTCAGTCATTCACTTTGAACACACAGCCAATAGCACTCTAACTCATGTCTGAATGAAGCTTACCTAGCAAACATTTTCTCTCTAAGGCACATCCCAGCCTTCTTGTGCTTAAGGACCCTGGACAACTGTACTTAAACACTGCACTTGAGTGTGATGTTAAAGAGCCATATCACCAAAAAAAAAAGTGCAAAAATGCAAGAAAAAAAAATTGTACTAAATAGAACCCGAAAAGGACAGTTGTTTACAGTATGAGAACTGAAAAAAGGCAGGGAGTAGCCTTGTTCCAACTCAAGCTGGAAACAAGCACATCGGTTGACTCATATTTAGTGCTGCTCTGTGGATGTCTGTTTAAAGACTGAAAGTGGCAGGGGTATTGATTTGTGGATGGCAGATACATGTTAGTGATTAGGTGAATTTGCAAATGCAGGATCCGCAAATGATGAAGATTAACTGACTGCTTTCTATTATAAAATAGCCCCATGATTTCTGTTCCTAAGATTTGGGTCATGTGTTTACTCCCCTTTATCTCATTTTCCTTCCCCTCTTGTTACTGGATACACTTATTGCCATCTAAGCTATTTTTGCCCCCTGTGGCCAGTAGGCTTTGCTATACTCAGTTTCTTCAGGGATGGGTTGGGAGAAACCTGTTTATTGGCTGTGGTTCAGTACATTTGCTTACTTGCAGGGCTCAAAACCCAGCCTGGAGCCTGGAGAGAGCCATCATTAATGGGGTTAGATAAAGGTTAGGAGCTCTCAGTTAAGCCTCCAGAATGTGTTCTAAATGAGTTCATTCATTTTGAGGATTTGCAAGATTGTGTAGTTGGTAGATTGTTGGAAAGACTTTCAGCTAGCCAGTAAGAAAGCATCTGTTTTCTTTTGGGAAATATTGCCCTTGCTTTATTTCGGTAGGAAAAACTAAGAGTTTACTGTGAAGGTAGCTATTAGGAGATTACTCAGAGCATCATTAGACTGATGTGTCTAGAAGCAAGGAAGAGGTAAAAGGTGACTGTTCTATGTGAGGCTGGCTTCCCTGTGTGATTGTCCTTCCCCTTTGGGAAGGTTAGGCATTTTGAGAGGCAACAGCAGCCCTTCCAGACCACCAGTGCATTTTTAAGCTTTAATTTTTGAAATGGTAACTCAGAGGTCTTATAACTGAGGCTCTAAACAGACAATGAATGGTTCTATGCTGCTGCTAAGTCATTTTAGTCGTGTCCGACTCTGTGCGACCCCATAGACGGCAGCCCACCAGGCTCCCCTGTCCCTGGGATTCTCCAGGCAAGAACACTGGAGTGGGTTGCCATTTCCTTCTCCAATGCATGAAAGTGAAAAGTGAAAGGGAAGTCGCTCAGTCATGTCCGACTCTTCACGATCCCATTGACTGCAGCCTACCAGGCTCCTCTGTCCATGGGATTTGCCAGGCAAGAGTACTGGAGTGGGTTGCCATTGCAACCCATTTTATAAGCATTGTGGTTTCTGTTTAAATACCCTGGCTCTAACTTTCTCTCAATTCAGACTATAAAAAATGTACTTTTAAAAGTTTAGAGTGTATTCAGGACTCCAAACCAGGGCTGATTGGTTTATGTCCCTCTGTGAGGTACCTTAAGAAGGATAAAGAACAAAATAGGAAGGTGAGAAACAGAGATTCTAAGAGCACCTCTGCCATTATTTACTTGGAAGCCTTGACCCAATCTTCAGATCTTTCTAGATCATGTCGAAAGGGTCAGGTTATAGTTTATTTTTTTTTCCTCTGTTGATTGTTCAATTGGTGACTTTTTTTTTTAAACTTCTTGTTACACATCAGAACTGAGATATCATACATCAAATCTTTAAAAGTTTTAATCAAAGAAGATGGAAAACCCAATTCCTTTCTTCCACCAAAACCAGGAAGATACTTCATATTATTATGAAATTCCTTTAAAATAGCAATTAAGAGACTTCCCTAGTGGTCCAGTTGTTAGGACTTCACCTTCCAGGGGAGGGCCAAAGGGTTCCATCTCTGGTTGGGTTGCTAAGATCTCACATGCCTCACGGCCAAAAAATAAAAGAAATTATATTGTAACAAATTCAATAAAGACTTTAAAAATGATCCACATCAAAAAACATAGCTATTAAAGATTTATAGCTCAATTCAGTAAATACTTTTATTCCAATAAGCAGCTTCAGTCAGTGGAACTTAAGTATTATGAACAATATATAAGTGTTACAGATATCACGTAACTATATTATAGGTGATTTTTTTGGCCTTTTTTTGTTTGTTTCTGCTAGCCAATACTGACAAATGTCAGAAGAGTATAAACTATTCCTAAAATGAGTTGCTTTATATTCTTAAAAGATTGTTTTAGTTTTCTGTTCTGGCACATAGAATGTTTTTAGGACTAAGTAGAAAAATAATCACTTCTCATTTTTGGTGGAGTTAATCAAAATCTGAAATGTTTTTCTGCTTAATAAACACATTGATTAAATTGCTTCTCTCTACCAAGTGCTATCTTTCCCATTAAGCACATGAAAAAGATGTCCTTTGCAAGTTAAAAATCTAAGAAATTTAGTAGAAAAGACTGCAAAGCAAAATATAATATTCATTCATTCAACAAATGTGGATTGAGTGGCTATGTGCCAGGCACTGTTTGTACCAGCTAGGAATATAGCTTGTGACTTAAAAGTTTATATTCTAGTAGGAGAATAGAAAAAATAAACAAACTGAGTCATGTAGATTTGTCATTTGACTATAAATACTCTAAGGAAAAATAAACAGTATAAGGGGATGAAGAGTGATGGGAGGTGTGACTTTAGAAGGGACAGTCAATTAGTAATAATCCCATGGACAGAGGAGCCTGGTGGGCTACAGTCCATAGGATGGCAAAGAGTCAGACACGACTGAGCAACTGTGCATGTATACCAGACAGGAAAATAGGGATTACCTGGGAGTAAGGAAATGTATTTTGTTGTTTAGACTCAGGCAGTCAGGAATGGCCTCACAGATGGGTGACATATGGGCAGAAAACAGGGAAATGGAGAACAAGTCCTTTATTGAGTACATAGCAGAAGAGCATTCCAGGCATAGGGAGTCCAGAGTGTAAAGTCCCCAAGGTGGATGGGAATATCCTAGGCCTGGTTGGTCAGTAACGGGGAGGTTGGTGTGGCCAAAGGAAATATACAGGGGAATGTAATACAAAGTAAAGTCGGAGGAAAGCAGAAGCTGAAATCACATTGGGCCACAAAGGCTAGATTTCCTGCTGAGTGAGATGGAATGGCTTTGAAAGATCTTAATGAAGGACAGAAGTGATTTGCCTAACTCAGTTCAGTTCAGTC
>NW_024070208.1:67691657-67795780 GCF_014754425.2 Oryx dammah
TTCAGCTTCAGCATCATTCCTTCCAAAGAAATCCCAGGGTTGATCTCTTTCAGAATGGACTGGTTGGATCTCCTTGCAGTCCAAGGGACTCTCAAGAGTCTTCTCCAACACCACAGTTCAAAAGCATCAATTCTTCGGCGCTCAGCCTTCTTCACAGTCCAACTCTCACATCCATACATGACCACAGGAAAAACCATAGCCTTGACTAGAGGGACCTTAGTCGGCAAAGTAATGTCTCTGCTTTTGAATATGCTATCTAGGTTGGTCATCACTTTTCTTCCAAGGAGTAAGTGTCTTTTGATTTCATGGCTGCAGTCACCATCTGCAGTGATTTTGGAGCCCCTAAAAATAAAGTCTGACACTGTTTCCACTGTTTCCCCATCTACTGAGCAGATATTGTCTGCAGAGTGGGCAGTGTAGGAGCAGTGACAGAGGGGTGGAGAATTTATCCCGTTCCTGAAGGTAGGAAAGAAGTGTCTTCTTAGATGTCTATGGAAAGTGTGGAGGCAAGACATTCCAAGTTGCGGGGCAGCTGTCCTAAGAGGAAGAATGGCCTGATATTTTAGCATGGAGTTGTGAGGACTGGCTCCGGTCTGTGTGGAGGCTGGAAAAAGTATATGTATGTCACTCTGAGAGTTTAGGCTTCAGTCTGAGAATGTGATGGAGCCCTGAGACTGCAAAGCAAGGGAACTGCATGGGGACCTGTAGGAAGATGGCTCCCCTGGCGAGATGGAGATTGACGATGGTGGAGCAAGCCTGGGATGCAGGAGGGCAGCAATCGTCCTGGTGGACGCAGCCCCTGCCAGTTGGGGTTGATGGAGGAGGGAAAACCAACATGTGCATTTAGAAGGTGTTGGTCAAAATAATTTGAGCGAGAACCTTAAGGGTAAAAGAAAATCACCATAGCAAGTTCATTGGAATTGCACAGCTTCGAAAGTGAAAATACGTTAATGGTCATAATTTACCTGGCAACAAATCATGTAATGACATGTTAAAAGCTGTTCCAAAGTGAAGTCTGTTCTCCATTTAGTATAAATTCCAAATCAGTCTTTAAAACTATGTATCAAAGCTGGCTTACCTTGCCTGATATTGTTCCAGGCTCCTGTGTGCATGGAATTCTCCAGAAAAGAAGACTGGACTGGGTAGCCATTCCCTTCTCCAGGGGATCCTCCTGACCCAGGGTTCAAACCTGGGTCTTCTCCATTGCGGGTGGATTCTTTACCCTCTGAGCCATGGGGGAAGCCCAAATATAACAATATAAATATAATAATATATAATAATATAATGCCGTCCAGTGATGCTCTCAGAATACTCTGGTAGAGTATTTGCTTATTCATAGTGATAATTATCTTCTCAAAGCTTCTGTCTAAATATCTACGGAAATACCCAGGCAACTTGCCTCAAACATGAAGCTCATGTTGTATTTCATGGGCACCTTTGGAGTAAAGATTTAGCACCATTTAGTCAGTGTATTTTGAACAGCAAAGGTAGTGAAGACATGCAGGTGCTCGTCATTGAGAAAAAGAGAATCTCCAATATTCATGAAATGCCTGAATAGCATTTTAATTTGCCTTAGGAAATTGCCTACTTTGATATTCATTTTTACTTTGCATAATAGTTATGACAGCTCTGGTTGGTTTCCGATTCTTAGGAGCCTGTGCAGATGCAGAATTCTCAGCACACAAATTTTTTTCTGTTGAATCATAAGTTGAATTCCTTTCATGAGAAGGTAATTTACACTTTAAGACCTCTTTGTGTTAATAAAATGGATTCTTTTGAAAATCGTTTCTTTTTGGGTCTCCTGAAATAAAAAATTCTGTCTCCTCTCTACTAATTTTTTTTCTTCCCCTCAAACCTATTTTGGCATCATTTTGGTTAGGAGAAGGAAGAACATACTAGTTATTTCTGAGGTTATGTGGTTACCCTAAGTGGATCAATTTTAGGAGGAAATTAAATTTGTAGCTAAATGGTAGGTTGTCTTAACAAAATTGTTATTATCCAGCTGTTAAACAATAACATGCTGGAAAGATTTCCCATATATGAAAAAGCAGGTGTCTATAATATCAGACATATATCATAGATCTAAGAAAGTGAGCTAACTATTCTAAGGCTTATTTGAAAATCAAATTTAGAAAGCCATAACAGTGCAAAGTGTCCATTTAGCTTGAGTAAATTAGCTCTATTAGATGCCCATGGCTGATGTGGAAGGCTTGACTTTTTAGCTATTATTCTTGAGAAAACTAAACCATCAGAGTAGACCAGGTGAAAAACTTGATTCTTGAGGATGGTGGTGACTCTCTTCTTTCCCTTGGCTCTTGCCTCAATGGAGACTGGATTGGGAATAAAGACAGACAAGGTGAACACTGGCCTCCTTTCTAATAAGGCTAAGCCTTTTAGTCTATAGTTTACTCTCCTCAATAGAAGAATTCTTGCCACCTAATCCCAGTTCCCAGATACCCCTGGGATCATAAGCCAACCAGAATTCCAGGAAAACATCTGCTTCTGCTTCATTGGCTACACTAAACCCTTTGATTATGTGGATCACAGCAAACTGTGGAAGATTCTTCAAGAGATGGGAATACCAGACCACCTTACCTGCCTCCTGAGAAACCTGCATGCAGGTCAAGAAGCAAGAGTTAGAAAAGGACATGAAACAAAGGACTGATTCCAAATTGGGAAAGAAGTACGTCAAGGCTGCATATTGTCACCCTGCTTATTTAACATATATGCAGAGTACATCATGCTAAATGCGGGCTGGAAGAAGCACAAGCTGGAATCAAGATTGCTGGGAGAAATATCAATAACCTCAGATATGCAGATGATACCACCCTTATGGCAGAAAGTGAAGAAGAACTAAAGAGCCTCTTGATGAAAGTGAGAGAGAAGAGTGAAAAAGTTGGCTTAAAGCATAACATTCAGAAAACTAAGATCATGCCATCACTTCATGACAAATAGATGGGGAAACAATGGAAACAGTGAGAAACTTTATTTTGGGGGGCTCCAAAATCACTGCAGATGGTGAATGCAGCCATGAAATTAAAAGACGCTTACTCCTTGGAAGAAAAGCTATGACCAACCTAGATAGCATATTCAAAAGCAGAGACATTACTCTGCCAACAAAGGTTCATCTAGTCAAAGCTATGGTTTTTCCAGTAGTCATGTGTGGATGTGAGAGTTGGACCATGAAGAAGGCTGAGCACTGAAGAATTGATGCTTTGAACTGTGGTGCTGGAGAAGACTCTTGAGAGTACCTTGAACTGCAAAATCAAATCAGTCAGTCCTAAAGCACATCAACCCTGAATATTCATTGAAAGGACTGATGCTGAAGCTGAAGCTCCAATACTTTGGCCGCGTGAGGTGGAGAGCTGACTCAGTAGAAAGGCGCTGCTGCTGGGAAGGATTGAAGGCAGGAGGAGAAGGGGACGACAGATGAGATAGTTGGACAGCATCACTGACTCAATGGACATGTGTTTGAGCAAGCTCCTGGAGATAGTGAATGACAGGGAAGCCTGGCATACTGGAATGGGGTGGCAAAGAGTTGGACACGACTAAGCGACTGAACATCAATGTTTACCCTTGAGCTTTTGTCTTCTCTTCACCTTCTGCCTTTTTTCAATTGTATGATTTTAAAATATATACAACATGCTGCTGCGATTTAGCCCCTAAGTCCTGTCCAACTCTTTGCAATCCCATGGACTGCAGTCCACCAGATTCCTCTGACCATGGGATTTCCAGGGAAGAATACTGGAGTGGGTTGCCATTTCCTTCTCCAAGAGACCTTCCCAGCTCAGGGATCAAACCTGCATTCCGCCTTGCCTGGCAGCATCTTTACCACTGAGCCACCTTGGAAGCCTGTGCATGCATCATAAGCCTAGCCAAATCTAATTAGTGTCTGTTGCTCTGAAAATGTATTGGCCTTTTATCATTGTGATCTTACCATGCTGTGATTCTAGGTTATACTTCTGTGGCCACTGGTTAGTAAATGTTGGTATTTACGAAATGAGTTTTATCATGTCTGCTTTGGTGTGTTCATTCAATTGCAGCAGAGAGATTCTAAGGTAAAAGTCCAGTTTTGGAATTTAGGAAATTACTCAGTAACTCCTCTTGCCCTTTGTAGTCTCCCGAGTCACTTAAAGGGCACAGTTGTGTGGTTTTCATAATGCCAGACTTATCTGATTGAATTTCCACTCCATGCCATCTTAATGTTTTTATAGTCCTTCAGTAAAGTCTTTTGATACATTAAGAATCTGTCTCACTGATGATTTTCCCAAACACCAGAGGTATGAAATTCCATGAAAAAAATCAGGAATGTATCCCTTGCTGATTGACAACACACTCATCATTCAAATCAAACCACAGAGACTTGCATTCTTTGAGTAAATTGTTCCAAGGTCTGTGTGCCAAGAGGGAAGCCAGTGCTGCTCTGTTGGTTAGAGAGACTTTGTACACTGAATCACAGAATTAAAAAAGGGTCAACTATTGATGGTTTCAAGGTGTTTTGCCTTTTGTTAAAGAACTTCCCAAAGCAAAATAAGGCCCACAGTTGCTTCATAACCTTATTGAACAAGAATAAATGGACTCTAAATGTCTTATGATAAGAGTCCACATGAAGCCAGCAGTTACTTGATACAAATAAGTTTCAAGCCAGGAAGGTGAACACACAATGAGTATAATTTATCTTTTTGGTACCCTTCACATCATATGTAGATGTTTGCAGTGGTCACTGGAACTGTTCACAAATACACCAATTCTCCTCTTTATTGACTGGTGGTAGGATTTCATTTCATTCTTTTCAAATCTGTCTTCCCTGGTGGCTCAGAGGTTAAAGCGTCTGTCTCCAATGCGGAGGACCCGGGTTTGATCCCTGGGTCAGGAAGATCCCCTGGAGAAGGAAATGGTAACCCACTCCAGTATTCTTGCCTGAAGAATCCCATGGACGGAGAAGCCTGGTAGGCAACAGTCCACGGGGTCTCAAAGAGTCGGACGTGACTGAGCGACTTCACTTACTTACTCACTTACTTATGTGACTTATTTCTCTATGACATGTGAGTGGAAGTGAATTTTCTTGAGTTTTATGAGCCAGAGTATGATTTGGTTTGAGAAAGGATATGCAAGTATGAATTCTTGAGTGGCTATGAGGGGCAGAGCCCCATACCAACCCATATTGGACATATATTCTCAGTGAGAAATAGACCTTTGGAGCTGTTTGTGATCTGAAAATTACAGATAAAATCCTGTTGCTATTTTTTAACAGCTTTTTAAAAAAGATTTAATATCTGTTTATTTTTCTATTGTTGATAAAACAATAATACTATCATCTTGGTTGTCGGTAAGGTAAAATCTTACATTTGTACAGCTCTTCATATTCTTCAAGGCTGTTTTTACAAATGTTTCCTCATTAGTTCACACAGATCCTATGAGGTAAAAACAACCCATATTATACCATTAAATAGCTTTTTAAAATTGCATAAAGTAACACATGCTACCAAAGAATGGTGAAGTATATTTTTATAATGTATTTAATACTGAAACAAAATTGTATCTAGCAACTTCTTTTGGAGATGGTTTGAAGTTTGGGTCTGTTTCCATTCATTATTGCCTTTAGGAAAAAAACACTTAAAATATGTGGTCTTACTCTCAAGTACCTGTAGTAGAGGATATAAACACACAAATAGTCACATATAGGGAGTTTACCTAGTGGCTCAGGCAGTAAAGAATCTGCAATGTGGGTGACCCATGTGCGATCCCTGGCTCTGAAAGATCCCCTGGAGAAAGGGATTGGCTTCCCACTCTAGTAGCCATTCTCTTGCCTGGGGAATTTCATGGACAGAAAAGCCTGGTGGCTACAGTCCATGGTAGTCATATGTAAATATTACATATATAAAAAATTCTATATATATTATGTGAAACTCACTATTCAGTTCAGTTCAGTTCAGTTCAGTCTCTCAGTTGTGTCTGGCTCTTTGTGACCCCATGGACTGCAGCACAATAGGCCTCCTTGTCCATCACCAACTCCTGGAGTTTACTCAAACTGATGTCCATTGAGTTGGTGATGCCATCCAACCATCTCATCCTCTGTCATCCCCTTCTCTTCCTGCCTTCAATCTTTCCCAGCATCAGGGTCTTTTCCAATGAGTCAGTTCTTTGCATCAGGTAGCCAAAGTATTGGAGCTTCAGCTTCAGCATCAATCTTTCCAGTGAATATTCAGAACTGATTTCCTTTAGGATGGACTGGTTGGATCTCCTTGCAGTCCAAGGGACTCTCAAGAGTCTTCTCCAACACCACAGTTCAAAAGCATCAATTCTTTGGCACTCAGCTTTCTTTATAGTTCAACTCTCACATCCATACCTGACTACTGGAAGGAAAACAATAGCCTTGACTAGATGGACCTTTGTTGGCAAAGTAACGTCTCTGCTTTTTAATATGCTGTCTAGGTTGTTCATAACTTTTCTTCCAAGGAGTAAGCATCTTTTAATTTCATGGCTGAAGTCAGCATCTGCAGTGATTTTGGAGCCCCCCAAAATAAAGTTAGCCACTGTTTCCATTGTTTCCCCATCTACTTGCTGTGAAGTGATGGGACCAGATGCCATGATCTTAGTTTTCTGAATGTTCAGCGTTAAGCCAACTTATTCACTCTCCTCTTTCACTTTCATCAAGAGGCTCTTCAGTTCTTCTTCGCTATTAAGGAAGCACAAATGAAGTACTTGAAATCTCTTATGATGACATACTTTTAGAAAAATTATATGGAAATCACCGTAAGCTGAAAGCATCCATATGGGAAACCAAGGAAAAGACTCAAAAGTAGAGCTCAGATAGCAACTCAGTTGAGTTGTATCCTAAACAAATCTCAAGGTATTTTTTTTTAACTAGTTCCATCCAAATCCATCCAGAGATCAACAGCTTGACTTACTTTCAACATTGGCAAAAGCTCGTTAAGAACCCTGTTACTCAAGAAATATACCATTGAAAAAGTCATCAGCAGCAGTTTTGCAATCTTAAAAGTCTTAATGTGTTTTAGAAGTCCAGACAGCATCTGCAGTTGACAGAAGTAGACCTAGGGCTTCACATCAAAGGAGAAATCTTCCCAACTCTCTTGCTCTCAACCCTCTCCAGATGGGTAGTGTTCTGCATCACACACCCACTTTTCCATGTTTTATTAGCAACCTTATGTCTTATGCTTAACATCAAATATAAGAGCAAAGACCCGAATAAGGAAGGCAGTGACCTCAATCTATTCATCAAATCTGGTCCTGGAGTCAAAACATTCTGGAAGTGCAGGGAGAAGAACCCAGGTTAGTGAATTACCACATGTCCAATTACCACGAGCATTTGGCCGGGAAGTTGAGCACTGGTAATTAGAGACATCCTGGGTACATCTTTCAAGGGACAGTTATAGGCTGTCAACACCAGTAAAAGGTTTCTGAACAAACCCAGAGAATGACAGGAAGAATTGGTGTTGGGAAATTAGAAAACATTTAGCTACAGAAGTAGGAAGAAAAAATGCTTTCAGGATAAAATGATCTTAGATGTGTTGTCATGGGCAAAACAAAGTAAAGACAAGTAGATGTTTATTTCGCATTGTTATACTTCCTTATATTCTCAGAACAGGGGGAGGAGAGGGAACTGATATATTGAATGGAGGAACTGGTAACTTACCTTCCTCTGAGCCCTTCTAAATCCAGCAGGCTTAGCAGAATAGGAGGGTCATTACCTTTAGAAGATCAGCCAGGACTTATGCAGTGGAGCCAAAGCCACCCATTAGTAGGAGGGACTTCTGAATAAATCTTCTATAGCAGGCAGTGCATAGCTTTCCTTCACATACACAGTGAAATGTGGATTTTAAATGAAGAGCACTTTGAGCTCACCTGTTGTTATCTTTGGCTGCTTTCATAGGTAGAGAGAATCACTATGTACTATTGTCACTAAACTCTAAAGGGAAATAAGAGTTTTAATAAGGCAGCAAGAATCATCTGTTTCTTTTCCTACCATGCCTTGAATTTTAGAAACATTTTCATTCATCACAAGTATGATGGAGTCTCTAAAGAAGACTCTATAGAGTCTTTGAATGAACAAAATGTAAGATAATAATATTATTCCCTGTTCCACATTTAATTTCCACGGCACTTGGAAGCAATGTGTTTTCAAGGCTCACTCTCCTTTCAGGCAACTTGATGATAAGATATACTAAATTTTCATATCCTCTACTTGGAACAATTAATCTCTTTTAGATTGTAATGGCTTTGGATTTAATCTTGAAGTTCACAACTGTAATTTTCAGATGATGTGAATTACTCTATAGAGGTTTTGTTAGTCATTTGTTTGGAATTAGAGTCTTTTCCATTCACCATAATTAATTCATTCATATTTGGCATGATTTGCATTTTTGTGTTCTTTATGTTTTATTTTGGAGAATTAATTGGTAGAAAAATTAACTCTAACTCAACTTCAGTGGATGTTGTTATTTTTCAGTTATATCAGCCTGGAATTCAATTAAAAAGCAACCATTTCATAAGTTTGTTCCAAGCCTCAACACTGTGATTTTTCACCAATTTTTATACTTGATCAAGAGCCCTTGATAACTCAGATGAGGGAATAAAAGCCTTTCTTTGGATAGAGTGATAAGGAGAGGCAGGAAAACACATTAAAGTTAGGTCAGTTTCATCCCTAAAAAGACACAAGTCAGCAATGATTATCTACTTAATTCTTAAAAATCAGTAGGTATTTTCATCTTTTAACAAATGCTCTGTCTGATTTTAGTTTTCAGTAATACTTCAATTGAAAGTGAAAGTGAAGTCACTCAGTTGTGTCCGACTCTTCGCGACCCCATGGACTGCAGCCTGCCAAGGCTCCTCTGTCCTTGGGATTTTCCAGGCAAGAGTACTGGAGTGGGGTGCCATTAAGGGTGCTTTTATTTCCTGGTGTTTTTTTCCAGCTTTATTGAGGTATAATTGACAAATAAAAATTGTACATATTTCAGGTGTATGATAAGATGATTATATATATGTTTATATATATATAGTGACATATATATGTGTGTGTGTGTGTGTGCGTATAGTGACATGATTACCACAAGCAAGTTAACATGTCCATCACCTCACATGGTTACCACTGTGTGTGTGGAGAATACTTAGAGATGTGTGGCAGAAGTATAGGATGTTGTCTGCTACATTCAGGTAGTAGATTCATGGCTTTTCAATTTTTCACTTTATTTATACTTTTATTGGTGTATAGTTGACTTATGTAGATTCATGGGGTTTTGAATGTCAAATCCTTTCAGTTATCAAATCACTTTTAAGTTCTGTCCAGGATACACCGACTCTTTTAAGGGAGTTGAAGGACACGTGAGCCCACAGATCCCTGAGCTTTATGCCTGTGGGAGGGAGAATGGTGGTGATTCAGCGCAACTTCCTCTCTGAAGACTTCCCAAGGCAATTTTTATGATGACTTGGTATCTTCTCTTTTGGAGGCTTCTTGGCTTTTTCATCCCCTTCCTGCGGCTACTGTCTGGTTTATACATCAGCTGTTTCTTCGGAGCACAAGTTGGCCATCGTCTAGATCTGCCATCCTCTCTTGCTTCTTCCTGGCATTTCGGATCTGTTGCTTACTCCACTGTTGCCCACCTTGAGGAAAACTCTAGCTTCTCTTCTTAAAAAGGGAGCCTTTTGGCCCCCTGATTGTGTCATAATCTAATGTTTGTGTGTAATCAAAAACTTCCCTAACAGTTATCGTTGTAAACATTGAGTTTCCGCACAGTGAACTGTACAATAATGGCTGGCTGAGGGGAGCTCGCGCTCCACGTGGACTCCCTCAGGCCGATAATTGAACTTCATGGAGCCTCAGTTTCTTCATCTGAAAATGGAGAATACACTAGGACCTTTTTCACAGATTCTCACAGGATCTCACTGTGATGCTTTACAAGATAAAAGATGTGAAAGTCTTTGTCTTTTGTGTAGTAAGAGAAATTATATTTATAATGAAGCATTGTATTGGTTGGTCATGAAGCATGGGGTATCACTTTAAAATAAAACAGTTTGTTATGCTTAAGCAAGGTCGGCAGACTACGCATGCAGGGGCCCCTGTGCATGCTCAGTCGCTCAGTCATGTCTGACTCTTTGTGACCCCATGGACTATAGCCCTCTGTCCATGGGATTCTCCAGGCAAGAATACTGGAGTGGATTGCCATTTCCTTCTCCAGGTGATCTTTCTGATCTAGGTCAAACCCACATTTCTTGAGTCTCCTGCATCAACAGGAGGATTCTTTACCACTAGTGCCTCCTGGGAAGCCCCCTGTAGGAGTAAATAAAACTATATTGGAACATGGCTGCACTCATTTGATTATGTGTTACGCATGGCTGTGGTCACGTAGGCTACAATGGCAGAGCCATATGGTTGTGATAGAGATCTTATGTTCCATGACACCTAAAATATTAACTGTCTGGCCTTTTGTAAAATTTACTGATCTCTGATTTAAAAAGATTACCAAGAAAAGTATAACTTCCTGGATATTCTTCTAAATTCTTACTTCCCACATTTTAATATATATATTAAATTATATAATAGGTTTTGGACTTGATATGTTTAACCATTATGACTTTAATGAACATTTAAAACCTTTCTATATAATACCTTGGATCTGCACACATGCACATTCATGTACACACACACACACACACACACACACACACATACACACCTAGACACACAGCAAAGCATTTCCCTGTAAAAGTAGGGCAGTTTCTACACATTGTCAATGTAAAACGTGCTTAAACTACATTGTGGTAGTTCAAGGACAAGATATAAACACTAAATAAAACTTTAATCTTCAACCTCAAAATGACTTTCTAATAATAGTGTCTTAGTTGATGGAGGGAAAAAAATCAAATGGAAACACTTTAATTTGTACTTAAGCAGATTATTTTTCTGGTCTGATTATCAAAGTTAAAAGAATACATGCACCAAAGTGCATCTTAATATCATAGTAAATGTTTTAGTTTAATTGCATTCTGGTCTGATGAACTCTGAGGGAATGGTTTTCACTTCATAGTGAAAGAGATATCTAACAGTGTCTAGATTGAAGGGCTTGCCAACCTGAATCAGATTGTAATTAAAAGAAATATCTAAAAGTGATATCTATAAGTCACTCTACTTTCCTTGGGAAACAAAGAAAACATGTGAAAATTCAAAGTCTTTAAAAGAACTAAAGCTTTTTTTTTTTAATTGAGACAACTTATCAGCTTAAACTAAAGAAATGTATTGAATTGAATTTTGTAATGAGACAGTGTAACCATCCTCTGCAAGACATTTTTGACATCTTAATTTTCTTGCCTATTCTGATGTTGAAAGAATCAGCTCTTCATTCATCATAGAGCTTTTACTAAACTTTAGTATGTAAACTTATGATGGATGATTAAGACACACCAGGCCAACTGGGAAGGATCTAGTTTTCATTTTAAAGAACTGTAAAAAGCTTTGACTTGCAGCTGTTAGAAGCAAGTTAAAATATTATCAGAATACCAGCAACTTGGAGAGTGCAGCTGATATATTACTGGTGACTGTGTAAAATTATGGCATTGTCCAATCCAGGAAGCAGATGGCCCATCTCCCTTGATTTTAGGAGTGCTGGTCGACTACAAATTTTACTTGCTGCCCTAGGCTTGTTCTTTACCATTAGCTTGTGAGTTATAGATTTCTTAAAGTCTTTGCCAGGTGACAGATTGACCTGTTCAGAAGTCACTTTCTCAAAAAAATTCATTAATGCCCTTTAATCAAAAGACCAGTTGTAAGTGAATAACATTTTAATAAGTACTAATCTTGCTTTGAAGAAATCAGTAAGTACTCTCACAAGCCAATTTGCTGAAATAAGCTTTTAAAACACTTGAGAATTTTAGAAGAAATATGAACATTTTTGAAAAAATCTTTTAAGAAATCAGCTGAAGATACTAAGGTTCTTTGTGTTTTACTCATTTTGTGTGCTTATGTGCTTTTCTATAATTTTTTGTAAATGTATTAGTTTGTATGTAATATATACGAAAGGCTTCACTTGTGGGTCAGTGGTAAAGAATCTGCCTGCAGTGCAGGAGACTTGTGTGGGAGATGCGAGTTTGATCCCTGGGTCATAAAGATCCCCTGGAGAAGGAAATGGCAACCTACTCCAGTATTCTTCTCTGGAAAATTCCATGGACAGAGGAGCCTGGAAGCCTATAGTCCATAGGGTTGCAAAGAGTTGGACATGACTTAGCAAGTAAACAATAACAATACACGTGAAGAAAAAGTCATAAATCTTCAGCATCTTTCATACCAGATCACTTATGTGGATAAAACAGCACGGAGACAAGGTGAGGTCACTATATCCAAGGCAGGCACCCGCATGATACAGCATCAGCTATGGCTTGTTGCTGTTCAGTTGCCCAGTCGTGTCCGACTCTGTGACCCCATGGACTGCAGCATACCAGGCCTCCCTGTCCCTCACCACCTCCCAGAGTTTGCCCAAGTTCCTGTTCATTGAATCGGTGATGCCTAAGCTATGACTTAGGAACCGATGAAATGGACCTCAGTGTTTTATCTGTATAGTGTGAAGGTCACACAAAGTAATCTCTACCCTATTTTAACATCTAAAATATTAGAATTTTAACAATCTAATGATTGTGATTTTAATAGACATGAGTATGTGTTTACACATATATGTAAAGTATATAACATATATGTGTATGCAGTTAAAAATATTCAAATCCTAAATGTTGAGAGTTATTCTCAATTTTGGTGGGAATTTATAGTACTGTAAGCCTGAGAGACAGTATCTCAAGTAGCCCTGAGAGAACTTCTCTGAGGAGGTGGTGAAGGAGCCAGATAATACAGAGAAGTTTTGCAACAAAGGACAAGTAGTCTGAATGTCAAAAGATTATTTTAAATTAAAGAAAACCAGATACCCCAAGTTAAGGAATTTAGTGCTTTTGTATGTATGGGAAGATGCCACAGTCTAGACGCACTGAAAATCGTTCCTTTGATATGCATCTCACCTATTTGTTGCCAAGATCCTGTGTTTTCACCTCCTAAGTTCCCTCAGATCTCACCAGCTCACTATCTGCAGTGGCTGCAATTGCTGATGGCTGTGACATCTTTTTTTTACTGATATGGCAGGAAATCTTCCATTTCTCATATATTAGATTTTGTATTGGAGGAACATTTCCATGTAAGACTTGAAATTTCAGGAAATTTAAGAAGATCTTTTAGCTCAATACAAAGCCCTAGGGAAAACATTCATCTATAAGGCATTTCGTCAAACAGATTTTCAGAATTTGCGGAGTCTCTTTTGTGAGTTCTCAATGAGAGTAATGCCTCATTCCCTTTCAAAGAGAGATAAAGGAGTCGAAGAATCAACTCCAGAGAGCGATTTTATTTGTAGGGTGGAAATAGATGTACTGAATAGAGTTACCTTGATGCTAGTAGATCAGTATACTTGGTAAAGCTACTCAGTATACTAATTCAATCTACTTCAATGAGACAACCATTCTGCTTTTGAGCAGTACACTACTTTGGACTTATTTAATGTTTCAGAGCTTTCTTGCCTTGTATTGGCAGGTGTCTAGGTACACCAGTGGACTGTGTTGCAGGCTGATAAGCTATTGCCTTTTCAGTTGTTACTTCTACTTTGAACTCTCTGCCATACCTGCCTTGTTTCTGTAGGAGGGAGCCCCCTGGGCCTCCATGGTTCTTACTACAGCACAGCCACTCCTGAAACATGGTAATAGATTATGACAAATACTAAGATAATATATGGCAATGTGGTTTCATGAGGTGGTTGGTGGCACAACAGTTTTTAATGTGATACTCATTAAATTCTTCAGTGGTATTGGGCTCATTGCTCGGTTACATGTTAAAAAGAATAATGACATATATGAGAATGTGTTTTCAGGCAGCTGTTGATGGTGAGCTAACTTTAAAAGTTTTAAAAGTTAGGAAGAGAGCAGAACATACAATTTATTTGATCACCTGTCAGGTTTTTGGAATAGAGTTTCTTTTTTCTTTGTTTTAATTTCTTACCCTGTACTTGATGCCTGATGATGTTGTTATTGTTCAGTCCCTCAGTCCTGCCCGACTCTTTGTGACCCCATGGACTGCTGCACGCCAGGCTTCCCTGTCGTTCACTATCTCTCAGAGTTTGCTCAAACTCATGTCCATTGAGTCAGTGATGCCATTCAATGATCTCATCTTCTGTTGCCCACTTCTCCTCCTGCCCTCAATCTTTCCGAGCATCAGAGTCTTTTCCAATGAGCTGGCTCTTTGCATCAGGTGGCCAAAGTGTTGGAGCTTCAGCTTGAGCATCGGTCCTTCCAATGAATATTCAGGGTTGATTTCCTTAAGGATTGACTGGCTTGATCTCCTTGCTGTCCAAGGACTCTCAAGAGTCTTCTCCAGCACCAGAATTCAAAAATATAAATTCTTTAGCACTGAACCTTCTTTATGGTCTAACTCTCACATTCACATAGCTATTGAAAAAAATCATAGCTTTGTTAATATGGATCTTTGTTGGAAAAGTGTTGTCTCTGCTTTTTAATATGCTGTTTAGGTTTGTCGTAGCTTTTCTTCCAAGGAATAAGCATCTTTTAATTTCATGGCTGCAGTCACTTTCCATAGTGATTTTGGATCCCAAGAAAATAAAATCTGCCACTGTTTCCACTTTTTCCCCATTTATTTGTCATGTTATGGGACCATCTATTTGAAATGATAAGACAGGATTCCCTGATCTTAGTTTTTTGAATGTTGACATGCCCATAGAATTACTAGATTTTGTTTAAGTCTCTTTTATCTTTAACTTTCCCTTATTTTAATTAATTAATTTATATATATATTTGAGGATCAAGTTCTTTAATCCTTTGATAATGATACCTCTTCTACATCAGGCATGTCACTAAATTAGAAGAGGAAGGAAGGACTGAGAATATTTTTAGGACTGGCATAATAAGGAGGACTTTATTTCTTCAATGGAATATTCCCCCAAGTATTTTGCTTAACTGGAACTGGATATATGTATATGTATATATATATATATATATACATATATATATATATTCTTCTTAAAATATTGAATAGTTTATTTTTGGAATCTTTATAAAATTTGCAATGGTTACTTTCCATTTAGTTATTTATATAATATTGGCTGTGTTCTCCATATTGTATAATATATTCTTGAACTTATCTTACACCCGATAGTTTGAGCCTCCCACTCATCCACCCCTACCTCACCTCTCTCATCCTCTCCACTGGTAGCAACTAGTCGTTCTATGTATCTGTATTTTTTGTAATTAACATTTCTTTTAAAATAAACCTCAACTAACTCCTTATGTCCTATTTAATTTTATTTTTAGTTTATATTTTAGAAAAAAGTTTTGAAAGACTTTAGAATGAACCAAAATAATTGCTGGTGTCCACGCTGGAGAGCTAGGCAGGATCTACGCATGTCCCCTGAGTTATCTGAATCTATGGGATCTCTGGTCCTATCATTGTATATGAGCTATTTTACAGTTCTGTATGCTGAAGGTAATTGATAACAAAGCAAGTGATTGCTGACAATAGGCATACAAATTCATTTTGTCCTATGGAAATATAGTTGATTTTCAGCTTCCAATTCTACTCCTAACCCTCTTCCCAGAATATGCCAGGTTTATGTTTATTTGCAGTTCATTTCCACACTGATTTTTGCTAGTATTTGTGTAGTTCTTTTGAATTAACTTTTGAACCATTCATAATATCTTATTTACTGGTTCTCTCATTAATTAATTAGATAAATATGATCCTTGACAAGTGTTTATCTTACATTAGTTGGAATCATGATTAACCCTCTTTTAAGAGTTATTCTTTGACAATGTTCTCTTTGTGGTATAAATTTTAGATGTATGGATTGCATATTTATTGTACTCTGGTGGTGCTAGATAAATGACGAGAATCTGGCTTTCAGAAAGACCATGTTGTAGGGAGATGAATGCTAAATCATTAAAAGGAAATCTGTGGATGTAGGTAGTATGGATACTTAAGTTCTCACCCATTCCTTTCCTGTGTTCTGCAAAAAGGCTGAAATCTGGAGGCATTTCTTGGCTATCAAATTTGAATTAGCAGCTCTGAGACAAATCTATGCTTTGCCATAAAAAGAGGTGAAATCCAAAATATAAGTTAGCTTAGAAAGGAAGAAACTGGTGGTTCGCATCTGAATTGCTGTTTGGAAGAACATTCCAGTTATTTCTTTTAGCATCAGGGTTGAAGGAAGAGAAAGGGACAAGGTTTTGATATTGAGAAGGTTATCACTGTCATGCCATCTATGACTTTGGGTCAAGGAGGAAAAGAAAAAATATATATGTGTGTATGTATAAAATATCATTGCACACCAAATAGTTACACATTTTCCTATAGGTGTTCTATTTCATCTTCCCTGCAAAATTGTAATTTGCAGTATTGTTTCATACCTGATTTTAGATCTCACATGGCTCCTAACTTGGAGCATATGCCAACTTTGAATCCAACAGTGATTCAAACTCATGCCTCCGTGATTTCAAAGACCAAAAGTCTTAATGCCGATTCACTAAAACAATTCCATTCCTCATGTATCTTTTCTTTGTTTTTGTTTGTTTCTCATAGGAATGAACTCCTGAAAATTTTCCACTTTGTCTCATTAATAGCTTTTCCTTAAATCTATACCAGAATCCCTGTGTCCCCAGAAATCATGTGGGCTCCAGGATTCAGGGGGTGGGGAGTTGCAAACTGAATCAAATATGGATTAAGCCTGACAACCTGGGCAAAAATAGTGTGAGAACCAAAAAGAGTTGTAGAGAGAGACAGGCCCTTCTGTTAGACTTGAGTGGAGAGGTGGTGGTCACAAATGAGAAAACATTCAAAGGAGTACAAACCAGTTTCATTTGAATTCTGGACTCCCTACAGATGAGCTGTATGAGCTTGGGCTTTATTCCCTTCATCTAGTAAAAATGAAAGATAAAAATATTCAACTCTTTTCGGGCAAAGAGTGACTGAAATAACTCATGCCAAAGCTAATGGGTAACTTCGAGCTGCCTTACTTTTGTCTTGGACCCAGAATCTCCACCCGCCCCCCTAACCACAAATCACCAGAAATAGGCATGCAATCAAGGGAAAAAATAGCATGCTTGCTAAGTGAAGACAGTTTCAAGAAGGGGTGGGCCTTGGCAGTAAGTTGCTTCACCTCTACAGTGAGTAAATTGGTGTAATAAAACCTACCTTGAAGTGTAGCTTGAAGACTGAGTGAAAGGAGCTTCCAGGGGGTGAAGAAGACAGTGTATTATTTCCTTTGTTTTTTTTTGATCATTATTCATTATTATTATAGTCATTGTAATGCTGTCTCATTTTCTCACTTCTGGTGTCAAACTCTCCCCGCAAAACATAGTCTTAAAGAAGCTGACTGGTCTACTCCTTAAAATGGAGAATAACACCCATGCTTGCTGGTCTTATACTTGTACATATTGTACATGTTTACTCAAGTCACTTTAGTCATCCAAATGCCATTCTTAATTTGAATCCAATATTATTTTTAGCTTTTGAGACACTCTTTTAAAGAGTGACACACTGTAAACCCAAAGGTTATCTTAGAGAAAGAGAAGCTGTTGTGCTTGAAGCTGGAAGATAGCATGAGCTTGGCTACATGTGGACTTCTGTGAAATGGATGCCTTTATGACCTTTCAAGCAACAGAACCTGGTGTCTTTAATTCTTTCTCACACTGTGAAGTGTCTATCCAGTACTGAATATGGTTGTGCTCATTGCCTTGTACTGATGAAATTTTAGTTGTAGTCCTAAAAGAGGTTGTAATTCAGCAGAAGACTTTCATTAGAAGAAGTAGAAATGAGCAATTCAAGACCTCTTTTCCCATAAATGACACATACTCTTCTTAATAGTTGATAGCTCAGTTGGTAAAGAATCCACCTGCAATGCAGGGGACTCTGGTTCTATTCCTGAGTCAGGAAGATCCACTGGAGAAGGGATAGGCTACTCATTCCAGAATTCTTGGGCTTCCCTTGTGGTTCAGCTGGTAAAGAATCCACCTGCAATGCGGGAGACCTGCGTTTGACCCCTGGGTTGGGAAGATCCCCTAGAGAAGGGAAAGGTTACCCACTCCAGTATTCTGG
This sequence comes from Oryx dammah, assembly GCF_014754425.2. NCBI lineage: Eukaryota > Metazoa > Chordata > Mammalia > Artiodactyla > Bovidae > Oryx > Oryx dammah. The sequence goes on from NW_024070208.1 coordinate 67,709,803, forward strand.
CTTGAGGAATTCCTCGGATTGTATAGTCTACGGGGTCACAAAGAGTCGGACAGGATTGACTGACTTTGACTTCACTTCACTTCATATCTGATTGTTGGCTTGAATGAAAGCTGTAGTCTTCCCAGCAGGATTTATAGATGACGCCTATGGAAGTTGCAAGCCTGGCTAGATTCCACAACTCCTTACCCTGTCTCTCTCTTATGGCAGGGCAGTCGTGAAACCAAAATTAATTTGTATGGAGAAGAAAGAAGAGTTTACTAGGAATCCCAAGAGTATGTGTGCTTCCAACCTTTTAAATTACAGCCATTTGCACAGCGAGGTGATGAAACAAACTCTTGCTCTACCATTTGCTCTCCACAGTGTGTTGGGCAAAGTGTCAGGAACATACTCCCCAAGAGATAGCTAAAGATTCCTTCACAAAATGTGCTATCAAAAATCCATTTTCTAAGAGTATGTGTTGGAAAAGAAAATGAAACAGAGTGTCGGCGAAACAGAATAGCTTCTGGGAGATTGTCTGGAAAAACTGTCAGATGTTCTTCTAATAGGTTTGTACAGGTTCACTCAACCTCTGACTCCCTGCATTATTTCTGGGAATTTCTCCAGGAAATTGGAAGCATTATGCAGTGTAAAGGATTGAAATCTCCTGGCACTTTAAATGAGAAACTGATTTTCATCTGTTTGGGAGGAATTCTTTTTCTCTATCTACCTCAATGCACTCAGCAGAAGGACACCTGAGAGGATGTTTGAGCTGGAGGACAATCAATGGGATTTTCAAACTAGAACACAAGGCTGATTTTCTCTAGAAAATCCAAGGCAGTTAATTATTTGGAAGTGCTAGAGGGACGTCTCGTAACTGTAAACACTCAAATAAATGACTGAAAGAATGAATGGATGAACGAACGGATGTTGTAGATAGATGAACAAAAAAACAACCAATGGTTTTAGCTCAGTGGCTCACACTCTACACACAGTTATTTATTTGTCTTCAATATCTTCTGGCTAGATAAAGAATGTAAAATATTGTAGGATATTAGAGTTAAAAAGTCAATTATTTTCATTTAGTCTAGTGTTCTTCTAGGGCAGATATCTCCTCTAGAACATTCTTGGAAAAGGACCAAGAAATATCCATCCATGAGTGAGAGTTTGCTACAAAATATGCATCTTGCACCACTTTGTAACATCCTATCAAATTCTTTGATAGGTAACCAAACTATTCTGTTTACAATGAAATAGGCCTAGAATCTAACTCCATCTTACTATAAACATGAAGTATTATTGTGTAATATTAACATACTCTGAATTTTCTAGGAATATGATGTAAATCCAAGATACAATTCTGTTTGTCTCGTTTGGAGATTTTTACCAAGAGCTGTTATTTTTTTCCAGAAAATCTTATCAGTGGGAGCCATACCATTTGTAATACTTGATGTACCTGTCTAATGTACTGCTATTAGTCTGTGTCTGTAGCATTATATTTGTAGTAATAGTACTTGTAGCTCAAGTATCTAACTACTTTTTTGCCTCAAGTTCAGCCACGGCCCAAGATGACATATCAATACTTTAAAATTTTCTTCTTTAGATTACATTTGGTGTATTCTATTCATTTAAAATTTATGTGTATGGGCAGTTACACTACCAATAGATTTCTGTAAAGGAATGTAAATAGAAGTTCAAATTAATTACTTAAATAAAGGAAGTTTGAATTTCAATCCACTTGAAAATCACTAGTACAGACTTTGTATTTGTGACAGTTACCAGGGCCTTCAGCAACTTTGCTGCCTTCTCCTAGGTATTCCGTGATTGAACAATGTTTCTCTTAATTTATTGCTTCTGAGCGACTTAATGTTCTTGTATTCTACAGGAAACTGAAATACAAAGTCCATTACTTACATTCTAACTATTTGAAGTCCATTATTTCCATGAGTGCATCAATTTTAATTTTGTTTATTTGATGAACCAAAATGTATTGGGTTCCCTTATGGGCCTGGTATACTGGGGTAGGCAGTAGAGGTGCCATTGATGAAAAAACACAGTCCTATCCCTCAAGCACGTTGTCTCCCTGAGAAGGACATGGATGGACAGACTGGTCATTGCAGAGCAATGTATGGCAGGGCCATATGCATAGGTGATGGGAGAGCAGGAAGTGGAGTGATGGCTTCTCCCACACTCAAGAGTCAGGCAAGTCTCAGAAGAAGAGGTGTTTAAGATGACATCTGATGGAAGAAAAGGGATGGAAGGCAGAGGAAGCTGCAGAAGAGAGGCTCATAGCTTTCCTTTTAGAGAGAATAGCATTGCCAAGGTCCAGAGTATAATCGAGCATGATAATTTTGTGCTCCCAATAGTACTCTTTGGCACAGGACTTAAGAAGGAAGGTGGCAAGAGATGAATGGAAATATAGACTGTTCCATAAATAATGACAATTCAGATGCATTGGAATGAATGGTGTAATAAATGAACAGACCAAAAAGTAATGCAGTTATGTGGGACATGTTAGATTAATTTCAACTATGATGATCATGTAGCTTTCTTAGGAGAGATGTTATTTAAACTCAGGGGCGAGTTCAAGAATTTAGGAGTGTGAACCCCGAAAATTTATCACCCAAAGAACTATCATGAAGTCCAGGAAGACAAACTCAGTAACCCCAATCAAATAACTTATGCATATGTTATAAACTGTGCTAAATTGGACCTTTATCTTCAGAGTGTGGGGATGCATAGACATAGAAGAAAGTTACATCTTGAAGCAATGTCTGCCCTCCAAAGATTCATCATCCCACTCTAGCCTTTTCATCAAAACTAAGGCCTGATTTGAGCTAATTTTCCATTAATGTCTTACCCTGCAAGAGTCAATCTGATAAATGAAGTATTTCCTTATTAAGTGATATTGATTTAATTATTATTCAGTTATTTAGCCTATTAGGATTTTAAGTGCTGGGTAAAAACAACAGTACATGTGATTTTCATCTCCATTATAGGATAAAGAGAGCTATTGATGCTGCCTCTTTTGAGGGCAGTTTGAGAAATATATCTCAAAAAAAAAGAGACTATGAAGAGGAAAAAGGCTGAGGCTATGAAGAGGAAAAAAGCTGTGACTATACCTAGTATTGAGTGTTTACTCCTATTGAGATCTATTTTCAGTTAAAAATAAAGTATTTCTTTAAAGCAGTATGTAAAGGCATTTTAAAATTGCCTTTAGGTAATATATTCTTTAAAATTCCACTGTATATATGTACCACAGCTTCTTTATCTATTTATCTGTCAACGGACATCTAGGTTGCTTCCTTGTCCTGGCTATTGTAAATAGTGCTGCAGTGAATATTGGGGTACATGTGTCTTTTTGAATTACAGTTTTATACAGAGTGAAGTAAGTCAGAGAAAAAAACAAATATATATTAGTGCATATATATGGAATCTAGAAAATGGTACTGATAAGCCTATTTGCAGGGCAAGAACAGCGATGCAGAGGTAGAAAATGAACTTGTGGACACAGTGGGGAAAGGAAATGGTGGAATGAATTGAGAGAGTTGCGTTGACATATATACACTGCTGCTGCTGCTGCTAAGCCGCTTGTCATGTCCGACTCTGTGTGACCCCATAGACGGCAGCCCACTAGGCTCCGCCGTCCCTGGGATTCTCCAGGCAAGAACACTGGAGTGGGTTGCCATTGCCTTCTCCAATGCATGAAAGTGAAGTTGCTCAGTCGTGTCCGACTCTTTGCAACCCCATGGACTGCAGCCTACCAGGCCTCTCCGTCCATGGGATTTTCCACACTACCATGTGTAAAATAAAGAGCTAGTGGTCAGCTGCTGTATAACAGAGGGAGCCCAACCTGGTGCTCTGTGATGACCTAGAGGGGTGGGATGGGAGGGTTGGTTGAGAGAGAGGCTTAAGAGGGAAGGGATATGTGTATACTTATCACTGATTTGTATTGTACGGCAGACACCAACGCAGCATTGTAAAGCAATTATCCTCTAATTAAAAAAAAAAATCAACTTGGCCTTTCATTTCTCCTTTTAATATATAGGGATATGTGCTTTAATTTCAGGAGAGTTTTTGTTCCTTTCTCTTCTGAGATTCTATATAGTTCTTTTGGTTTAAAACCATAACTGAGCTTTAATCACAAAGTTTGAATGATAATGCTTGACTGTACTGCTCTCACCTGAACACTGGCATTTTAAAGCCTCTGGTTGAAAAGGATGATGGAATTTATCATAGCACTTCAAGTAGTGTCATTTTAAAATCTCTGTCCCCATATACAAATTTTGGAAAGAGACCTCTTGCCCTTTATTAATTGCAAAAGTGATGCCAGGGGAAAAGGACTGTCTCCTTTTTGTAGGCCTCCCATCACTCACCTGTGAAATAGTGACTGAGTGATATTTACCTATGGGCATCCATCTTAAGTGATTAGTGGGAATTAAAGTAATTATTATAAATTAATGGCCGTATGACTTCTAAAAGGTTAGATATTATGGAGTTTCATTGGCAGGAAGGCAGACACTTAAAGAAATATACACTTATAGACTGTAGCATAGATCTTCCAACATTTCTAGCCACTTTGCCTTTTATTACTTTACTCTATATGATATGATGAGTGTTGCAATCTTGGTTTTACAGATGTCTACTAAAATTGCAGTATTTTATGGGAAAGAAAAATAATTTTTCATACAGGCTTACATGCAGTTCAATTTGATTAGGTTCTTAATCACTCACCTAGCCTCGGCCTCTTTTCTGAATTGTTCTGCCCTAGTTTACAGCCATTGGACAGTAATTTACTTTGAACAGTAAATCCTAATTCTCTATTAAGTTGTCATATAATTTAGTAAGAATGCTGATCTGTGGTTATCAGGGTCAAAAACAAGCACTTTGTAAATTGGTTTATTGTATATCACCACAGGATCACCAAATTCAATTGTAAAAATTACTAACTTTGAGTGAGCAAAAACGGCTGTGGGATTACAGATGCAATAAACTTGAAATTGATCATCATCTGTGGGTGAATTTGTAGGCAGCAGTTGGTTTGATTTATGCAATATGGGTTACAGAACAAGAGAGATATAAGTCAGCATCTCTGGTCAGTTGACATGTAGAAGGTCACTGAGAACTTGTGAATTACTGTTGGCCTGGATTTGGTGAGCAGTGTTGGAGCAGTATAATGCGATTTTTACCAAGCATGCCCATAGAAATGCCATTCAGGCCGTAGAATTGTAGATGTCTTTGAACATTTGAATATGAAGTTTTTTGGCAGTGTCTAAGATAACATGGCAAATAAACTGTGAGTAGGCATGAAATTGATAGCATGTTTATAAATCTCGCTTAAACATCTCTGTTCTCAGTTCAGTTCAGTGGCTCAGTTGTGTTCAACTTTCTGCGACCCCATGGACTGCAGCATGCCAGGCCTCCCTGTCCATCACCAATTCGTGGAGGTTGTGCAAACTCATGTCCATCAAGTCGGTGATGCCATCCAACCATCTCATGCTCTGTCGTCCCCTTCTCCTCCTGTCTTCAATCTTTCCCAGCATCAGGGTCTTTTCCAGTGAGTCAGTTCTTCACACCAGGTGGCCAAAGTATTGGAGCTTGAGCTTGAGCTTGATCATCAGTCGTTTCAATGAGTATTCAGGATTGAATTCATTTAGCAATTATGGTTCTCTCTTATGGATCCCAAGATAATGTATTTATGAAACACAGTAGAAAATAAGACTGTATAAGTTCTTTTAGGAAGCATGGCAAAGATGTCTTAGTCATCTCTATGTATACTTCCAAGGAGGACATCTTGATACTGAAGAAGAAAACATTCGTAATATCAGTTCAACCTATCTCTCTAAAGAAGCATCGGCTAATTATGATTTCACAAGTATGCATTAGTAAGTGGACTCTTTGCTTTTATTTTATTGCTTCAACATAGTATTGAACTCTGACTTCCAAACTTCTTGCCTACATGAACTATAAGAAATAACACTGTTAATTACAGCCCATTCTGTATATACTGTATAGAATAGTAGCACAACTTTTTAATGGGTTTATTTTCTTTCTCTTTTTATTTTTTAAATTAAAAAAAATGTATTGGACTATAGCTGTTTCACAAGGCTATTTTTCACTGTACAACAAAATGAATCAGCCATATGTATACATATATCCCTCATTTTTGGATTTCCTTCCTGTTTACTTACCACAGAGCACTGGGTAGAATTCCCTGTGCCATATATAGGTTCTCATTAGTTATTTATATTGGAAGATTTTATAAGAAACACTTACTCTTAATTCATTTGATGAGCTCTGAAACACTATTTGCTTTTAAACATGAATTCTTGTGGACTTGTGCTAAATGAATTCAGGTCCTGTTTGAAAGATATGCAAGCTGGGGTGAAGTGAGAGAAACAGGTGAGACCTTTCCTTGGATGTTCCTGCTTGCTATTGAAACATGAAAGGCAGGATTTCTGCTGCTTTGAGTGAGCAAAAATGGCTATGGGATTACAGATGCAATAAACTTGAAATTGATCATCATCTGTGGGTGAATTTGTAGGCAGCAGTTGGTTTGATTATGTAGGCAAGTTACAATTAAAGAGTTTCTGTCAGTAATGCTGTGCTTTGAGTCTGGGAGGTGAGTGAATGGTGAGAATTATGTGCTTTTTTAGATCTTATGCCTGTTGGTAAGGTGGTCTTAATACAGAGATGCATCTTTCCATGCTGGACTCCAAGCTTCTTAAGCACTCTCTTCTTATCCTTTAGCATCGGGCATAGTACTTAACCTGTTAATGGCATGTTGTAAATGGTAATTGAATAAGTGAATGAATGGATGAATGATTGAAAAGAACAGAAGAGTCAAATGCACTCACCGTTTACTACAGAACGCCCCACGTGCTAAAAGCTATGCTGCTGCTGCTAAGTCGCTTCAGTTGTGTCCAACTCTGTGCAACCCCATAGACGGCAGCCCACCAGGCACCCCCGTCCCTGCCATTCTCCAGGTGAGAATACTGGAGGGGGTTGCCATTTCCTTCTCCAGTTCAGGAAAATGAAAAGTGAAAGTGAAGTTGCTCAGTCCTGTCCCACTCCTAGAGACCCCATGGACTGCAGCCTACCAGGCTCCTCTGTCCATGGGATTTTCCAGGCAAGAGTACTGGAGTGGGTTGCCATGGCCTTCTCTGAAAAGCTATGCTAGGGCAATGAGTACCGCAAAGGTAAATAAGACAGGCTCATAATGACTGGTTTGGGATTTAACAACAGTGGGCATGAGCAGATGACTATGGGATAGTGAACCTTAGGTTTTTATAACAGTACCATAGAGGAACAGCTTCCTTCTCAACTCTACTATTCCCTGTGTCCTGGAATAGCAGCAACTATCTGGGAGTGAATTTTGCAAAATGTGGGTCAGTTACCTTGGTTCACCCTTCCATGACATTATCCCTGCTTGTGACTCATGGTGACTTTTCCTTTAAGCACACAGTTTAGCCAAGGTCCCCATTCCTGAAATAACTACTCCATTTCACCCTTTCTCACCTCTTTGGGAAATTCTTTACTGTATGTTAGTAGCTAAAGATGGCTAGGGAGAATCAGTTTTCTTTTGAGGCAAATAGGTATTTGGCCGTTAGATCCCAATGTGGGTTGTAGAAATGGCAGATTCCATTGGTCTAGGATCATTTTCATTGAATTTGAGGATCTAAGGAATTGAAGTGAAAAGTGCAACTGTTAGTCCCTTAGTCATATCCTACTCTGCGACCCCAAGGACTATAGTCCACCAGGCTCCTCTGTCCATGGAATTTTCCAGGCAAAATTACTGGAATGGGTAGCCATTCCCATCTCCAGGGAATCTTCCCGACCCAAGGATGGAACCCAGGTCTCCTGCATTGCAGGTGGATTCTTTACTGTCTGAGCCACCAGGGAAGCTCAAGTAATTGAAAGAAGCAGCCAGTCAACAACACCCAATACTTGAGCTTCACGCCATGGTCCAACCAGAAGTGGCACATTCCAGCCAATGCGAGTGTGCTTAATTTTGCAGGAATTTTGTGAACCTGTTGTTAAGTACAGTCATTATTTTAAAACCACATTGTATATATGATTGACTAATGTGGGAGAATTTGGGTTTTCAAACACAGCTTGGTACAAGAGCTCAAATGGCATCAGTAATCTGCTGTTTTCCTCTTTATAGAGCCTCCATATGGCTCTCGGAAACTCCAAGCTCACATCCTCCCTGTCTTAGTCAGTTTGGGCTGCTATGCCAAAGTACTGAGTTGCTTGTCATGTATCAATTAATTTAGTCACTTGTATAAAAAGGAGTTTTTGTTTTTTGGTATTTAACTCATTTTACATAGAACTATTTCAAATGTAGGTATAAAAAATACTGAAAGCTGTGAAAAACAAAAATCACATTGTATAAATTTACAATTAAATTAATTATATTAAAAATAAGGTAATAAATTCTCAAAACTCATCACTTTCTAATCATTTTATTAGTAGTTACATTCTTGATGTCTTTGTATCTGTAAGGAAGAAGTGTTATGTGATGGTGTCTATTCCCAACTGGAAATTCAGGGGCATCATTTTGATAACTAGAAATCAGTCGTGGTGAGAGTATTTATACCATGGACATTGCCAAACTGTAAATTACGACTCCCCTTCGAAACCTAGAGTTGCTTGTTAAACAGTTATCAAAACAACACTGACCCTGTATATCTCTGATCCTGGGATTGATGGGCACTGAAAAGGAAGAAAAGAATAAGCAATGATTCTCAACATTGTGTATAACCTACATGTATATGTATTTTTGCATATACACAGAGAGAGGTTTATTTTTAGGAACTGGCTCAAGAGATGTGATTGTGGGGCCGACAGTTCTGAAATCTGTAGGGCAGGCAGGCAGACTGAAAACTCAGAGTTGATGCTTCAGTCTTAAGGCAGAATTTCTTCTCAAGGAAACCTCAATTTTTGCCCATGAGGGCTTTCAATCGATTGGATGAGGCCCACCCACAGTATGGAGAGTAATCTCCTCTACTTAAAATCACACATCTTAACCACATCTACAAAATACCTTCACAGCAACACCTAGATTAATGTTTTGTTAAATTACTGGGTACCATAGCCTAGCCACACTGACACAAAACTGTAATTTTCAGTGACACTCCTAGACTAGAAGAAATACTATTTTACTTCTTGTTAAAATTCAAACAATTAAAATGCATTCATATCCTAAAGAACTGAGTAGCCATATGAAAATCCAATACATAGAAAATGTAAGAAAAAAGATAGGTGTACATCCAAGTGAGAGTGGACATAAAGGCATGGGGAGTCCAGAACCTTGACTTGGCTTTTTGCTTATCTTGTTCTCGGACACTTACAGATTATAACTGAAGTTTTCCATACTTAGATAACTTTGTTTGATTTTGAAATGCAGAAATAATGAGATCAAGATTTCTTTACTGGACTTCCTTCTTAGAGAACAATCTAGAGACTAAAAAATTAACTTTTGGATGTTGATGAGATTTAATTATCAATGGGACTATTTTCTGTATTAATATTTTATATTGAGACTACAACCTGGTGAGTTTAATACACAGAGGCGTAAGAAAGGAAAGGTCCCCTTGGAAGATTGCTGAGTTGATCAGACTGGCCGTGTATCAGAAGGTGCGTCTCTTAGGATAGCATGCTCATTAATTCTCCACTGTCCATCTTTCCCCAATTCGATTTTGGTACCCCTCTCAGTGGGGTACCGCCTTTTGATCATTTCTCACTCTAATGTTTTTCTGATTCTATTAATACTTCAACAACAAAATACAGGGATATGATTAGAAGAGGCTCAAAAGACTCAAGACACAGCACAATAATTCACCTCTTACCTTTTACTGTGACCTAGATGCCAAAAACTTTCACTGTTATTCAGTACCCTTCCACCTATGGATTTAGGATCATTAACTGTGAAACTCTGATTCATCCATTAGCTTTGAGATTACATTTTATATTTGCTTCTCATTAACTTTTTGTCGAAATGTTGTAGTAAGTTGAGTGGCTGTTTTGTGGTATACTTTGAATTGTGGAATTACCTCGTCATTCAGATTTGCTTTTGTCCCTGTGAAATTTAACCACAATTTTGTTGAGCTGTTGCCTATGCAGAAGAAAACTTGCCAGCAATTCAATTATTTTCTGAAATCTTTCTATTCTTTACTTTCTTTAAATACTGGGAAAAACTATGCTATGTATTCCTGTGTGTGTTTGTGTATACACCTTTGTGTATCCTTTACAAATACTGACAATCATTTTTATTAGGACAGTGCTTTCATTAAATGTTTCAAAGTCTTACATGTATGAATTAAAAAAGATGTAGTCATTTTAAGACAAGGAGAAATTCCTTCTATTTAAATCTCATCCATCTATTCAGTTCAGTTCAGTTGCTCAGTCATGTCTGACTCTTTATGACCCATGGACTACAGCACTCCAGGCTTCCCTGTTCTTCACCATCTCCTGCAGCTTGCTCAAACTCACGTTCGTAGAGTCGGTGATGCTATCCAACCATCTCATCCTCTGTCATCCCCTTCTCCTCCTCCTTTCAATTTTCCAAGCATCAGGGTCTTTTCCAGTGAGTCAGTTATTCACATCTGGTGCCCAAAGGATTGGAGTTTCAGCTTCAGCATCAGTCCTTCCAATGAATATTCAGGACTGATTTCCCTTAGGATGGACTGGCTGGATCTCCTTGCAGTCCAAGGAACTCTCAAGAGTCTTCTCCAATACTACAGTTCAGAGCATCAATTTAGCACTCAGTTTTCTTTATAGTCCAACTCTCACATCCCTACATGATTACTGGGAAAACCATAGTTTTGACTAGATGGACCTTTGTTGGCAAAGTAATGTCTGTACTTTTTATGCTGTCTAGGTTGGTCATAGCTTTTCTTCCAAGGTGCAAGCGTCTTTTAATTACATGGCTGCAATCACCATCTGCAATGAGTTTGGAGCCCAAGAAAATAAAGTCTGTCACTGTTTCCATTGTTTCCCCATCTATTTGCCATGAAGTGATGGGATTGGATGCCATGATCTTTGTTTCTTGAATATTGAGTGTTAAGCCGACTTTTTCACTCTCCTCTTTCACCTTCATCAAGAGGCTCTTTAGTTCCTCTTTGCTTTCTGCCATAAGGATGGTGTCATCTGCATATCTGAGGTTACTGATATTTCTCCCAGCAAGCTTGATTCCAGCTTGTACTTTATCCGGCTTAGCATTTCACACGAAGTACTGTGCATATAAGTAAATAAGCAGGGTGACAATATATATATACCCATGAACAGTATGGAATGATCAAACTATTGACAAGGTTAATAATTTTTATTATATATCGAGTCAAGGTAAGATGTGAGAAAAAGCAAAGATACCTTTTCCTACTCCAGCTGCTGCATACTCTCTGAGATCATCCTGATTCAAGCACTGCCCCTCTCTGTCCCACAAACTCCTTACTCTTTGCTAATTTTGACCACATTTCTATTCTTTGCCCTAACTTCAGCCCCAGATCATCAGCTTTTCTGAAATAACAAATGCAAGGAAACGATAAAGGCCAGAAACATTGGCACAAGATCCATGAAGGTGGGATCTTTACAACTTAGAGCATTATGTTTAAAATCCTGTTTATGCAATTCTTGGAACAGATTTAAACAACTCATGGATGCCACTCAAAGAATTATTTTTCCAACATGCAGAGTGAAAATTGTATGACTAAGGGAACTGGTAGTCAAAGTCTTTATCAGGAAGTCAAAAACATGAAGGAGGACACAATTGTAGCTTCTTTGAGTGATAAGATCCACTGAAGTTGAACATGAATTTCTCACATCTTGTGTAAAAGTTTAAAATTTCTGGTCATGGCACCGAATAACTTTGTGAAAGAAAAGCAGCCCTCAAGACATGAAAGGATCATTCATAATAACCTTTCACACTGAAAATGTTAAAGAAGTGCTTATTTGGAGGTCTGGGGAATTTGAATTTAAAGAAATGAACTGGAACATAGATTTGAAAAATACTGCTTTTCTAAATTCTGCCACTTCTGATTAGCTCATAGAGGAACTTTATAATACTAAAAAGAGTCCAGGACTATTAACTCCAATTTAAATTTTCTTAGCTATCAGAAACTCAGCTAAAAGTTCACTTACTCTTAACTTTCGTAAACCTGTTTCCTTCGATTCTTTGCTCCAGTCAACTTACCAGGCACCAGATGAATAAAATGAATGGTTATTTGAGGTGACATATCAAATGATGAGGAGACTCTATCTGGGTACCAGACACAGCTAATTGACTGTGGGGATTCTCATAGTTCAAGGATGAGAGAACTTTGGCATAGAACATATGCTCCGAAGAGGGCCAAGTCTAAGACAAATATCATACTCTAATCAAATGGAATTTATAGATTCAGACGTTGAAGGGCTCTGCTTTGGGAGCTCTTGCCATCTTCTTTGTATTTTTGAGTTTTTTTTATTTCCTACTTACTTTCTTTTTAAAAATAATCTTCAGCTTGCTTTTATTCTGTTTTTTTTTTTAATTGGAAAATAATTGCTCTACAATGTTGTGTTGATTCCTGCCATATAACCATGCAAACCAGTCATAACTATATATATATAGTCCCTCCCTCGTGAGCCTCCCTGCCTCCTACGTGCCTTCTAGGAAGTGGCAGGGTAGTAATTTCCCTCCACACTCCCAAGCTCTATGAAACCAAGTGTTTGGCTGTCTGTAGTCTGTGAAATGTGACTCACTCGGTGCATTGCGTTTTTGTTGTTTATTTGGGATGGGCATTCTGAGGCCCCCATGTGTCACCTCCGAGGGCAGTGAGTCTCCGGTCACTGACCCACAGAGGCCGGCGTCTGTGGTTAATGAGGTCCTCCTGCCTCCTGCTCTTTCCCACCGTGCCACTCACCAGGTCTATTCCTGGAGGCTTTCAGACGCTGGGCCCTCCCTGGAGGGAGCTCCATCTGGCAAGCGTCACATTTCTGCTGTCATCTCAGCATCTTGGAGTGAAAATGAACTCCTGGGCTGGCATTCATGGAAAGACTTTGTAAAGAAAGGGTGACGTGTATTTGAAAGGAGTGTGTAGAGGGAGGAACAGCCCCATCTCTTCTGTCTTGGAAAACAGATGACAATTTATGGTGTGAGGGTATGTCCCAGAGCCTCTGCTCATCCTCTGTCTTCTGGTGGAACTCTCTTCCTTCACATTTACCATTCCCCTTATTTATTTTAGTTATAATAAAATTCCAGCTTAAATTTCTTCTTTGTGTGTGTGTGTGTGTATTTAATTTTTATTGGAGTGTAGTTGATTTACAATGGTGTGTCAATTCCAGGTGTGAAATGAGCAAAGTGAATCAGTCATACATATACATATATCTGCTCTTTTTAGATTCTCTTCCAATATAGGTCATTAAAGAGTATTGAGTAGAATTCTCTGTCTTATACAGTAGGGCCTTATAGTGTGTATATAGCAGCCTCCACCTTCCAGTTTATCTCTACCTCACCTCTTAGCCCTTGGTAACCATTAGCCTTCTAAATCTGTAACTCTATTTCTGTTTTGTAGATAAGTTCACTTGTACCTTTTTTTTTTAAGATTTCACATATAGGCAATATCATATGATACTTGTCTTTCTCTGACTTCACTCAGTATGACAATTCTAGGTCCATCCTTTCCACTGCACATATCATTACTTCATTCTTCTTTATGGCTGAGTAATACCAGTATTTATTTTAGAGCTAATGATGATTTCTGTAAACATTCAGGGACTTGGGAATTCACTAGCATGAACTTCAGATGCCCTAAGGAAACAAGCACATGTATAAACTGATTGCCTGACCTTGCGTCTAATCTTCCTGGATGTGAACCTATCATCATGATTTGCACAGAGGAGATTTTCAATACATGTTTGATATGTCAAGGCACAGTCATCAAAGTTTCAACCTTACATTTTCTGCCATTATTGTCTCTTATCCTGACCTTCCAGAACCATCTATTTAGTATCTTTATTATTAGTGATCTTGGAGGTGCCTGGTGGTGCTCCAGTCGAGCTAAATATTGTATCTAGTTATGGAATAGGTAACATATAGAGAACATAAGGGGATCTGAGAAAGGAGGGTGGGTGGGAAACTCTAAAAGAACAACAGATTTTTTCACCTTCATGAATTACAACTTGGGAAGAAACCCATTATTAATAGAAATACTGTGTCAGGAAGTATGTAAGCGGAGAAAAGTTTCATATTCTTGCTCTTTGGAGAAATTGTGAGAGGTAATTCTTTATCCAGCCAAGTAGCTGTCATGTCTGATTTGAGAAAGTCAATACTTCAGGTGTTACAGGCCTTATGGTCTCTCATAACTACTCTTCTCTTCTAACCCTACAACAGCCGTAAACAAGGTATGAATGAGTGGGTGAGACTGTTATCCAATAAAACTTTATTTATGGACAGTTAAATTGGGATTTCATAAAGTATCACATAGCACATAATATCATTTTTTAATTCTTTAAAAAATAATTTTTCTTACAGGTCTTATCAATATAGATGGCAGGCTGGATTTGGCCCAGAGGCTATGTTTGACCCTATTCTAGGGTCAAAACTGAAACAAATTAACACACTCACTCAAAACAAAATTAGCCATTTGTCCTAAGTCTTTTTGGCTGTTTAAAGTCATCAGTTGTTTTCACAGTTATCAGTGGCCTCAGATGAGGGGGAGAGAGGAGATGAAGAATTTAATTCCTCCGCAACTTTCTTCTCCAATGATGTGTTAGGAAGGAAGCAAGGCTTAGTCTCAATGGACCGCATGTTTCATGACCTCTGGTTCTGTTTGTTTGGGGACATCGTCGTGGTCTCTTCCTAGGTTCTCTAACAGGCACTTTGCATAAAAAATTCACTGTTCCTGTAGCATGATTCTTCAACATTCTGGTGATTTCCCTGTATCTTCACTTTTTCTAATTTATCTATCTCTGTCTTTCCATCTCTTTAGTTTTTTTTTTCTTTTTCTCTGCCAGGAACAAAGGAGGAGACATCAGTTACCTTCTTAAGGACACTACAATTCATTTTTAAAAAATCTCTCCCTGCTTTGCATTAGTAAGTCAACTTCCTACGTTTATCTTCATGGCCCTATACACACACACAGAAGAAATAGATTTGGTTTAAATTTACCCCGCCAGGAAGTACCTTTCTCTTTTTATTTATCACCTGAGATAAAATACTGATTTTCTTGGAGCGATTAGAAGTTAGAAGACCACCAATCCATTCTAATTTCATGAATGTAGATCCACAGCGTTTCTTTCACAAATATCTCCCATACAACTGTTACCCTCAGGTCATGAAATGTTAATTTTCTTTTGGTCAGTTTTTCACCACAAGTCCCATGCCTTTTGTTGTAAACTCACTTGTAATGATTCAGAAATAGAATACAGTCCCAATGTACTACTACATTCTGAGAAATGGCTGTTTCAATTGTGCATATTATAGTCGAAATGGAATAGAGGTTTTTTTTTTTTTTTCAGTAGCTTAAAACAGGTTAAAGAAATGAACATTCTGCAAAGTTGTTAATCTTAAATATCTATTTGATCTGGAAACAGTGTTGTTCTTATCAACTAGTTTTGGTATTTAAAAAAGAAAATTAGTGATTTGTGGACCATTTGCCACACTTATTCCTTCCCCGTCTCTTCAACTATAGATCTATGCTTCTTAATGGGATGTGAGTATCAGAAGCACTTGGGGAAAATTTTCAAAATTTTCATGTTCTATCTCATCCCCTTTTGGAACGATTTGCCCCTTCAAATTAGAGCCCATCAGGAACACACCTGTGTCGAATGAGTTATCACTCAGTGCAGCAAGTGAGAATACACTGTAGAGAACCTCAGGATTTCTCAGTTAGAGGGACTTTGCAGGCATGTGTGCCTAGTCGCTTCAGTTGGACTCGACTCTTTGAGACCCTATGAACTGTAGCCCCCAGGCTGCTCTGTCTATGGGATTCTCCAGGCAAGAATACCAGAGTGGGTTCCATGCCCTCCTCCAGGTGTTCTTCCTGACCCAGGGATCAAACCCACGCCTCTTGTGTCTCCTGCATTGGCAAGCTGGTTCTTTGCCACTAGTGCCACCTGGAAAGCCCAAGAGGGACTTTAACAGATTCTTTTATAGAATTTGGATTTTGGTGGATGATGTGGGGGAAGTGCTCCAAGAAGCAGCACTTCACTCTAGATCGGATGCTCTCAGAAAGTGGAGGCAGTTCCATAGTAAGGCATCTCAGCCAATGTGACCAGCAAGGGGGGTGACTATGGTGAAGATCAATCAATAAAAGGATAAATGTAAAAGTACAGATGTTCATCTTGCCAGTGAGAAGAGATTTTTGGTATTTTTGGATGGCACAATCAGCTTGTTTTTGTCTGTGTTTAGACAAAATTTTTAAGTGGACTTGCTTTGCTTCATGTCATTATGGCGTCAGAATGCTCTTGTCTGAGATGGGTGTTCTGTGAGCTTGTTTACATGCAATAGACTATGGTGACCTGGCCGTGAGTGCCAGGCTGGACTCTGAATGTCCAGAGCAGTTTGTTTTGTCTTTACACATATGTACCCCCTGCCCCCCTTTCTGGTATAACTTTTTCATAACCTGCTGTGAAGCTTTTATTAGAAGATATTTGAAATGTACAGAAAAGTAATGATAGTAATATAATAAGTGAAAGTGAAGTACCTCAGTCGTGTCCAACTCTTTGTGACCCCATGGACTGTAGCCTACCAGGCTCCTCCATCCATGGGATTTTCCAGGCAAGAATACTGGAGTGGGTTGCCATTTCTTTCTCCAAGTAATATAAATAAACACCATGTAAATATCTAGCAACTTATGAAATAAAAGATTACAGATAAAAGTATTTGGGCATTTCTCTCAAATCCTAATTCCTCCTGGGAGGAAACTGTGATCTTGAATTTGATGTTTATCATTCTCAATACACTGCATGTTTCTTCCTTTTAAAAAAGATATTCATAATGTTTTATGGTCTCCTTCCTTTTCAGGAGTTATGTAAGTTCTAACTTTAATGCAGACCTGTGATCCTTTTTTTATTCTGGGGTTGTTTTAAGTAGGCATGAAAGCATCCAACTTCATGAAGAACCATGAGACGGGCACCCTATACTTCACACGCGGCATAATTTTATATAAGTTCTGTTAAACATTATAAATGAATTTTAATCACCACATCAAGTACTCTGTTCGTTTGGTTTCTCCATGCCCTATAGTGATTTTAATCACAGGAGCAATTTGTTGGTTTTATTTAGCAAAATGTTGGGTGGATTTTCCTTCTTCCTTCCACTGGCTCTCTTAAACATTTTTGACACGAACGGAGCTGAATCAATTGGAAATTCACATTTTATGCAATAACAGACCGTCTTAATTTCATGAAGCAAGCAAGGGTTTGGCTTCCACTTGTGAGTAGCACTGAAGAAAGCAATATTGTCAAAGGAAGCAGCCCAGTATATCCAGAGATAAATCTGTCGAATTAAACCCAAGACTTTCATTAGCTCTTACTTTACATTTCCCTACAACATAAGCATTAATTAAACCCATCGGCGCCTTTCCCCTTGCAGGAGACATTTATATCTGACAAGGAATGTCAACCAAGGGAACACGTGGCATAGGAGATCTGCCAGTAAAATCACACTTGCTTTCACAGGGAGGAAGGCTGATGCATTCTGACGGTCAGACGGGCAGGCACAGAACTCAGTGGATGATTGCCATGTTTTCTTGCCCCCGCCGTCTGACAGTCTATGGCGGTGGGCTGACTGTTTCTTGCCTCATTCGAGGTTGCTAAAGATAAGCACACTTATAACTGTGTTATATCTCTTGTCACCTGTTGTTACTCAGTACATTTCAAATAAAAGCAGGGGCCTTGTGGTCTTCTGAGGTCTTTAACGTACCTCTAATTATGTGACAGGGGCTGGAAGTAAATGTCAGGTCTCTTAGTCACTTTGGGTGCTACGACAGAAATATCATAAACTGCTGCTGCTGCTAAGTCGCTTCAGTCGTGTCCGACTCTGTGCGACCCCATAGACGGCAGCCCACCAGGCTCCCCCGTCCCTGGGACTCTCCAGGCAAGAACACTGACGTGGGTTGCCATTTCCTTCTCCAGTCCATGAAAGTGAGAAGTGAAAGTGAAGTCGCTCAGTCACGTCTGACTGTGATCTGTAGCCTACCAGGCTCCTCTGTCCATGGGATTTCCCAGCAAGAGTACTGGAGTGGGTTGCCATTTCCTTCTGGCTGATAAATAGCAAACATTTACTTCTCATATTTCCAGAGGCTGGATAGTTTAAGATCACATCACTGGTGGATTCAGTGTCTGGTAAGGGTCTACTCCCTGATTCAAGACCCCATCTTTTGGCTCTGTTGCAATGTGCCAGAAAGGGCAAGCTTGGTCTCTTGGGGGACTCTTCTCTAGGTCTTGAGTGTGGGTACCAATCCCATTCATGACCTAAACACTTCCCGAAGGCTCCATTTCCTAACATTGTTGCCCTGGGGCTTAGGGTTCAACACATGAATTTATTGGGGAGGACAGAGACTATCAGATCATGGGCTTGGGTTCAACTTGCATCTGGAGTATTTGGAATGGTAGGCACACCAAGGCTCAGATAAAAGTCCATGGAGAGGGCTGAGGGTCTGGTGAAACAGGGACCCCAGTATTTGAGGGAAATGCCAGAAAAACAAACACCCTGAAGGCCTGATCATTCTGTGCTGACATTCCCTTCCTTCTTGCAGGAGAACACTTAAGAATCTGTCCTCAAGAGTACACGTGCTGTACCACAGAAATGGAAGACAAGCTCAGTCAGCAGAGCAAACTGGAGTTTGAAAACCTGGTGGAGGAGACGAGCCACTTCGTGCGCACCACGTTCGTGTCCAGGCACAAGAAGTTTGACGGTAGGCGGCAGCTTTTCCTTCTCCTTGTGCTGGCTGTGCTTTTCAAGGCGAGATTCTTGATCCTATATGGAAAACATTTTCTTTAAGTGGAAGCTTTTCTTTCCTTCTTAAACATTTATACCTGTGTCTATTTTTAGGAAAGCCATGAGCACTCTTGACAGTTTGTACAGCTTGGAAAAACCTGAGTTAACAAAGAGCT
This sequence comes from Oryx dammah, assembly GCF_014754425.2. Taxonomy (NCBI): domain Eukaryota; kingdom Metazoa; phylum Chordata; class Mammalia; order Artiodactyla; family Bovidae; genus Oryx; species Oryx dammah. The sequence goes on from NW_024070208.1 coordinate 67,728,874, forward strand.
GTTTGGCATTTGCAGTTTGTCTGTGAGATTTATTTGGAATGATTTTGGCTTACATTTTCATTATTAGAGTGATTCTAAGTCAGCTTTGTCATACCATAGCTCGTCTTCAGTTTCCATCTAGGGATTTGCCCTGAAGTCATTAAATGTCATTTAAAATTATTTGAAATAGAACGTCACTTTTAAGAGGACAGACTTGTTTTAAGTGCCGGTTGATACTGACTCCTTTATTTTAGAATGTACCTTTCCGGTAATGTAAGTAACTGCATTTTATATTGTAGTTGAAATTGTCTGGCAGAAGGTTTTGACCCTTTATTGATTTCCTGCTTATAAGCAGTTGACTTCATTTCTATATTCTGTTTGTTAAATAAACATTTTGTATTAGAAAGCACAACGAGCAAAAATAAGTATGACTAGGATTCATTGTTGGATTTTCCCCTTGGAGCCTCAGAAAGATTTTCAAAAGCAATCTGACTTTTATCCACTGAATGAATAATGATAACGATAAAGATAATATTCTTGGGTAGTGAGGTGTTGTCAGTGCTCTGTGAAATGAACGCCCCTTCCTATGGCTCCTTGTAAACCAGACTTTCAAATTGTAGGGACCCTTTCTTGTGTGCCTCAGTCTTAGGAAACTGCTGGACAGAAACAGAACAGCCATTCATTTCCTCCATCCTTTCCAATCAATGTACAACAAAGCTGGTTCAGAAAAATCTTGCTAAGTTTGTCTTCTTTTTTTTTTCTTTCCCTTTATGTAGTAGATAAAATGTTCTTGGTGGCTGCGTTAAATTGGCTGCGTCAATTTCTCTTAGATTAGTCCTCCAGGTTCTAAAATCAAGATTATTTGACATTTTCTGTGGAAGTGAAAGGGACTTACATTGTTGCAAGTATATTTCAGCGTTTTCAGGTTCTTCCTCTTTCTGTGTTCAACTGTATGTGTGGATGTATATAAAAGTAACTCTTTATTTAGATATGATGCTGTGACTATTGTTCCCTTGAGTGCAACTAGCAAGAACTTGGGAGTTGCCCTTGATTTACAGATTATAAATCCAGTGACTTTTAGGAGCCCTGAAGGGGCTCTGTTCTTGAGGAACTATAATGTATAGTATTACTTCAAATTGAAGCAAATTGAGATGTGTTATCCTGTGTTACAGAAAGCAGGGGAGGGTGACCTGCTGCTCTGACTGACCTGTATCTTTAGAAAACAGCTCTTAGTGCTTTTATAAAGTCGTGCTCCAAAATTAAGTAGGAATAATCCCAGGGCAGTATTCACCTTGTGCATGCGTGCAAGCTCAGTCACTTTAGTTGTGTCCCACTCTTTGCCACCCTTTGGACTGTAGCCCGCCAGGCAATTCTGTCCATGGGATTCTCTAGGCAAGAATACTGGAATAGGTAAGTTGCCATGCCCTCTTGCAGGAGATCTTCCTGACCCAGGGATCAAACCTGTGTCTCAGGCAGGTTCTTTACCGCTGAACCACTGGGGAAGCCCATGTTATGTAATATGTATTCCTTTAAATAAAAATTTTAGACTTAAGGTAGATTTTTGGGGTATTGATTTTTTTTTTTAATAATGAGTAAAGCTATTCAACAAGACTGAGTCAGGTACTTCCTGTATTCATCTATCAATGACTTTCAATATCTTTGGATTTATAATTATTAAATCCAGATGTGTTTCTCCTATTAAAAAAAAAACCACTCACTCTTTCTTGCTTTCTCTCTCTCTCTCTGTGTCTTTCTCTTTACGGGGTATGTTCTAAATTGTTCTAATGTGTTTAAGGGTCTTATGTCAGTTGGTTTGACAGGGCATTGATTTTGCTAAGATTTGATCTGACATGGGGTGATGAATTCTTTAACAACAGTGCATTTCATTGTAGCTACATTAGTCTGGGATGGGAGAGAACTTAAGGAAGCTTTCAGCTATTTTATTTTATTTTATTTTATTTTCCAAAATGTAAATGGGATCTGGTGAGCTTAGTTTCTGAAGAGTTGTCTTAATAAATTATAAAAATTAGCATTATAATTTCTGCCCTTTGTTTGAGCAATTTCATGAAGGTCATCCATGCAATTGTATGATATATCTTTTTATCCCACAAAAGCGATCCTGCTAAGTCACCTTTCAGGAATGCTGGTACATTCATGAGGGCAGTTTTCATTTGTTCCCTTACCTTTTTTTTTTTTTTCATATTCCTGGATGAACCTGATGGTGCTTTGAGGGGCTTTATTTTTAGTAGCTTCCTATTTGGAGTCATTTTGCATGATTGCTGGAGTCTCTTGATCCAAAGTGTTCATTTTGCATCTCTGCCTCTGGTTCCACTTTCTCAGAGATCTTGATTTCTCATTGGATTTTAGGCATCTTTGTTGGTTATGTGTTCTTTATTATATGAAAGAGGACTGTATCCTATGAGAAGGTGGCCACTTACCTTCCTATTTTCAATAAGTACAGCAACAATTTAAATTGCACCTAATATATGTGATTCAGTCCAAACTCTATTCAGAGCGGCTAGATTCAATCACAGTTAATCATTAGTCTACAGTCTAGTCATTATGCTAGAAATGTTTTTATTCCATTTAGCTTGTCATTTTGTGGTAGAGGTGACTTTTAAAATTTGAAAATCAGAAACATTTAACAGAACATAACATTACATTTATTGTCATATTCTTTCCCATTTTCTATTAATATCTTTGGTAATATTTAGTAGATACTGTATAAAATTATAAATATTCATTGCCTGGTTGGAGGCTAAACCTGAATGAATATGAATTTTCCCCAATTTCCTTAAAGGGCCCAGCTTTGCTCCCTAGCTCCATTAGCTGAAAATGTATTGCTGTGAAGCAGTGAATAGAAAAAAAGGGTAGCTGTGAGGCAATGAATTGAAAAAGTATATAAAACCAATTGCAGAAAATTTCTCTCTTTAGCAGTGAATTTCGTTATAGATGAGTAGATTTTTTTCCCCTTTTTTAAACATAGAGTTGAAATATGATGAATGTATATACAAGTTTATATCCTTGGCACTAGTACTCTTCCAAGTGCTTTACATGGGTTTTATTTGTTTGTTTGTTCTCCCTTTTCTGGCCAAATCTCCACCTCTGCTTGGCGTCACACATCCCTGCAAACCCCTCACCTGTTGGCCAGAACCTGGCCACTGCTGATTCTCAAAGACACAGGGATGCTCTCAGTTTGCTCTGTAGCCAAGCCTAGGTTTTCCAGTACACTCCAGTGGTTAAAATCATGAATGAAGGTCCAGCCAGGTACACCTGGAAGAATGATCACAACTCTATTCCCTGACTTATGGCCTTTCTCACTTTTGCCAAGTACCCCAGATAGCCAGAAATATACAAACAAACAGATCATATAAAAATACAGATAAAGAGAGTGACATCTTTGTGTACCCACTCATTTTCATAGCATTTTGGTGTTTAGTAACTGCCCGACCTGTCAGATTGGCATCTGTGTCCAAATCCCAGTGGCTGTCTTGCTTCCAATTTGTAAAGATCCTAGGAAAATGGAGAGCAACCAAATACTCAGATAATAGGAATGGTAATAATAGGCAACATCTGGCCATGTTCCTCACCCATTACAGACGTTAACCTGTTTCCCAGCAGTGAGCTGCAGTGCAGAGCCACAGACTCTCAGTGGCAGAGTCAGCATCCTGTCCCAGGCTGAGCCCTCCTGGGTGCTTGCTCTTAGTCACAACCACCCCATAATCTCTCTCTTGTTTTCTAGTCCCCAAATGTGCTGAGATTTTACCATCAGCAGCATCCTTTCCTCTATCTCCCACCACCAGGTACTCCCAGTAATTGTGGGAAAGAGGTGGAAATATCTTCCAGAGAAATGTGGAAAGAGATTTTAAAAAAATCCTTAAGAAAGAAAATAAAATTACTTACCTAAATATAGTCCAGCCCCCAAGGAACTTGGAACCTGGAGAGAGTAAATGACGTGCCAAGTTTCCACCAAGAATGATGAAACCAAGACTGTAAGCTGATGCTCTTGACTTACATCAGACTTAGAAATAGTAATATGATAGCAAGTCGATATTTGGCTGAAATTCTAACTCAGCTTTTATTTGTTTTCAGTGGATGCTGGCTAAAAATTACTGATATTCTTTCAACAAGGAAATTGTGATATTGGTGGCTAAAGAATATAGCCATATTTTTGGAAAAGGCAGCATCAGTGTTTAATTGAATATTGTCCCTAAATTAAAGGGACATGAGTGTTTTGTGCAAAAAAAAGTTATTAAATCAATGAAGGCATGTTATTTATTCTCCTCACCTCATGAAGCCCTGGTAGCTTCTATCCTGATGTAAGCACAAGCACCCTATTCTCCAGAGTCATATATGGAATATGGATTATTCAGAAACAGAAAAATTTAGTTGAAGGGATATATTACTTTGGCAATTTTTTCTTTATATTTATTTGAGCTGGTATTTATTCATCTGAATCTCAATATGAGGTTTTTTGTTTAGTGTGTTCTTGGTCTTATTATTTTACTTTGCTTCTTGGTTTTTATTTATGTATTTTTATGATATACATTTGTCCAGAGATCTTGGCAGCAAGTACATTTTTAAAAGAAAAAGAAAAAAAAAGTTGAGCAGTAATTTCCATCCTCCCAAAGAACTTATTCCATGGTAACACCCTCAGAATTCTCATTGTGACTGAATGCAGAAATAATTTATACATGGCACCATAATATTTTCACGCGGCAAATCTGCTTGTGTTTTCTTTTTAAATATCATTTCTCATCTATATGCTGTAGAGATGACAATAATGTAATGATATCTTTAAAATATGGCCTAATTTTCTCACAGAATATACTTATTTGAAAAGCAAAAATCCCTGAGTAGTTTTCCTTATGGTAGCAGAGTCTTCTAAATTTCCTGTCACATGGGTGCTGTGTGTGTGTGTGTGTATGTGTGTGTGTGTGAGTGAGATTTTGATTTGGATATATTTATTCAGAAACTATTGTATAAAGACATCTAGCCAAGGGTCTAGTACATACAAAGATGACTAATAATGACAAAAATATGGTCAGTCCATCACAGAATTTACCTTGTTGGGGGTCTAGACATCTGTATAAAGCTAACTGTAAGGGAGCCAGAATTGACTCTGCCATATAGTTGAAGTCCAAAGAAAACTGGAAGGAGTCAAGTATTTTATGGAGACACTAGAGAAGAAAATCAAAAATATAAGTGATTAGTGCTTGCTATGATAGGGCTTCCCTGGTGGTTCAGTGGTAAAGAACCTGCCTGCCATTGCAGAGACATGGGTTTAATCTCTGAGTTGCAAAGATCCCGTGGAGTGGGAACTGGCCACACACCCCAATCTTCTTGCTTAGGAAATCCCATGGACAGAGAAACCTGGAGGGCTGCAGTCCATGTGGTCGCAAAGGAGTCAGACACAACTGAGTGACTAAACAACAAGTGGAGACTTTTAGAAGATGGAACACACTGGACCCTTAAAGAATGACTTAAGGTTGTGAAGGTTAAAGAGGTGCCAGGAGGCAGTTGGCAGGAGGAAGTATAGGCATCAATCTTGTTTGCATAGTCCACAAAGTCCTTGGGACATGCCAACATAATTACAATTGATCCCCTCAAACAGTGTTAATTTATCGACATTTGGCATACATGGTGGCTCAGAGGTTAAAGTGTCTGCCTGCAATGCGGGAGACCTGGGTTCAGTCCCTGGGTCGGGAAGATCCCCTGGAGAAGGAAATGGCAATCCACTCCAGTACTCTTGCCTGGAGAATCCCACGGATGGAGGAGCCTGGTAGGCTGCAGTCCATGGGATCGCAAAGAGTCAGACACGACTGAGCGACTTCACTTTCACTTTCTTTCACTTTCATGATGTAAATAATCTGTAGAAACATTTTTGTTCCTGTATCAGTCTGCCGTTGTTTTGTAACAACCAACCATAGCATTTCAGGGCATAAGTAAGATGCTTCTCTTTTTCCTTGAATGTGTCTTTGGGTAGCTGGAGTTTGGCTGTTTCAGGCCTTTGCTCAGCGAGGCTGCCTCTAAACTGTGGATTTGTTCTGGTCAGTTCTAGACGTTTTTTTTCGGAAGTAGCTCTCTACCTACATTCTTCTCATGGTGGAGTCTGGAGACTGTATTACACAAGTAGAAGCATGATGCCCCTTAAAGCCTAAGTTAGAATTGGCAGGTTGCCGTCTCAGCTCCTGTTGGCCAAAACAGATCTTGTGGTCATTCCTACCACTGATGGGCAGAGAGTGTTTAACCTCGAAGAAGATGGAGGTGAGGAAAAGAGTAAATATTTCTACATCCTAACCTACCACAGTCCTAGACTGACTTTTTGCTATTCCTTAAATATTGTTTTCCCTTTCATGTTGACTTGTGAAATATGTATTTTTGGCAGGTGGGCAAGGGTAGGGAGGGAGGCAGATTTTTCTAGTAATTCAAGAGCAATAATTATTTTCCAAATAAAGCACAGTTTGTCAAACACACCTGTTACAGACTACCTCTCATATCCTAGCACATTAACAAACATACTTAGGACACACACATACCACTTTCTTGATATTATTCAAGAATACACAGATGTGATATTTTCATTTCTTATGTTACTACACCCCTTGATTATTGACCAGAATAACACGTTAACTGTAACTTCCTGAGGGTTATCATGTTAATCAGCATATGATGTAGTTACCCGAATGCCTCCTTGAACATTGCTGGGCCAGTATATCTGTGATATATGGGCTTCCCTGCTGGCTCAGCAGTAAAGAGTCTACCTGCAATGCAGGAGAGCTAGGAGATGTGGATTCCATCCCTGCGTTGGTAAGATCCTATAGAGGAGGGCGTGGCAACTCACTCCAGTATTCTAGACTGGAAAATCCTATGGACAGTGGAGCCTGGTGGGCTGTAGCCTACGTGGTCACAAAACACTGGACATAACTGAAGTGACTGAATACATACGTATCAGCGATATGTATTTCATCTGGATGACACTCCTCTGGAAGTCAGAATGTGCTGAATTGGGTTTTAGAAATTAGAGAAATGGTCTCTCTGGCTTTGGAAAGTAATCTGACAATTTTCCCAAAGGGCAACCCTTCCAAAAACAAGAATCAACTAATCAGGGATTGGTTTTGCCAGAATTAGTAAACAGATTTATAAATTGCAAATGCCTTCCTTATGCGGGGGTTGAAATAAACGGTCCTTGCATGGTTGAAGACTCTTTCAATGCAGGGCAGATCTCTGTGTAAGTCGAATCTCCCTCCCTTCTTCCTTTCTTCCTTCCTTTCTCTCTCTGTCTCTCTTTCTTCTCTTTGGACAGATCTTTCAAAACTAAGAAAATACTGCTGATCAGTAGCTTTGTGTCTTTTGTGATGAACTCTCAATCATTTTCTAATTCTTACTCCACTACCACATACCTCAGAGTAACTGAAAACATTAAGCTCCTAGTGTAGTTGTAATATTATCATCTTATTATCATCAATTCCCTTGCATGGTGGCTTTGCTGAGCAGCTGTTTCACAGACAAGCCAAGTTCTTTTAAGTATTTCTCTATCAGAGAAACCAGCCTACCAGAAGGGTTCTTGGTCATGAATGTTAATGAGCAGACAAGTATCTCTTCCCTGACAGTGGCTCACTAATCCTTTGAGTAAGCATGACTAAATTATAAGAGAAATTTTATTTCAGTTAAATTGATCTGCCACTGGATAGAGAAACAGATTTTCTTATTTTAATGAAAATCAAGAAAAATATTTAATGGTGATATAAATTAGAGTTTGGTGGAAACATTTTGGTCCTCAGACCTCGGAATGCAGTAGCTCAGTGTAGACTGGTTCAGTTGTGTGGTGTGTATAAAGTTGATGGAAACTTCATTATCTCCTGTTAGGTGTGATGTGCAATGGGGAACACTGTAAATCCTAACTCTTCAGCTGGAATTTTGTATGAAGAAGCTCTTGAACTTTCTCAAGTGGTGTGGAATTGGAATAAAAACTGAGCTTTCTTCATTCACTGAGACGATATCCCTTCAGTTCAGTCGCTTAGTTGTGTCTGACTCTTTGCGACCCCATGAATTGCAGCACGCCAGGCCTCCCTGTCCATCACCAACTCCCGGAGTTCTCTCAGACTCACGTCCATCAAGTCCGTGATGCCATCCAGCCATCTCATCCTCTGTCGTCCCCTTCTCCTCCTGCCCCCAACCCCTCCCAGCATCAGAGTCTTTTCCAATGAGTGAACTCTTCGCATGAGGTGGCCAAAGTACTGGAGTTTCAGCTTTAGCATCATTCCTTCCAAAGAAATCCCAGGGCTGATCTCCTTCAAAATAGATTGGTTGGATCTCCTTGTAGTCCAAGGGACTCCCAAGAGTCTTCTCCAACACCACAGTTCAAAAGCATCAATTCTTCAGTGCTCAGCTTTCTTCACAGTCCAACTCCACAGGAAAAACCATATAGCCTTGACTAGAGGGACCTTTGTTGGCAAAGTAATGTCTCTGCTTTTGAATATACTATCTAGGTTGGTCATAACTTTCCTTCCAAGAAGTAAGCGTCTTTTAATTTCATGGCTACAGTCACCATTTGCAGTGATTTTGGAGCCCCCCCAAATAAAGTCTGACACTGTTTCCACGTTTCCCCATCTATTTGCCATGAAGTGATGGGACCAGATGCCATGATCTGAGTTTTCTGAATGTTGAGCTTTAAGCCAACTTTTTCACTCTCCTCTTTCACTTTCATCAAGAGGCTTTTTAGTTCCTCTTCACTTTCTGCCATAAGGGTGGTATCATCTGCATATCTGAGGTTATTGATATTTCTCCCAGCAATTTTGATTCCAGCTTGTGCTTCTTCCAGCCAGCGTTTCTCATGATGTACTCTGCATATAAGTTCAATAAGCAGGGTGACAATATACAGCTTTGATGTGCTCCTTTTCCTATTTGGAACCAGTCTGTTGTTCCATATCCAGTTCTACCTGTTGCTTCCTGACCTGCATATAGGTTTCTCAAGAGGCAGGTCAGGTGGTCTGGTATTCCCATGCCTTTCAGAATTTTCCACAGTTTGTGGTGATCCACTCAGTCAAAGGCTTTGGCTTAGTCAGTAAAGCAGAAATAGGTGTTTTTCTGGAACTCTTTTGCTTTTTTGATGATCCAGCGGATGTTGGCAATTTGATCTCTGATTCGTCTGCCTTTTCTAAAACCAGGTTGAACATCTGGAATTTCATGGTTCACGTATTGCTGAAGCCTGACTTGGAGAATTTTGAGCATTACTTTACTAGCGTGTGAGATGAGACGATATAAGACCTCCCTTTTCCAAGCAATTACATGATAAATGAATAAGAAAAATGTTTGTATGCTTTAAGATTCAAAAGCAAACTATGCAGGCAAATCTTTATTTCAAATGGCATACCCTGTCCTGATGGAGTCCCTGAGGTGGACAGATAGAAGGAACAAGATGGACATAAAAATTATCATGGTTGAAACTGGTTGGTAAATCCATGGGGCTTTCTTATAATGTTCTCACTTTTGAGTGATCTCCAAATATCTGTAATTAATATTTTTTTTAAAGAGAGAACTGACTTAAGCAGGACTTAATGCAGGACTGAAGATTTCCAAACTGTGAATTCATTCTGAATGCAGAACAGTGTCAGTGGATATTGCCATTCTTATGTCTTGCCAATTCAACAATGGTAAATTTTTAATAGTTTTAAATGTTTTAAATAGTAAATTCAACATGCCATTTTCAAATTGCAGAGATGAACACAACTTCTAGGTCTTTTAACTCAGATCAGGGCCACTTAGCTTCTGCTTCCACCCAACATTTTATTATTGTGTTGCTAGACCTGGCATCTCTAGTTTATCTGCAAGAACAGGCCTGTGAAAATGAGGCTTAATCCTTAGATGTTCCTATTAAGTGTGATTCAAAATGTCAAACTCTTGGTTAGCAAATGTATGGACACCAAGACAAGCAGATCATTCCAACACAAACGTTGGCAAGATTCAGAAGAAAACGTAAGGTGTAGATTATAAATGCGTTATAAATAACATTTCTATATCACTAGGTAGTCTTCCAATGATTTCTTGGTTGAAGCACAGTCATCATGAGCTCTATGTGTTTGGCCTTTTAGCAAATCCAAAGGAAAAGACAGCATGTCTAAACAATTAATTCCTTGTGATTCCCTTTATTCCATTAAAAAGGGGGAGACTCCTAATCTCACATGAAGAGGTAGGTTTAGCTAATAAGCTTGCATGATTCATGACACTCAGAGAAATTGTAGGAAAAAATCACCCATTACAGTTTCAGAATTTTTCATTTATTATTCTTTCAAATGGTTTTTTAATATTCATTAAATAGACAAATATTATTCTTCAGATGATTATATATAGTAATACGTGATCTTCATACCGTATCCTCCCTACCTATTGTTTTAATTGAATCCAAACAACTTGAAAATGAAAGACAAACTTTGAAGGAAGATAGCAGGAAATTGGGCCTCCAAGGCTTTTCCATGTTGGAAGAAACTGTACTTCTCCACCTATTTTTTATATGAAAATTTCTTTGCATATTTTCTTCTTTTGAAAGAACAGTGTGTAGTCACTACAAGTTTTGGTTCTCTTGCCGTCTTATCTCCTTCCCTTCGGTGCTTATGAAGTTGACACCTTATCACTTTCACTTATTTAGTGTTCTTTTAATAGTATTCTTGAAAAAAAAAAGTATGATCTATTCCCTGTTGAAGTCTAAGCTCATTAAGTATAGAGATTAGGTCTCCTATTTCTATTTTATCTTCCTAGACTTGACTTAATATGGAACATATTTAACAATACTGCAGTGCTGTTTGACTGTGGCACCAACCTGCACAGACCCAAGGGCACAGACCAGTCAGATGAATTACTTAAGCTCCTATAATAAATGCGACAGAAGAAAATAGGAAGCCTTGAATTTTAGTTATCTATTAACTCTGAGGGTCCATAAACCTGGAAGTCATATTTGATTCCAGCAGTATTTATTCCAGTGGATTTAATAGAACTAATTTTACATTCCCAGAATGAAGGTGATCTTTATTTGGTGTGGAAAGAGAACCTTAGCTCAAAAAGTGGGATGAGTGTACTTACACACACGTACACACAGTGGTTTATACATGTGAGTAAGGATGGATTAAGAGACACAAGTCTCTCAAAGGACCAGTTAACACAGAGATTTGTGTGCTCAAACTCTGGAAACGTTTTTAAAACATTTTTTAAACATTAAAACATTTTCTTTCTTTATTGGACTGTTTTGTTGTTTTTCATTAAAAGTCAAATAACCCTATGAGTAAGGATATATTTCTGAGCTCTCTATTTGTCTGTCCTTAAGCCCTTGCTACAATGCCTTGATTACTGTCACTTCATAGTAATTTTTTAAGCTGTGTTAGTCCTCTTACAATTTCAAACAGTGCAGTTTGTGTTCTCTGGTCCCTTTGGGATTTAGAAATCTTCATTTTGTTTAAGCATCTCACATCTCTGGGTCAGCACCCTTTGAGTGTCACTGGGGAAGTGGAGTTGAGAGATCAGTTATCAGGATGTAGGGCTGAGGCAGATAAGCTTTTCAATCTTTGCTCTGTCCTGTTAAGGTCAGTTTAGGGGCTGCCAATAAAAGGTCCACAATATGTAAGGTGGGATTCAAGCATCTATTGACCAAATGGTGTTTTTTCTTTTTTTATACCTTATTCAAGTTTCTCTTTTTTTCTTCTGATTTTGACACTGAATTGCACTCCAGATCCACAACTCATGTAATGTTTTGCAGGCCAAATTATACTGCAGTTAATTTTTTTTTAATATTTGTGAACTACAAATTTTCTGTTTCCTCTTTTATTTTCTAATTTGTAGGATCTAACAAATACTTATTTTTCACAATCTAGAAAATGCATTTCAATTTTTTTCTCTATGTTTTTGTGGCTTACAGGATGTTTTCTGAAGCCAAGTATATAATTTATTTCTAATAACATTTTTAATTTTTAAAGTATTATATGCTTTTTATAGAAAACTTGGAGAATTTAACTTAAGGCATTAAAAAAGTTAAAGTTACTTTAAATTTTGGCTCACTTGTGGAAAAAATCTGATCTCTGAGGACACTGAGGTTTGATTTCTCATGAGAGTTTATTCATATAACTTCTAAAAAATAAAGTAAGTTGTAACTCTTATTTCCTATGTTTAATGGTTTATAATATAAAAGGAAAAGCAGAACCCAGTCCCTGTAGGAGGGAGGGAGGGATTTCCTGTTTTGGGGGGAATAAAATTTCCCTACCCTTTATAGCATTTACAATAAAACATTGGATCACTTTTATTAATACTATAATTGGGTTGGTGTTCTTTACTGAGAGTGTAATCAAAATTAAGACAACATAGTTCTGAAGATTTGTGGGATATAATAAATTATGATGTATATTAAAGAAAAGGTCGAAGAAGTAAGTAGGATGAATCTTCTTTACAAAGTAATGAGTTAAGGAAAACAATTCCAAGAAAAAAAGAAAATCTATCATTGCTTCCGCTTTCCCCCCTTCTATTTGCCATAAAGTCATGGGACTGGATGCCATGATCTTAGTTTTCCATAAGGAGCTGACAGTCCCATGGAACCACATAGGCAAGCATCTAGGTAGCAATAACACAGACTGGTGCCATGTATGAAAATACGGATAAAGTAGCGAATGAAATTACTCCATTGAGGGGAGACTATAAACAATTCTGAAAACTCTCTTGGAAGTTGGGAAGGAGTTGGACATCAGTTTTGAAGGATGTGGAAATGTGAGGGATGGTGTGGAGGCGGGGAATCTGGCGACACAGGCTTAATTCTGTTGGTGAACAAAGGATGCTTGAATGAAAGAGGAGCTGGACCCATTGGTAAGGTCCTTGTGTATGCTAAAAAAGTGGAAAAATGCTTCTATTCTCTGAAAATCAATGGGTTTTCTTGTTTATTTTCATTTAAATAATTGAGTTGACTGTTGATCTTGAAGTTCTGTCGGCAAAAGTTAAAATCCCTGTTGAACAACAACTTACAAAGTTTACACTGTGTGGTTTGTTCTGTTTAATTAATGGCTGACAGCAGGCATGTGGATTAGAGAACAAAATGAATTCAGTTGATTCCTTAGATCCTTCAGTGTTAGGGCCTGTATAATAATATTTGTAAATAAACAGTAAACCTCCAGGCCTCTGTGACTGAGTTTCTTTCACGTGTAGTGTGTGTATGAGAATGCTTTACAAGAGGACTGGTAAAATGTTGGTTCCACCTCAAAGTACAAAGTTTCAACAATGGGGAATGGTAGGTTTAAGCGTAAACTGTTCTTCCAGTATCTTACTTTCAGGTTCCTCATGACAGTGAATGTGTGTTACTGTTGTTTGTTGTAGTTTCCAAGTCATGTTCGACTCTTTGCAACCCCAGGGACTGTAGCTAGCCCGACTCCTCTGTCCATGGGATTTGCCATTCCTGCCACTGCTCCCAGGACATCTTCCCAACCCAGGGATTAAAACTGTCTCCTGCATTGCAGGTGTGTTCTTTACCACTGAGCCACCAGGGCGGCCTAAAAAAACATGAAACACTTAACAAATTTGCGTGTCATCTTGGCTAAGTCACAAAAATTGTTAAATGGTTCATCTGATTTTAAAATGAGCATTACCTTTCACAAAGCCCTTCTGTATACACCATACCTCAACCTATGAAATAACTTGGCTTGTGGAAATTTTCTCACAGTTGTGTCAGATCCCAATTTCAAAAGCTAATTGATATTCAAACTTGTTAAATTTCACGTTGTTATATTTCATGAATTGTTACATTTCTGTTTCAAACATCTAACATAAAGTTTCCCCCCAGCAATATTACATGCAAGCATGTTGGATAACGACCCTGCAACAAGTATTCCAGTCAGCAACTGTGGTAGGCTCGTAACTAATGATAATTGCCCTCTTCATGTAATGAGGTAAATTTTCTCAGTAACAATTTAGTATGCAACTGACTTAGTATATAGATCATTGGGGATGGATGAATACAAACATCTCTGTGCACTCAAATCCTTCCCATCATTGAAAACCCCAGAGCCTCAGGAGCTCTGTTAAGAAGTCTACATTATGTAAAGATATGCATATTTACTTATTGCCCATTTATATAGTGCTTATTAAGTTACTATTGGTTTTTCAGAGTTGCTTTTTAGCTACCTTAAATCCTCACTTAAAGTGTGTAATTCTTAAAGGCAACGGAAATCTCCGTTGGTTCACATTATTAGAAATGGACTGATCCACAATAGCGTGGTGTGCTCTTGGCTGGTTGCCAATGGTGAATGAAGGCTGCGTCACTGGACGACTAATAGTATCTCTTATCCCCAGGTTCACTCACTGTGGTTAATATTGAACCAAGTCTATTTGTGTATAGTTCTCTAAAGAGGCCAAGACATTAAGATTCCTTAGCATAAACATCACCCGCGCATCACCTGCACAGCTAAATGGATTTCTTGCCAATGAGTAATGCTGTTCCTTCACTACACAGTCGACACAGAAAATGCCAGGACTTGATTCAGGGAATGCAGCTCTCTTCTGACTAAGGTTCTTAATTAAGGACCCTTTGTTGGACGAATTCATTTCTGCTCTGTTCCATTCCTCATTTGAATGAAATACGTTCTAAAGGTCATCAGTTTTAGGCAAAGTTAAAGACGAGATTTTTTTTTGTAAAAACAAAAAAGAAATCAACAATGTTTTTCTTCTTATGAGAATTTTATTCAATAGCATAGGACGATGATTTCATGGGAGCTTAATAAAAGCTACCTAGATAATAGAGCCGATGGACTGTAGCCTATCAGGCTCCTCCGTCCATGGGATTTTCCAGGCAAGAGTGCTGGAGTGGATTGCCATTTCCTTCTCCAAGGGGATCTTCCTGACCCAATAATCGAACCTGGGTCTCACGCATTGTGGGCAGATGCTTTACCCTCTGAGCCACCAGGGAAAGTCAGATAATAGAGCAGAAAGTTAGCTGTTTTTCTTGCTAATGTAAAGCCCTAAGTGTGGCTTTATTCTCTTCTCTCATTGCCCATTAGCTTCATTTTAAATCATCTTTCTTAGTATTTGAACAATAATTAAGGGACAGATCATTGTTTTCAAATATCTTAACCTTACAGACAATATCTCTTTAATCTAAATAATATATTGAAAGAAATAAAGCATCAGTGGCCTTTAGAAAGGTTAATTAGCTTGAGCAGTAGTGACTAATAATGTTTTTTTTTTTCCCACAATTTTTTTTTGACATCTAAACAAACTTGAGCACACAGAATAAACTATCGTGCTAGATATTCAATGATCCAAATTAAGTGATGAAGACCTTTCTTTTTACTAGGTGATCAGATACTAAATTAAAATAATATAATTAATTTCTCCCATTGGAATACTAGGATCTGAGGAATAGAGGATGTTTTTTCAAAGTACTAAGAGTAAAGAAAAATGTGTTCACACATTTATATCAATAATTGCATATTATACTGTACCCAGTAACCCATTGTGTTTTTTTTTTCAACTGTAATGCTTATGTCCCAATATTGTTTTCTCTTCCATTTCCTCCAGGAAACAAAAGTTAACTAGATCCTAAGTTACACTTTGTGTTTTACATTAGCTAACAGAACTGGTATTGGGAAACAGGGCCAAATGTACAAGAGCTGAAAGGTTTTCTTTTTGAGTATTTGTTTGCAAAACAAGCCCAGGATAATGGAGTATCATTTGTGGGAAGCTGAGCCATGCTGGGTGCTCATTAGATAACTTAGAAAGACTCTCTTGTTTGCACCCCTCCCTCCCCCTTGTAGATAGTTGCATGTGTTTCAATTAAAATCTCCATTTACTTCCAGCTGGTAATGTTAGCATCCATTCCACCAATAAAGAGTAAAGGTCACAGCCTCCTGCCTGAACAGATATTTAAAGAAAATGTGCCATTTGCCTCCTTTGTGTAGGGACCTTTGAGCCACCCAGAGGAAACTTGGGTAGCAGATTCTGGAGGGTCAGATTGCAGGGGGACTTTTTCCTTATTTACTGAGGCAGCTTTGGTATCTGCTGGTCCAGATGCTACAGCTGCTGTTGCTTTGTGGCTTGGGATCCAGCAGCAGCTGTTGTTCTTTGCTAGAGCGTGCTGCTGACATTCCAAATTTAATAGTCTGAGACCTTAGTCGTTGGAAGCTACGCTGAAAGTTAATTTGCTGAATCCAAGTTTATTTTCCTACCTAAACCACCATTTGTGATAGAGCCTTTTCCCCACAATGCACAGTAAAGTGAGGAAAGGAATTCTTTACTGTCCTTAGCAGGCTGAAGGGCAAGAGAAAGCAGTGATTCGAGAGCAGAGCATAGGCTGGGTATCCTTGTGACTTGGCTGTGTTCTGGCTGTCAGATATCTGAACCCAGGCCCTGCTGCTTTCTACCTTCATAGCAGTAGGCAACGTGATGGAACTTACTAGTTTCTCCATCTCAAACAATTAGGACAATAATTTCTACCTTATGGAGTGTTACAATGAGAAAGTAAACATAAAGCACCTTTGCTAATGCCTGGTCCATAGTTATAGTTTACTTTTTTTTGAAATTAAATTTTATTAGATTATAGGAGCTTTACGAGTTTGTGTTAGTTTCTGCTGTGCAGCAAAGTGAATCAGCTATATATATATATCTCCTCTCTTATTTGGATTTCTTTTCCATTTAGGCTACCACAGAGCACTGAGTAGAGTTCCCTGTGTGTAGAGTAGGCCTTCATTAGTTATCTGTTTTATACACAGTGTCAATAGTGTATATTATATAGTATCAATAGTACATATTTTTTGTTCATGAGCCACATAACGTTTATGAGGTTTTTCTGATAAATGAAAAGCTGTACATTCCCTTGCTTCTTTTTTGAGACAAAATTAATGTTCTTGCTCAATAAACATGAACATTCCCATACATTCAACTACTTATAGCTGATGTTTATTCAGTTATATCTTGTGCCTTGGCACACCACATTTTACATCTCCTATAGCCTTCACAGGGACTTCCCTGGTGGCTTAGACGATAAAAGCGTCTGCCTACAATGTGGGAGACCTGGGTTCGATCCCTGGATCGGGAAGATCCCGGAAATGGCAACCCACTCCAGTACTCTTGCCTTGAAAATCCCATGGACGGAGAAACCTGGTAGGGGTTGCCAAGAGTTGGACATGAGTCAGACACAACTGAGCGACTTCACTTTCACTTAGCCGTCACAACAATCTAACGAGGTAGGTGATATTACTACTATTATTCCTATTTTCTAGCTGAATAAGTTCTTGCATAGAGACTTAAGTAATTTGCCTGAGTTTGCATAGCTTGTAAGAGTCAGAGCTGGGATTGAATCCAGCCCAAACCCTTTACCAAGCCATAGTTTCTCCCAGAAGGAAAGCAAATCAAATTACCTTGAAATGAAGTATTTGAACTCTGTTTCTGAAGTGAAAGTTTATATATGAATAATGGGGACTTAAGGCAACACTGCTATTGCTTTATGGCTGTTTCCATTCCCTGGACTCTAGATAGTTGGTAGATGGATTCATTTTATTCTATTCTACTTTATATTCTATTATATTTTCAGTGGTGATCATTATTTCATGACTACTGCTTTGACATTCTTTTTTTCAAAATTATTTATTTTTTATTCCGTTAGTTCTATTTAGTTGTTAGTTTAGTTATTATTTAGTTGTTTTGTATGGTTATTTTACACTGCTATACAGCAAACTTACTAGCCATACATACACTATCCCCCTTTTTTTGGATTTCCTTTCCATTTAGGTCTCCAGAGAGCATCGAGAAGACTTCCCTGTGCTATACAGTAGGTTCTCATTAGTTATCTATTTTATGCATAGGTATTACTATGTGTATATACGTCAATCCCAATAGTATATATATGTCAATCCTAACCTCCCAGTTCATCCCTCCACCCTTCCCCCTTGGTATGCAGACGTCTGTTCTCTATGTTCATGTCTCTATTTCTGCTTTGCAAATATGATTATTTTTACCAGTTTTCTAGATTCCACATATATGCATTAATATACAATATTTGTTTTTCTTTCTGACTTACTTCACTCTGTATAACAGTCTCTGGGTATATCCACATCTCTCCAAATGACATAATTTTGTCCCTTTTTATAGTAGAATAATATTCAAATATATATATACACACACACATACACCACATCTTCTTTATCTATTCCCCTAATGATGGATATTTAGGTTGCCTCCTTACCCTAGCTATTGTAAATCTATGCTTTGGTATTCTCACTTGGACATATCTGGGTATGATTCAGTTAACTATAAAAAGGCATGGAAGGTTTACACTCAACATGTCTATACCAGGATGGACCTCGTTATAAGTGCTGCCAGTACAACATGGCAGGAGCATAGAGAGAAACAGTATTTAGAAAGTATAGTTACCAGCAAGTATACTAGAAAGTATAGTTACCAGGATACCAAGTATACCAAGTATACCAGAAGGTATAGTTACCAGTTTGGCCAAATAATCTACCTTTCTGCAAAGTTACCAGGATTTTCTATAGACAGTAGAGTGCCATCACTGGGAATTTAGGCACAAGTAATTCTTCAGCACTCAGCTTTCTTCACAGTCCAACTCTCACATCCATACATAACCACTGGAAAAACCATAGCCTTGACTAGATGGACCTTTATTGGCAAAGTAATGTCTCTGCTTCTTAATATGCTATCTAGGTTGGTCATAACTTTCCTTCCAAGGAGTAAGCGTCTTTTAATTTTATAGCTGCAATAACCATCTGCAATGATTTTTGAGCCCCCCAAAATAAAGTCTGACAGTTTCCACTGTTTTCCCATCTATTTCCCATGAAGTATGGATATGAGAGTTGGACTATGAAGAAGGCTGAGCACCGAAGAATTGATGCTTTTGAACTGTGGTGTTGGAGAAGACTCTTGTGAGTCCCTTGGACTGAAAGGAGATCCAACCAGTCCATTCTAAAGGAGATCAGTCCTGGGTGTTCTTTGGAAGGAATGATGCTAAAGCTGAAACTCCAATACTTTGGCCATCTCATGCGAAGAGTTGACTCATTGGAAAAGACTCTGATGCTGGGAGGGATTGGGGGCAGGAGGAGAAGGGGATGACCAAGGATGAGATGGCTGGATGGCATCACCGACTCGATGGACATGAGTTTGAGTTAACTCTGGGAGTGAATAGGGAGGCCTGGCGTGCTGCGATTCATGGGGTCACAAAGAATCGGACACGACTGAGCGACTGAATTGAATATGTCTAGCCATGCAGAGACACCAGTTGACCCTTGGGAAATGCCAGTCCTGGGCACAGTGACAAGATCCCTGTTTAAGAGCTTATGTCTAAAGCTTGGCCTAAGAAACACTACAAAGATTGAATCTCAGACCCAGTAAACAAGACCCATTTTCAACCAGAACTGGTGCCTCAAATTCTAATCCAAATAGTAGCAAGTATGTCATTAGATCTAGAAATTCCTGTGTCCTTCATTGCTAATGTCAAGGGCTCCTGTGTCTAGAGATGGGAGGCTGAGAACCAAAGAGAGACCAATTCTGCCAGCAGAAAAGAGCACATGTTGCTTATTCTGAGGAAATCATTGACACTCCAACAGCATGGAGTTATAAGAGTTATATTGAATTGTATGAAACATTAAAGACAAGGTTTTTTAAATGCAAAATTTTGTTATGTATTTCCTACTTTAGCCCATGAAAGAAATCATATAGTTTGTGATAATGTCACTGTTTTAATGTAAGGGTTAAAATATAGTAGTCATCTCTTTTCCAAGAAGTGTATGTTCCAAGATTCCCAGTATATGCTTGAAACTGAAGATAGTACCAAATCCTGTGTATGTTGGTTCTTTTTTGTATATACATATACATGCATCCCTATGATAGAGTTTGTAAATTAGGAACAGTAAGAGAATATCCGAATTGCCAGTATCACTACTCTTTCATGTTAGAGTATTATTAAGTAAAATAAGGTTCCTTGAATAGAAGGACTTATAAAACTATAGCAGATAAATGGCTTCTAAGAGACTAGTGGGTGCGATTCTGATGGACAAAAGGATGAATCACGTTGCAAGCTGAACAGTGAAAGATTTCATCACACTACTTTGAATAACATACAAATTAAAGCTTATGAATTATTTCTGGAATTTTCCACTAAATGTTTTTGGAACTCAAATAGCTGAAACTAAGAAAAGCAAAACCATGGATAAGGGGGGACTATTGGCATCACTGACTCAATGGACATGAGTCTGAGTGAACTCCGGGAGTTGGTGATGGACAGGGAGGCCTGGTGTGCTGCAGTTCATGGGGTTGCAAAGAGTTGGACACGACTGAGTGACTGAACTGAACTGAACTGAACTGTAAAGTTTCTAAAGATTCTATAAAACCTAAAAATATGTACTTAAAAAAAATGTACTCTTGATTTCACTAATACTTCTTTTTTTTTAATTCCTAGTTATCAGTTGTGTAAACTACCAATAAACTCAAAGAAGTGAATGACTGTTTATACACACACACACACACACACACACACACATACATATGGTATATTTGATCATATATAATAGTAACTCGTAACTCATGATGGTGTTTTGTTTGGGGGATGAAACCAACCTCTGGGAGCAAGACTGAGAAAAAGACATACCAGTGTATATCCTTTATACCTCTTGAATGCTGATTTTATATATATAAATAATGCTTGATTTTATATACATATATATATGGATTCTGTGTATATGCTCAGTTGCTCTGTCACGTCCAACTATTTTCCACCCCATGGACAGTAGCCCACCAGTCTCCTCTTTCCATGGGATTGTCCAGTCAAGAATTCTGGAGTGGATTTCCATTTCCTCCTCCAGGGGAGCTTCCCAACCCAGGGATTGAACCCCTGTCTCAAAGTCTCCTGCATTGCAGATGGATTCTTTACCACTGAGCCACAGGGGAAGCTGCATATATAGGGATTACCTTTCCAAAAAATATATTTTTAAGAACAAACAAATTCACTGATGCTAAGGAGGATCATTAATCTTCAAATTCACTACTTAACAAGACGTTGAAATCAGCTTGTGAAAGCCTTTTGTTTTTCTACTCTCCACTCTCATTTCCAAGTAACCACGTTCATGTCAAAGTCAATGATGAAACCACTTTTAAGTTCAGTGAAACATGTTTTTTTTCCTCCTCTGAAGAGCACTTTTTACCTTCTAAGAAGTGAATGACTTTGACATTTGGATATTGTACTGTTTCTTTTTTAAGCATGTTTTGTCATATGAATTAATTTCAGGAAAAGGCCAATTCATTGTTTAAAGATTTTACACAACCAAATAAGGTGTTAACTAGGAGCTGCATCTTGGGAATTGCTCATCACTCCACACCCCTTATTAATAATGTAAGTCTATTCATTAACCCTGTACTGTTGCTTTTAATATTTTAAAATTTTTTCCCCTTTCCTGTGTTATTTTCTACCTTTTCTTATGCCATTCCTAAACTGAAATTTAATGAAATCGAGAAAGGCAAATCTCACATCAGGATATAGCATTTGCATCATAAGGTAGCATTTTTATCAGTTGATTTTCCTGCTTCAACTTTGTCCACCTGTTGATGTCACTGCCATTCTCCTGCATGTCCCTTTCCTTATAGTCAGTTCTTATTTCTCAGGTGTCTCCAGTCTCATAGACCATGTGCATAACTTCAACACCGTTAGCTTCCTAGATCTATGTCTCCATGTCTCGATTCCTCTTTCTGTTGTCAAAGGGAAAGAGCAACACTGAATGTAACATTGTGCAATTTAAGACTTGAGTTATATACCTGCTCCAGTCTGGCTGGTACTGGTCCCTCTGCAATTTTGGAAATGAAAAGCTTATATGGAAAACTCTGAAGGAATTAAAATGGGTAATGGTTCATTGTTTACATGGGAGCATTTTAACAAGAAACTCCCTCAGGGATAAAAAAATATATATCCTTTGAATTAACAAATTTAAGCTTTTCATTCAACTCTTTGCGTTTTCTAATAATTGACAGTATCTTGAGCTGGCCTTTGTTAGGAAGTGTGTGATTTCTTGATTTTTAAGGACATCATTACTCTAATGGTCTTTGAAAAGGCTGTTGAGGTTTTCTTTGATCTGGGGACTCTGAGAACCTTTATAGGTATAGGATCATTAAAAACACATCTGGTCAGTGCAGTTGCTTCAAAGATTTGGAAGAGAAGAGGAAAAAATTGTGAGGTTGAATCACCTCCAAAAAATAGGTACCTTCATGGTTGACTTAGGAGCAGAGCCGACAGTAAGCAGACATCCTATCAGACATAAGGCAGTACTGTCTGCATTTAAGAGATCTGAGAGATGGAGAAGTAGAGATATGCTGTAGGATTTTTATTTCTCCTTGAAATAAATGAACTGTGTTATAAGCCACTGCTGCAAAGGTGGTTACTGCCTGAATATTATTCAATAACTTATGTAAAGTCTTATTTTCTCAAAGTTAAGTCCTCTAATCTTATCTTAATTAAATGTGCTGTATATTGTTGATATGCCTTATAGAAACTTAGCAAATGTGTTTCATCTCTGTTAAAAGTGATAATGTTCAACTGGTGCATTTCTAGGATGCATTTATTAAATCATCCCATTTGTGGAACACCCCTCTTTCATATCAGAGATACACATTTAAGATGACACTAACCAAATTAATAACTTAGTTGTCACAGTGAAAATAGTCTTGTTAACAGATAAACACGCCACCTGCACTATAGTAGACATGTAAACAGTATTCTGAAGCAAAGAAGATGACGTGACCACCTTTATTGGTAGAGTCAAGAGAGTTCTTAGCAGAGCTGATGGACTCTATTCAATTTTAGCAGAACAGGAATTTATTGCATGAAGGAGCAAATGGTTATTCTAACCTGGGGAAAGGGGAGAAAATATGCAATGTTTGAAAATATATTTGACCCCTGTGACTTTTTGTGAGAAATAAAATAATCTCATTAGACTATTGGTCTATTGGAGAATAAAATAGAAAATACTGAACTGTATTAACCGTGAAATTTCTTCCAGGTCTGAGCAGTTCATGATTCTATATGATTCTATTGAATCATTAACATTAGAGTTCAGTTTTCACCTAAAAATGTATAATCTGATTCATTTTCTCCAAGAACATATGTAGGAGCATTTCAGCCTTCATCACTTGGTTACGTTGAAGGAAGACTGTGGGGTCTGATCATTGCAATTCCGTTTTCCTTTAATATTGTTATGATATGTATTGTATAATTGGACTGGAAAATTCTTGAGAAATTACTTTATTCAAGGCATGAATTTCTAACTCTTTTTTTAAAATAGAGATTTATATTTCAGCAAATTTCTTTTGAGGTGAGCTTGAAATACCAGTTAAATCACACCCTATTTATTATCAGGAAAAAAAAACTGTAATTTTAGATTGGTCAAGTTATTTTATTTTAGAAGCACAAGAATTAGGCTATTTAGATGTAATTTAAGTCATTCTATAAAACTTGGTGGTTCACCTTGCTTAGAGACACCCTCTGGTCTGATATACCAAGAGCCACTGTTTGTTTAACAGCCAATAAAAGATGACTCCAAAACAGACATAGCTCATAGGGATCCCCCACAAGGAGCTAAGTATACTGATAAAGAAAGCAGTAGGGAAGTAAATGCCTCCATAGTGCTATTCATATTAATATCTGGAATGTTTTAGTTCATCAATAGTAGAACAGACATTAGAAACTTCCTATGAGCAAAAGGAACATAAATAAGAAGATAGTACCATTTGAAGACATCTTTCAGGACTGCATCTTATAAACTCTGAAAGAATTTTGAGCTTCCTTCCAAAGAGGTTGCTTGCACTGATCACCTAATAGGCTGTGCACATTTTTCATTTCACTTTTAGAAGTACTGTTTGTGCTTTGTTGTTATCATTTGATTAATATGAATCTTATTAACTGGGAAAACATAGTATCTTTCTGTTTAAGAGTTGAGTTTGGGCATGAGTTTGACCCAACAAAGAATTTTGTGCTTGATAGTAATTAAAATTAACTAGTGAACAAATCTCTCCCTTTGAGCTGTTGATGGTGGGGTTGAAGGAGAGGGAAGGGAAGAATCCATGAGACTCTATGTTCCACACAAATACAATGAGATATAAAGTAGGGAAAGATTGGAAAGAAGACAGTTACTTAAAGCTGGAGCCCTAGAAGCCAAAGCAATCAATAAAATAGAGGAGCTCAAAAATTGAGAAGTATCTGCTGCTAACCCAGGAACAACCTTACACCAAATCTCTACAACTTAATGTAATCTGAGTGTGCCTCCATCTTTCTTTCTAAAGAGGATCATTCATTTATGTTCAATAATATACTACTTTTGTTAAAAAATATTAATTTTATTATTTCAAAAAACAAATATTTCTACTCCTTCGTTAACTGATTACTCTCACCTTTGGGCAGAAATTGGCTTGCACATATGTTTCTGTCTTTTCTTTTTAAAATTGAATTCCAGGAATTTTTTGAGAAAGAACAGTTAAGTTAATATCCATTTATCCCAGACTAGTTTTCAAGGTAACTGCTGGATTTAAAATTTGGCAGGATAAGGAAAAGACCTCATGCCAGGTCTGTGTCTAATCCTGATGTGTATTTATAGAGCATACTTTAGTATCTGAGGGGAGCCTCAGGCCAGGCTTTTTCCTAAGATCCCAAAGTTAGTTTTGTTTTATATATTTTTGATACCTTCATTTACACACAATGGGTTTGGAATCTACCATGATTGTAGATGTGAATGTTATAATATGACTCTCTATTAAAGATAAATAAGATTGTAATTAAGTGTAGGATCATTAATGATATAGAATGTTTCTCAACATTAACAAAGAAGGTTAAGGCAATATAGTAAAAAGAGCATCCACTTTCATTCATAAATCATTTAGCTCAAGCACTTATTTGGCTTGAGGCTTTAAGAAGTCATTTCACTTATCTGAGCCTCAATTTTCACATTTGATATATTGGGTTAATTATAATACAAATAAAGCAATTCGTATTTATGACGTTAAATAGAGCTTCTTCAGCCTTTCCCTTTCTTTAACTAAGCATTCAAAAGTAATGAGATGGAAATTAAAGGAAAAAGACAGAAATCCTCATTCGCTGTCTATGGAGAGCAAGAGTTGGAAATGACCAAGAGCTACTGAACATCATGATGGCTCACCTAGAGCCAGACATCCTGGAATATGAAGTCAAGTGGGCCTTAGGAAGCATCACTAGGAACAAAGCTAGTCAAGGTGATGGAATTCCAGTTGAGCTATTTCAAATCCTAAAAGATAATGCTGTGAAAGTGCTGCACTCAACATCAGCAAATTTGGAAAACTCAGCAGTGGCCACAGGACTGGAAAAGGTCAGTTTTCGTTCCAGGACCAAAGAAAGGAAATGTCAAAGAATGCTCAAACTACTGCACAATTGCCCTGATCTCACAAGCTAGTAAAGTAATGCTGAAAATTCTCCAAGCCAGGCTTCAGCAATATGTGAATCGTGAACTTCCAGATGTTTAAGCTGGTTTTAGAAAAGGCAGAGGAACCAGAGATCAAATTGCCAACATCTGCTGGATCATTGAAAAAGCAAGAGAGTTCCAGAGAAACATCTATTTCTGCTTTATTGACTATGCCAAAGCCTTTGACTGTGTGGATCACAATAAACTGTGGAAAATTCTGAAAGAGATGGAAATACCAGACCACCTGACCTGCCTCTTGAGAAACCAATATGCAGGTCAGGAAGCAACAGTTAGAACTGGACATGTAACAACAGACTGGTTCCAAATAGGAAAAGGAGTACATCAAGGCTTTATATTGTCACCCTGCTTATTGAACATCTATGCAGAGTACATCAATGAGAAACGCTGGACTGGAAGAAGCACAAGCTGGAATCAAGATTGCCGAGAAATATCAATAACCTCAGATATGCAGATGACACCACCCTTATGGCAGAAAGCAAAGAAAAACTAAAGAGCTTCTTGATGAAAGTGAAAGAGGAGAGGGAAAAGTTTGGCTTAAAGCTCAACATTCAGAAAACTAAGATCATGGCATCCAGTCCCATCACTTCATGGCAAATAGATGGGATAACAGTGGAAACAGTGGCTGACTTAATTTTTCTGGGCTCCAAAATCACTGCGCATGGTGATTGCAGCCATAAACTTAAAAGAAGCTTACTCCTTGGAAGGAAAGTTATGACCACTCTAGACAGCATATTCAAAAGCAGAGACATTACTTTGCCAACAAAGGTCCATATAGTCAAGGCTATGGTTTTTCCAGTAGTCATTTAGGGATGTGAGAGTTGGACTATAAAGGAAGTTAAGGGCCAAAGAATTGATGCTTTTGAACTGTGGTGTTGGAGAAGACTCTTGAGGGTCCCTTGGACTGCAAGGAGATCCAACCAGTCCATCCTAAAGGAGATCAGCCCTGGGTATTCATTGGAAGGACTGATGTTGAAGCTGAAATTCCAATACTTTGGCCACCTGATGAGAAAGACTGATTCATCTGAAAAGACCCTGATGCTGGGAAAGCTTGAGGGCAGGAGAAGGGGATGATAGAGGATGACATGGTTGGATGGCATCACCGATTCAATGGACATAAGTTTGGGCAAACTCTCGGAGTTGGTGATGGACAGGGAGGCACAGCGTGCTGTGGCTCATGGGGTTGCAAAGAATCGGACATGCCTGTGCACCTGAAATGAACTGAACTGAACTGAACATTAAAAGAGATGGAATACCAGACCACCTTACCTGCCTTCTAAGAAACCTGTATGCAAATCAAGAAGCAACAATTAGGATAGGACATGGAACAACGGACTGGTTCAAAATTGGGAAAGAAGTATATCAAGACTATATGTTGTCACCATGCCTATTTATCTTATATGCAGAGTACTTCATGCAAAATGCAGGCTGAATAAAGCTCAAGCTGGGATCAAGATTGCCAGGAGAAATATCAGTAACCTCACATATGCAGATGACACCAACCTAATGGCAGAAAGTGAAGAGGAACCAAAGGGCCTCTTGATGAAAGTGAAAGAGGAGAGTGAAAAAGCTGGCTTAGAACTCAACAGTCAAAAAACTAAGATCATGGCATCCGGTCCCATTACTTCATGGCAAATAGACAGGGAAACAATGAAAACAGTGCGAGACTTTAGTTTCTTGGGCTCCAAAATCATTGCAGATGGTGACTGCAGCCATGAAATTCAAAAGTGCTTGCTCCTTGGAAGGAAAGATATGACAAATGTAGACAGCATATTATAAAGCAGAGACATTACTTTGCCAACAAAAGTCTGTCTAGTCAAGGCTATGGTTTTTCCAGGGGTCATGTATGGATGTGAGAGTTGGACTATAAAGAAAGCTGAGCGCCAAACAATTGATCCTTTTGAATTGTGGTGTTGGAGAAGACTCTTGAGAGTCCCTTGGACTGCAAGGAGGTCCAACCAGTCCATCCTAAGGTAGATCAGTCCTGGGTGTTCATTTGAAGGACTGATGTTGAAGCTGAAGCTCCAACACTTTGGCCACCTGATGCGAAGAGCCGACTCATTATAAAAGACCCTGATACTGGGAAAGATTGATGCAGGAGGAGAAGATGACAAAGAATGAGATGATTGGATGACATCACTGACTCAATGGACCTGAATTTGAGTAGTCTCAGGGAGATGGTGGCAGGGAAAACTGTGTGCTGCAGTCCATGGGGTCACAAAGAGTCGGACAGAGGTGATCAACTGAACAGCAACAACATTATCCATGGTTATATGTCATTATATTGGATTAAAGAAATTTGCTTCCCTGTAATCTCTGAATAATAATTATATAACTTAGGGGAATTATAAATTAAAGACTAGCATTCAGGAATTTTCCAACTCTGGTAAAATTAACTCAGTGGTAACAAGAAGAGGAAAGTGAGAAAAAGCTGTTTTTTGGATATATATTATGATCTTTGCACATTTTTTTAGCATAATATGCCTCACAATTTCAAGAATATATGGGATGGTAACAATTCAAATTAATTATAAAAATATCTCTTATTCAGGTTTTATATGAAAATACAATGAGATATTTATGTAAATCCAAATGTTTGTATTACTTTAAAATATAAAATATCTGTGTATTCATTGGTCATGATAAAGGCTTCAAGTGATATTGATTGAATTAGTTACTATATATTTTTGATCCTTGGGTGTCACTAAAAGAATTATTTCCTTAAACATGCTGTGTTATTTAATGTCAGCGGATATGGTGATAGTGCTGTTCAAATGTCAAATAACTGCCCGAGGTCTCGGGGAACATTAGCTTTTCATGCATATTTAAGTTTTTAGTGCACTTCAACTCATCAAAAAGGAAAATCTTGCCATTAAACCATATCATCTTGGACTCTCTGATATTCAACAGCAGAACTTTCCAGTATGATGTGAGACATAGATATATATTTTTAAAGTGCATTCCCTATTAATTAACCTAAGTAAGTTTAAATGTATATGAGTAAAATTTCCCTTTTTTCACTGTGGAGATCTTAATTTGAATTACTTGTAATATCATTACATAATTATCATCAGTAACCACTAACAAGTACCTACTATGCATTAAATGGAATTTTACTTGTCAATACATGGAAAGAGCCCCATGTTACAGCAGAAATTTTTCTGTGTCATACAGTTACTTTGTTGACTTAGAAAATGCAATTGCAATAGCTGTGCGGTTACAGTCATACAATCATTTATATGATCATGCATGATGGGAGTGAGGTGAAGGAAAGGAAGAATATTCTAGCTCTGTGTTAGAAAAGTGTGTCACCTTCAGAGTAGGTGAAGTAGAACTGAATGAGTGGATATTATAGCTAATAAGATTTCTACATGGGGCTTCCCAGGTGGCTCATTAGTAAAAACAAATCTGCTTGCCAGTGCAGGAGCCTCAGAAGATATAGGTTCAGTCTCTGAGTTGGAAAGATCCCCTGGAGGAGGAAACGGCAGCCCACCCAGTATTTTTGCCTAGGAAATCCCATGGATGGAGGAGCCTTGCGGACTACTAATCCATGGGATCTCAAGAGTTGGACATGACTAAGGGACTGAGGCACGCACACAGAAGATTTCTACATATAAAAAAGAACATTTTTACACTTACAACTGCCTCTTGAAATTGTGAATTTGTGAATACTGGACACAATTACAAAGAAACTTGATTTTTTTTTTCTTTCACGTAGGTAGTAAAGCAGTCATTTTCAAATAATTTCCAATAGGAAACAATTCTTTCATTTGAAATATTATACAAAACTAATACATAACACGAAGAGAAATGAGGCCATAAATAAAAGTGTACTTTATGATGAAAATGAAAGCTACTTATTCATAAATCAGCTGTTGGTTTGATGAGAGTCCTGATGTTGGTCTCCAGCATGTCAAAATCTGGGGTTTGATGTTTTTCAGTGTGCACGGTGTTTGTTTCATTGCACATTTATATTTAAGATTGGGACATATGAATCAAGCATGAAGTTCAGTATGTGTGTGTGTGTGCTCAATCGTTTCTGACTGTGTGACTCCATGGACAGTATCCTCCAGGCTTCCCTGTTCATGGAATTTTCCAGGGAAGTATACTGGAGTGGGTTGCCATTTCCTTCTCCAGGGGATCTTCCTGACCCAGGAATAGAATCCATCGACTGCATTGCAGGAAGATTGTTAACCACTGTGCCACCTGGGAAGCCCATTTGAAGTCCTGTAATACAGTTGTAATATTAGCATTGGAGAGAAAAACCCTGCTCTGAGTTAAATGTGAAAGTCAACATGGGAACATAATTTACCTCTGGTTTGTGAAGAGTGGCTACTGACTGCAAAGGAGCCTGAAGATCTTCCTGGGGTAATCACAGCACATATGGGTGAGCTAGGCTTCCCTGGTGGCTGAAACGGTAAAGAATCCTTCTGCAATGTGGGAGAACTGGGTTCAGTCCCTAGTTTGGAAAGACCCCCCTGGAGGACGGCATGGCAATCTACTCCAGTATTCTTGTCTGGAGAATCACCATGGACAGAGGAACCTGGCAGGCTACATTCCATGGGGTGGCAAAGAATTGGACAGTACTGAGAGACTAAGCACACATCTATCTCTATGTAGTTATGGATATGGTTGTGGTTATACAGTTATCAAATACCTAATATTTAAAAACTTTAATGCAGTAAAATATGCAAAAGTACAATCTCCTTCAAGACTATGAAGTGAAAGTGTTAGTCGTTCAGTCCGTTCCGACTCTTTGTGACGCCATGAATTGCAGCCCACCAGGTTCCTGTCCATAGAATTCTTCAGGCAAGAATACTAGAGAGGTTAGCTTTGTCTTCTCCAGGGGATCTTCCTGACCCAGGGATTGAACCTGGGTCTCCTTCACTGAAGGCAGATTCTTTACTGTCTGAGCAACCAGGAAAGCCCCCCCAAATGTTCCATTTTAGAATGAACATGGCAGCAGTTTAGTTCTGAATTGTCTTCACTCCCCAGGGATTTAACTCGCATCTCTTATGTACATTGGTAGGAGGGCTGTTTACCATTAGCGCCTCCTAGGAAGCCTATAATGATGTGCTTTCAGGATCACTGTCCACCCGAACGCTAAAAATAGCTGATCTAAAGTTTAGCTCACCACTGCCGCCTTTCTCCAACATCTTTCTCCCAAGCTCAGTTCTCCCCACGCCCCCTCCCCCCCAACACACACACTCTCTCTCTCTTCTTATTGTTGCCCCATTTTGAGAGCTCTAATTTTACTGATTAGCTATCCATAAAGGAGAATTAAATTTAAAATGTTTTGATCCTTAGTAAATTTGCATGGAGGGAAATCTTGTTTTCATTATCTGAGTTGAAATTGGTTCAATTAAGGTTTTCAATATACCAGAAAATCAATATTAAGAATTTGTTTTATATAATTTTATGCCTCTTACAAATTTATAACTTCCAGAAATCCATTGACTTGCCAATGAATGTTTCAAGATGTGGTATGTTGCAGTTGGTATTCGAATCTGCATTGACAAAATAAGCATATAGGACAGCATTTAGAAATTTAGATTTTTTAAAAGAACTAAAATTGTGTTTTAATCTAAAGAAAGCCTTGTAAAATTGAGCTTATTGATCAAAACTATTTTTTTAAGTTAGACTCATCAGGTGGCATACATTTTGTGGATTAAGTGATAATGCTTCATCAGTAGTTTTTTCACTACCTTTGCTTATATTAGGTATTTTATTAATATTTCAGATAGCACAGGGAACAGATATTTTGAGTGATAATATAGTTACTGTAGATCCAACCAGCAGATGATTCATTTTATTCACAAATTAAACTATAGAAAGTTAGATTCACCCGTGGCTGATTCATGTTGATGTATGGCAAAACCAATACAATATTGTAAAGTAATTAGCCTCCAATTAAAATAAATAAATTTTAATTAAATAAAATAAAGAAAGTTAGATTCATTGGTCTCATTTTATATTACTTAAATGTATGTAATACCCTGTTTTATTTTTTGATCCAGTTTTGCTTTCTTTATAACCCTGCAAAGTTGACATACCATTGTCATTTGGAAATCAGAATAGTTGAAACTTCAAGCTGTAACTGGGCCAAAATCTTAATCAGAATCTACATCTAGAGCTCTTTCACTGGCTTACAACTGCTGCAGATATTTTCTGTTTTTCTTTGTGAATGAGGTCTAGGTTCGATTAAATGAGGCTGAAGAGATTATCTGTAGACTTTTCAGAAGTCCCTTAAGGGGTTCTCTGTGTATTTTTGAGGGATTTGATGGGAGAATGATGACTCTTATGCATCTGTAGTGCTTTTTCTAACTTGTGGAGTGTTGCTTAACTCATGATTCGGAACTGTTATGAATGTGCTCTTTCGTATCAAAAACCTAGGAGACTCTAGGAGAATAAAAATAAATGAGAACATGGGGATGGCATTCACACGAAGTTCTTAAAATGTGATTTCAGGATCATCAGCATCAGTATCCCTACGTAACTTATTAACAATGCCAGTTCTTGAGCCCTACCCCAGACCTTCTCAGTCAGATACCCTGGAGGTGCATGCATGCATGTTAAATTGCTTCAGTCCTGTCAGACTCTTTAAGACCCCATGAACTGTGTAGCCTTCCAGGCTCCTCTCTTCATGGGATCCTCTATGCACGAATACTGGCGTGGGTTGCCATGCCTTCCTTCAAGGGATCTTCCTGACCCAGAGATTGAACCCACATCTCTTATGCCTCCTCCAGTGGCAGGCGGGTTCTTTATCACTGGCACCACCTAAGAAGCCCGCTCTGGAAATATGTCTCAATAATCTATGATTTAACACACCCTTCTCATGCTATTGATATAGGTGCCAGTTTGAGAGGCACTGCTATGTACTCTTAGGCTTCAAAGGGTATTTAGAAACGTACTCTTATTTCATAGAGAAATAAAAAGTGTAGAAAGATAAATTCTAAGAGATGGTAATTCAGATTGGTTTGTGAAGATTGGTTGAATAGATATCTTTTTTCTTTTTCTTTTTTTAAAATTGAAGGATGATTGCTTCACAGTATTTGGTTCTATTCTGTCAAACCTCAACATGAATCAAGCCTAGATATACATATATCCCTTCCCTTTTGAATCCCCCTCCCATCTCCTTCCCCATCGACCCCTCTAGGTTGATACAGAGCCCCTGTTTGAGTTTCCTGAACCATACAGAAAATTCCTATTGGCTATCTATTTTACATATGGTACTGTAAGTTTCTGTGTTACTCTTTCCATACATCTCACCCTCTCCTCCCCTCTCCCCATGTCCATAAGTCTATTCTCTATGTCTGTTGGTCCACTGCTGCCTTGAAAATAAAATCTTCAGTACCATTTTTCTAGATTCCATATATGTGCATTAGAATACAATATTTATCTTTCTCTTTCTGACTGACTTCACTCTTTACAATAGGTTCTCGGTTCATCCACCTCATCAGAACTGAGTCAAATGTGTTCCCTTTTTAAAAAAAATAATTTCTGTATTGAAGGATAATTACTTTTCAGAATTTTGTTTTTTTCTGTCAATCTCAACATGAATCAGCCATCAGTTCAGTTCAGTTCAGTCGCTCAGTCGTGTCCAACTCTTCGCGACCCCATGAATCACAGCACACCAGGCCTCCCTGTCCATCACCAATTCCCAGAGTTCACTCAGACTCACATCCATCGATTCAGTGATGCCATCCAGCCATCTCATCCTCGGTCGTCCCCTTCTCTTCCGGCCTCCAATCCGTCCCAGCATCAGAGTCTTTTCCAATGAGTCAACTCTTCGCATGAGGTGGCCAAAGTACTGGAGTTTCAGCTTCAGCATCATTCCTTCCAAAGAAATCCCAGGGCTGAGCTCCTTCAGAATGGACTGGTTGGATCTCCTTGCAGTCCAAGGGACTCTCAAGAGTCTTCTCCAACACCACAGTTCAAAAGCATCAATTCTTAGGCGCTCAGCTTTCTTCACAGTCCAACTCTCACATCCATACATAACCACAGGGAAAACCATAGCCTTGACTAGACGGACCTTAGTTGGCAAAGTAATGTCTCTGCTTTTGAATATGCTATCTAGGTTGGTCATAACTTTCCTTCCAAGGAGTAAGCGATAGGTATACATATATCTTCTCCCTTTTGAACCTCTCTATCCCATTGTTCCTTTTTATGGCTGAGTAATATTCCATCGTGTATATGTATAACAACTTCTTTATCCATTCATCTGTCGATGGGCATCTAGGTTGCGTCCATGTTCTGGGTATTGTTAATAGTCCTTCAATGAACAATGGGATACATGTGTCCTTGTCAACTCTGGGTTCCTCAGGGCATATGCCTAGGAGTGGGATTGCCGGGTCATATTGTTGTTTTATTCCTAGTTCTTTAAGGAATCTGCATTCCATAGTGGCTGTATCAATTTACATTCCCACCAACAGTTCAAGAGTGTTCCCTATTTTCCACACCCTCTCCAGCATTTATTGTTTTGTAGACTTTTTGATGATGTCCATTCTGACCAGTGTGAGTTGATATCTCATTGTGGTTTTGATTTGCATTTATGTAATAATGAGTGATGTTGAGCATCTTTTTATGTGTTTGTTAGCCAACCGTATGCCTCCTTTGGAGAAATGTCTGTTTAGGTCTATTTCTCACTTTTGATTGGGTTGTTTGTTTTTCTGGCATTGAGTTGTATGAGCTGCTTGTTTATTTTGGAAATTAATCCTTTGTCAGTTGTTTCACTTGCTATTATTTTCTCCCACTCTGAGGGTTGTCTTTTCACCTTGCTTATAGTTTCCTTTGCTGTGAAAAAGCCTTTAAGTTTAATCAGGTCCCACTTGTTTACTTTTGTTTTTATTTCTGTTACCTTAGAAGGTGGGTCATAGAGGATCTTGCTTTGATTTATGTCAAGTGTTCTGCCTATGTTTCATCTTAGAGTTTTATAGATTCTTGTATTATATTTTGGTTTTTAATCCATTTTGAGTTTATCTATCTTTGTGTATGGTGTAAGTGTTCTAATTTCATTCTTTTACATGTTAGCTGTCCAGTTTTCCCAGCCATTTATTGAAGAGGCTGTCTTTGCCCCATTGTATATTATTGCCTTCTTTGTCAAAAATAAGGTACCCATAGGAGCACGGGTTTATTTCTGGGCTTTCTCTCTTATCCCGTTGGTCTATATTTCTGTTTTTGTGCCAGTACCATACTATCTTGATGACTGTAGCTTTTAGTATAATCTGAAGTCAGGAAGATAGATTCCTCCAGCTCCCTTCTTTTTTCTCAAGACTACTTTGGCTATTCAGGGTCTTTTGTGTTTCCATATGAATTGTGAAATTTTTTGTTCTAGTTCTGTGAAAAATGCCATTGGTAATTTGATAGGGATCTCATTGAATCTGTAGATTGCATATGGTAGTATAGTCATTTTCATAATATTGACTCATCCTACCAAGGAACATGGAATATCCTTCCATCTGTTTATGTCATCTTTGATTTCTTTCATCAGTGTCTTATAATTTTCTGTGTACAGTTCTTTTGTTTCCTTAGGTAAGTTTATTCCCAGATATTTAATTCTTTGTGTTGCAATGATGAATGGGATTGATTCCTTAATTTCTCTTTCTGATATGCTGTAGCACATTGAATGATTTGTGTATATTGAAGAATTCCTGCATCCCTGGAATAAACCCAACTTGATCAAGATGTATGAGCTTTTTGATGTGTTGCTGAATTCTGTTTGCTTAAATTTTGTTGAGGAGTATTGCATCTGTTTTCATCAGTGATATTGGCCTGTAGTTTGTGTGTATATGTGAGTACGTGTTGTCTTTGTCTGGTTTTGGTATCAAAGTGACGGTGCCTCATAGAATGAATTTTGAAATGTTCCTTCCTCTGCAATTTTTTGAAAGAGTTTTAAAAGAATAGGCATTAGCTCTTTTCTAAATGTTTGATAGAATTCTCCTGTGAAGCCATCTGGTCATGGATGTATGTTTTCTGGGAGATCTTTGATCATAGCTTCAATTTCAGTGCTTGTAATTGGATTGTTCATAATATCTATTTCTTCCTAGTTCAGTCTTGGAAGATTGAACTTTTCTAAGAATCTGTCCACTTCTTCCAGGTTATCCATTTTATTGTCATATAGTTGGTAATGTGGTGGTGGTTTAGTTGCTAAGTTGTGTCCAACTCTTGCAACCCCATGGACTATAGCCCTCCAGCTTCCTCTGTCCATGGGATTTTCCAGGCAAGAATACTGGAGTGGATTGCCATTTCCTTCTCCAGGGGATCTTCCCTACCCAGGAATCAAACCTGGGTCTCCTGCATTGCAGGCAGATTCTTTACCAACTAAGCTACAGTGGAAGCCATAGTTGGTCATAATAGTCTCTTTTCCAGAGAAGGCAATGGTAGCCCACTCCAGTACTCTTGCTTGGAAAATCCCATGGACAGAGGAGCCTGGTGGGCTGCAGTCCATGGGGTCGCTAAGAGTCAGACACGACTGAGCGTCTTCACTTTCACTTTTCACTTTCATGCATTGGAGACAGAAATGGCAACCCACTCCAATGTTCTTCCCTGGAGAATCCCAGGCATGGGGGAGCCTGGTGGGCTACCGTCTATGGGGTTGCACAGCGTCGGACACGACTGAAGCGACTTAGCAGCAGCAGCAGCAGCAGTCTCTTATCATCCTTTGTATTTCTGCATTGTCTGTTATAACCTCTCCTTTTGCATTTCTAATTTTGTTGATTTGATTCTTCTCTCTTTTCTTCTTGATGAGCCTGGGTAAAGGCTTGTCAATTTTATCTTCTCAAAGAATCAGCTTTTAGTTTTATTAATCTTTACCATTGTTTCTTTCATTTCTTTTTCATTTATTTCTGCTCTGATCATTATGATTTCTTTCCTTCTGCTAATTTTGGGGTATTTTTGGTTCTTTTTTCCAGTTGCTTTAGGTGTAAAGTTATGTTGTCTATTCGATGTTTTTTCTTGTTTCTTGCGGTAGGATTGTATTGCTATAAACTTCCCTCTTAGAACTGCTTTTGCTGCATCTTGTAGGTCTTGAGTTGTTATGTTTTCATTGGCATTAGTTTCTAGGAATTTTTTGATTTCACTTTTGATTTCTTCAGCAACCTGTGGGTATTTAGAAACGTATTCTTTAATTTCCATTTGTGTTTCTTACAGTTTTTTTTTCTTGTAATTGATATCAAGTCTCACTGTGTTGTGGTCAAATAAGATGCCTGATACGATTTTGACTGGAAAAGGTCAGTTTTCATTCCAATCCCAAAGAAAGGAAATGCCAAAGAATGCTCAAACTACTGCGCAATTTGCACTCATCTCACACACTAGTAAAGTAATGCTTAAAATTCTCCAAGCCAGGCTTCAGCAATACGTGAACCGTGAACTTCCTGATGTTCAAGCTCGTTTTAGAAAAGGCAGAGGAACCAGAGATCAAATTGCCAACATCTGCTGGATCATTGAAAAAGCAAGAGAGTTCCAGAAAGACGTCTACTTTTGCTTTATTGACTATTCCAAAGCCTTTGACGGTGTGGATCACAATCAGTTCAGTTCAGTTCATTTCAGTTGATCAGTCGTGTCCAACTCTGCAACCCCATGAACGTGGATCACAATAAACTGGAAAATTCTGGAAGAGATGGGAATACCAGACCACCTAACCTACCTTTTGAGAAACCTGTATGCAGGTCAGGAAGCAAGTTATAACTGGACATGGAACAACAGGCTGGTTCCAAATAGGAAAAGGAGTGTGTCAGGGCTGTATATTGTCACCCTGCTTATGGGTTTGGGTGGACTCCAGGAGTTGGTTATGGACAGGGAGGCCTGGTGTGCTGTGATTCATGGGGTTGCAAAGAGTCGGACACAAGTGAGCGACTGACCTGAACTGAACTGAGGTTTGATTTGTGACCCAAGATGTGGTCAGTCCTGGAAAATGTTCCATGTGCACTTGAGAAGAAGGTGTATTCTTTAGGATGGAATGTCCTGAAGAGACAATTGAGACAATTCAGATCACTCTCATCTAATGTATCATTTAAGACTTGTGTTTCCTTATTAATTTTCTGTTTTGATGATCTGCCCATTGGTGTTAAAGTCTCCTACTATTATTGTGTTACTGTCAATTTCTCCTTTTATGTCTGTTAGTGATTGTCTTATGTACTAAGGTGCCCTATGTTGGGTGCATAGATATTTACAATTGTTATGTCTTCCTCTTGGATTGATCCCTTGATCATGTGTAGTGTCCTTCCTTATCTCTTGTAATCTTCTTTATTTTAAGGTCTGTTTTGTCTAATATGAGGATTGTGACTCCAGCTTTCTTCTGCTTCCCATTTGCATGGAATCTATTTTTCCATCCTCTCCCTTTCAGTCTATATATGTCTTTAGGTCTGAGGTGGGTTTCTTGTAGACAGCAAATATATGGGTCTTGTTTTTGTATACATTCAGCCAGTCTGTGTCTTTTGGTTGGAGAGTTTATTCCATTTACATTTAAAGTAATTATTGATATATATGTTCCTATTGCCATTTTCTTAATTGTTTGGTGTTGATTTTGT
Organism: Oryx dammah; assembly: GCF_014754425.2. Taxonomy (NCBI): domain Eukaryota; kingdom Metazoa; phylum Chordata; class Mammalia; order Artiodactyla; family Bovidae; genus Oryx; species Oryx dammah. The sequence goes on from NW_024070208.1 coordinate 67,766,846, forward strand.
AGATCTTTTCCCTTCTTTTTGTATTTCTTGACTATATAAATCCCTTTAACATTTGTTGTAAAGCTGGTTTGGTGGTAATGAATTCTCTTAACTTTTGCTTGTGTGAAAAGCTTTTTATTTCTCCATCAATTTTGAATGAGATCCTTGCTGGGTACAGTAATCTTGGTTGTAGATTTTTCCCTGTTATTACTTTAAATACATCCTGCCATTCCTTTCTGGCCTGCAGAGTTTCTGCTGAAAGATCAGCTGTTAAACCTATGGGGTTTCCCTTGTATGTTACTTGTTGCTTTTCCCTTGTTGCTTTTAATATTCTTTCTTTGTGTTTAGTCTTTGTTAGTTTGCTTTTCCCTTGTTGCTTTTAATATTCTTTCTTTGTGTTTAGTCTTTGTTAGTTTGATTAGTATGTGTCTTGGCCTGTTTCTCCTTGGGTGTATCCTGCATGGGAATCTTTGTGCCTCTTGGACTTGATTGAATATTTTCTTTTTCCATGTTGGGTAAATTATCACCTATCATCTCTTCAAAAATTTTCTCATACCCTTTCTTTTTCTCTTCTCCTTCTGAGACCCCTATAATATGTATGTTGATGCATTTGATATGGTCTCAGAGGTCTCTGAGACTATCTACAGTTCTTTTCATTCTTTTTACTTTATTTTGCTCTTCAGAAATTATTTCCACCATGTATCTTACAGCTCACTGATTCATTCTTCTGCTTCAGATATTCTTCTCTTAGTTCCATATATAGTTATTTTTAATTTCAGTAATTGTGAGTTGTTTGTCTCTGTATGTTTATTCTTTAATTCTTCTAGGTTTTTGTTAATTCTTGCATTTTCTCCATTCTGTTTTCAAGGTTTTTGATCATCTTTACTATCATTATTCTGAATTCTTTTTGAGGGAGTTTGCCTATTGTCTCTTCATTTATTTGGACTTCTGTGTTTCTAGTTTGTTTCTTCATTTGTATAGTATTTCTCTGCCTTTTAATTATTTTTTTTTAACTTTATTGTGTTTGAGGTCTCTTTTTCCCAGGCTTCAAGGTTGAATTCTTTTTTCCTTTTGGTTTCTTCCCTACTAAGGTTGGTCCAGTGGTTTGTGTAAGCTTAGTATAAGGTGAGATGTGTGCTGAGTTTTTGTTTGTTTGTTTGTTTGTTTTTCCTCTGATGGGCAAGGCTGAGTGAAGTGGTAATCCTGTCTGCTGATAACTGGGTTTGTATTTTTGTTTTGTTTGTTGTTTAGATGAGGCATCCTGTGCAGTGTGCTACTGGTGGTTGGGTGATGCTGGGTTTTATATTCACGTGGTTTCCTTTGTGTCAGGTCTCACTATTTGATACTCCCTAGGGTTAGTTCCTGAGAAGGCAATGGCAACCCACTCCAGTACTCTTGCTTGGCAAATCCCATGGGCAGAGGAGCCTGGTAGGCTGTAGTCCATGGGGTCACTAAGAGTCGGACATGACTGAGTGACTTCACTTTCACTTTTCTCTTTCATGCATTGGAGAAAGAAATGGCAACCCACTCCAGGGTTCTTGCCTGGAGAATCCCAGGGACGGGGGAGCCTGGTGGGCTGCCGTTTATGGGGTCGCACAGAGTTGGACACCACTGAAGCAACTTAGCAGCAGCAGCAGGGTTAGTTCTCTAGTCATCTATGGTCTTGGAGTCAGTGTTCCCACTCCAAAGGCTCAGGGCTTAATCTCTGGTCAGGAACGAAGATTCCACACGTCGTTTGTTATGGCATTAAGTGAGATTAAAACAAATATCCAAAAATGATAAACCAAAGATGAACCCCAGACAAATGGCAGTTACAAACTTGGGCAAATAATAATTAATATAATAGAATATACACATATATATATACACCCATGAACAAAGTGAAAACCGTCCAACAAAGATAAAGTACAATAGATTGACACAGTGAACAATGGAAATAAAAAATTATATTTACCAGTTAACAAAGCTAACTAAAGCACAAAGTATAAAATAAAATTAAAGAGAGGTGCCGAGTGGGGAATAAAGCAATAAAAACAAAACTAACAAATATATTGAGAGGCAAGGAAAGAAAGAAAAGAAAGTACAGATATGCAAAGTTAAATAGAAGTAGATAAAGAAGATTTATATACATTAAAGATTAACTGCAAGGGAAAAAGAACAATAGGAATGCAAACAAGGGAATAAATGTAGAAAAAATATAATAGGTTTACAAAAATTAAAAGATAAAATTATAGAAAAGAGAAAAAAAAGAAGAAAGGAAAAAAGAAGGAAAACTGCACAGAACTGCAAAAGCCCAAAGCAGAGGCAGAGGTTTTTAACAACAATAAAAAATATGACTGAATATACACATATACATATCACCCATAAGCAAAATCAAATCAGTTCAACAAAAATAAAGTACAATAGATTGACCCAGCAAACAAAGGAAACCAAAAATTATATCTACCAGAACAAAGCTAACTAAAGCACGAACTGCAAGAAAAAACTAAAGCAAGGTACGAATTGGGGAATAAGGCAATGATAATAAAACTAACAAATATGTTGAGAAAAAAGGAAAGAAAGAAAGAAAGAATAGATATTCAAAGTTAAATAGAGGTAGATGAAGAAAATTTATATGCATTAAAGTTTAACTGCAAGGCAAAAAGAACAGTAGGAAAAAAGCAAACAAAGGAAAAAATATAGAAAACAATGTAATAGGTTTAAAAAAATTAAAAATTAAAATTATACAAAAGAGAGAAAAGAGGAAAACTCTAAAGAACTGCAAAAGCCCAACATAGATGCACAACTTTATAACAACAATAAAAAAAATGTGACTGAGGGAAAAAAAAAAACTCAAAAACTTAATTAGATTTCATAATGCCAATAGAATTGACAATTCCAACAGAGGGGGATCAAAAAAAGGAAAAAAATCCAAAGCATAAGAATAATAAATGTTTTTCTTGAGTCACTGGTGTCAGAATCCTCTCCCTCACTGAGAGTCACAGTCCATCTCACCTCCCTAGGATGCCCTCCAACACTGTGCTGATCTCTGGACCTGTTAGGGGGCAGCTCAGGTTCTAATCTGGTCCTACTCCCCTGTGTTCTTGCCTCCAATGTCTTCAGCTATCAGAACTAGTGAGTTTTCTTTTGTGGGAGCTCTCAATGGCCTTTTATATATTCCATAGACACAAAGTCTGCCTAGTTAATCATGTGGATTTAATCTGCAGCTTGTATAGCTTGTGAGAAGGTTTTAGGTCTTCCTTAGTCACACTGCCCCTGGGTTTCAATTGTGGTTTTATTTCTACCACTGCATCTGGGTCATCCACTAGGGTTTGCTCCTGAGGCTGCTCTGTGGTACTTGGGTTTGCCTCTGTGAGGGCCACATGTGGAGGTGGTGCAGCTGCTTGGGTCACAGGGGTTCTGGCAGCACCAGGTACTCAGGGGAGTTGGAGGCTAGGGCAGCAGGACATATAGTGCTCTAGAAGGGTATGTCAACCAGTATTGGCCAATATACTCTAGTATTCTTGCTTGGAGAACCCCCTTCCCTGACAGAGAAGCCTGGCAGGCCATAGTCTACCAGGTCACAAAGAGTCGGACACTACCAAACAACCCTCCATGCATAAACACAAGACCATTTTTGCCTGTGGCCCATCTGCCCAAGAAAGAGTTCAGTGTGAAGGTGGCACAGATGCTTACCTCGCAGGGACCCTGGTGGTGCCAAGTTTGCAGGGACACAGACTGCCTCCACCAGAGGAATTATGGCCCTATCAGAGTCTTTTTTCAAGCCTCTCGTAGCTGAGGATCAGACGGCCTCTTTGGCCAGTCTTTCTCCCTAGCTCTGCCCATTCAGGCACTTAGAGGGCTCCCTTGCCTGGGGTCCTTCTCTATTTCTCAGAGCGTCAGGCACATAGAGGGGTTCCCAGGCTGGGGTCCTACTCTAGATCTGCCAGTCAGGCACTTAAAGGGACACCCTGGGTGGGGTCCTACTCTGTAGTTACAGTGCGTCAGGCATTTGATGGCCAGCCTCTCTTGATCAGCTGCCAATGCTGGCAGTGTGAGGGGGGAGAGAGGCTATGGTGATAACTCCACCCCCTATGTGTGACTCAGCAGTATCACCTTACTTCCATGGCCACCAGGATTTTCTCCACAGGCATTTCCCACCACAGTCTCCTCCCTCACATCCCCTCGATCGGTCTCTCCATAGTCAATAGCAGACCTTGCCCTGGGATGCTTCACAGTCCCTAAACTCCAGCTCCCAGACACTGCACCTTCCGGAATCTAGGTCACCGTCTTGGGTATGTATGGCTGTGGCACGGGCTGTCTGATTCTCATTCCATTGAGGCTGCCACAGATCAGCTGTTTCACTCTCAGCCTTAAATGTTTCTCCTCTGTCTCAAACAGTTGCCCCGATGTGGGGACTGGACCCCTGCTTCAGTTCCCCCGCCCACCGAGGGCAGGTCCAGTCCTGCTGACACTCCTGTTTCCCCCCTAGTTCCTTCTATCGAGTTTTGGGTGGGTCTGTATATTCTTTTCTGCTGGTCAGCTACTCCTGTCCACACTCAGGTGGTGTTCTGCATGCACTTCTGCGTCTGAAGGTGTATTCCTGATGTATCTGTGGAGAGAGATCTAATCCACTCCTCTGCTATCTTGTTTTCTCTTGAATAGATATCTTTTGTACCTGGTCTTTCAGATGGAACTTTTAGATCTCAATAAAAGCTTTGTTAAGTCAGAGCTTTTTATTTTCAGTACAGGTTTGCTCTATGCTGAACTATGAGACCTCAAAAAAGTGTTTTATTCTTTCTTTTATATTAGATTCCTTACATCTCATGACTGTAGAGGGAACACTAAATTGTGCATAGAACCTTATAGAAAGCTCATAGAAAGCTCATGATGTCAAAGAGATGGCAGGTCACTTAAGATCAAATTGTCTTGGGCCCATCAGGTCAAAGTCAACTGTTACCTGAGGTGGTGGAGGAGGCAGAAGTTAAGGTCAGGGTATTTCAAATCATAATAGAAAGATGATTCAATAAAGTCAGTAGATGTTTCTTAAGTATGTATTGGGTGCCACTGACTTTTCTAGGCACTTCAGATATATCAGTAAAAAAAAAAAATAGAAAAAAGATCACTGCTCTGGTTCAAGGAGACAGATGTATGTATGTATGTAAAAAACATTATAAATTAGTAAATTATAGCACATTAATATTTTAGAAATTTATGGTGTTGTGGAAGATATAAAAAAGAAAAACCCCATTAACGGGGATATGGTGCAGCAATTCCAACTGTATATGTTGTGGATAATGAATTAAGTCACATAAGATAGGCCTTCATTTGATAGAATAGATTTATTTAGCAATTTTTAACAATGAATGAATTTGTGGGACTTCCCTGGTGGCCTAGTGGTTAAGATTCCATGCTTCCAATGCAGGGGGTAAGAGTGTAGCCAAAAATAAAGAAAGACTTTGTGAGGTTGTGGTGAAGTGAAAGTTGCTCAGTCGTGTCCAACTCTTTGTGACCCCATGCACTCTTTGGGACAGTCCATGGAATTCTCCAGGCCAGAATACTGGAGTGGGTAGCCGTTCCCTTCTCCAGGGGATCTTCCCAAAACAGGGATTGAACCCAGGTCTCCCACATTGCAGGCAAATTCTTTACCGGCTGAGCCACCTGGAAAGCCTGAGGTTGCAGCGGCTCCCTGCTCACCAATACTCCCTGGACCTGACAAATCTGATGGAGTTGAACATCTGGAAAAATGTTAAAAGAAAACCAAAATTTAAAATTTCTTTTAATGGGAAAAGAGCTGCTACAAAGAAGGGAATTTTGAAACCCACCAAACAAGCAATAACAGTAAAAATAGATACCCAGGAAAGCTGAACATGGGTGACATGAGAGAATGAAGAGATGGGAACTCGGCTAAATTGAGCAGCCTAGACCTAGTTCTTTAACAGAGTTTAGAGTCAGGTGTCTCCTTTATGTGATTCTGGCTCCTACTGTAAAAGGTGGTTATGTTTTAATAAGAACTTCCTTTTCTCAAGACATCTACGTAAACTGATGGATGCTGAACAGTAACTTTCAACAAAAGGATTCCATTCTGTGCCTTTTTTCTCTTCTTCTGTGGATTTCTTTTTACCACTTAACCGTGGGAATCAATCTTTATGTATTGACATGTGATCCATTGTCCTTTAGATTGTGAATGTCATTATCAACCAGGATTGAGTTCTAGACCATTTATCCACATGCTGTGTCTTTTTAATTGCCAAGAATACTGTTTTTATAAGAGATGTTTTTAATAGCACATGTTCGCGTATAATGTGAACTTCTGCATGGACATCATGTAGGTTTTTTTTTTAATAGTTTTATTGAAGTCTAAATTTGCATACAGTTATAGAATGAATTAACTGTATGCAAAGTCAGACTTTAATTAAGCGATTAAAAGTAAGCTTGCAGCATATCTGTACAGTTATAGGTTGAATTGAAAGGCTTCCCTTGTGGCTCAGTGATAAAGAATCCACTTGCCCAATGTAGGAGACATGGGTTCAGTCCTTGGGTTGGGAAGATTCCGTGGAGAAGGAAATGGCAACCCACTCCAGTATTATTGCCTGGGAAATCTCACAGAGAGAAGAGTTTGGCAGGCTATAGTTCGTGCAATCCCCAAAGAGTTGGACTTTACTATGCAACTAAACAACAGCAACAATGATTGAACTGTGTCTCTTCAAAAGAAATGTTGAAGTCCCAACCCCCAGTTCCTCAGAATGTGACTTTAGTTGGCAATATGCTTGTTTCAGGTGGAATTAGTTAAAATGAGGGCACACTGTAGTAGTGAGCCCCTTAATCCAATACGATTGCTATTCTTACAAGAAAAGATATACACACACAGGGCAAAGATGGTCATGCGATGAAGGAAGCAGAGTTGGAGTATAAATCTACAAGGAAGTGTTGTAGTGTTGTCAGCAAACACCAGAAGCTAGGAAGCGGCATGCAAGGATGATTTCTTAAAGGTTTCAGAGGAACGTGGCCCTGCTGACACCTTAATTCCAGACTTTAGCCCCCAAACTGTAAGACCATAAATGTCTTTTACTTGAAGCCAGTCAGTTTATGGTGGGTGATATGGAAGAACCCAAACAAACTTTTTTGGTCAGCTCAATACGTTGTTATGGCAGCCACAGGAAACTAATATACATACTATAATCTTCAATTTTAAGTACAAAACTCAAGGATTTTTAGTAATTTATAGAGTTGTGCAGGCATTACCACAATCCAGCTTTAGAACCCTTCTATCACCACAAAACCTTTCTCTTGTTGGTTTGTAGTCTTTTTTGTTCTTCTTTGCCCTGAGCCCCAGACAGCTACTAATCTGTTTTCTGTCCCCATCGATTTGCCTTTTCTGAATATTTCGTATAAACGAAATCATAAAAATAGTTATTGGCTTCCGGTTTCTTTCAATTAGCATATTTTGGGGGTTCATCCATGTGATTCAGTTTTATTTTTTACATCAAGTTAAATTTTCCCCATAGGCTAGCTACATGTAATGAAAAAGTACTTAATATACATTTTTGGCCAATAAGAAAGTGCTGGGGAAAAAAAAAAAAAAGAAAGTGCTGAAAGGAGACATGGATCATTTGTTATGACAGGACTTAAAATGCTATTGATGAGTATCAAAGGAATGTTATTCCAGGGCTTTACTTAATTTATTGTTTCTTAAACTTGAAGATGTATTAGAATTACTTCTAGGAAGGATTTGCATACATCATGCTGGGCCTCAGCCCTAGAGTTTCCAAGTCAGTAGGCCTGTGCTGGGGCTTTAAAATCTACATCTCTAACAAGGTCACAGATGATGCTGCTGGTCCATGGAACATCCTTTGGGAATGACTGTTTTAACCCAAAGCCACATTTGGTAGTGTCAAGACTCTTATTTTTTGTCCACATCAATTCCTTCTTCTTCTCAGTGTCTCATAATAAGTAGGAAGATTACTGTTCCTTGACCTAGACTGGCCTCTAGTCTAAGTACATCTTTGAAAGATGCATTTAAGTGTTGATAACTATCATCTATGCCTTCCGTGAAATATTTCATCTCATGAGAGCGTTTGGTTTGCTGGATAAAATTTAAAAATCAATCAGCTTAATGTCATGTCTGTGCTGCATGCCTCCTTGAGATCATAGTCACTTGCCCTATTTTAAGTAAGTCTCAGCTTCATAAAGCTGCTGAGAATTGGTAGCAATTTTTTTCTTTTCACCCAGTAAGCTAGACTGAAGCCCAGTTGCTTCAGTGCACACAGATTGGTCAGAGTCTTCATTGCATCAGATATTAAGAACATTTTCTTGAAATCATTGACTCGCTGTTATACTTAGCTTTGCCTGTAGGTGTTTTTAATCCCTTTTTCTCTAGCGTGAGTGAAAGAACCACCTCAACTGCACTGTCTCTTCTATTTAGTGTGTGTGTTCTCATGGCTGCTTCTGTAGATTTGTTGTTATATTAACAGTAAATACTTAAAATAATATTAATTTAAACATTTTTACAGGCAAAACAGATCCAAGTTTTGTGCGGTCTAAATCTTATTTAAAAGGAGCGGGAGAGTGTCCCTTTTTAATTAAAAGAATATACAATTATTTTATATTTTGTAAGAAAACATACAGTTCTTTATTACATGGATGTTTAGGATGAATACAGTAATCATTAACACAGCAAAGAAAAATAAAAGATCACACAATCTGGAGGAATTACTTTTATTTGTTAATTGCCTAACACACCCTATTTTTTTTTTTTTTGTCTTTCCAATTTAGAGCTTTTTACACTTTGATGGTATCTTCTTATGATATGGGTTTTGTAATATTTTTATTTAAAGAATGGAAAGTAAATCTTTTCTTTTATCTACATGATTGATTGAAATTTGTCCTTTATTATGATAGTTTGGAAAATTTTCTTTCAGCTTCAAATCTCATTATTGACAATGTAAGGCTAAGACAAAGTCCATTGGTATTCAGTAAAACATGTAACTTCACCCAACCACGTGGGCCTTTGTTAATAGTGCTGGTAACACATTTACGTCTTACAAGCACAAATTCAGATAAATTTAATTTTATATAATTTTCGTCAAGATAGGCCTTCCCTGGTGACTCAATGGTAAATAATCCACCTGCCAGTGCATGGGACATGGATTCACTCCCTGGTCCAGGAAGATACCACATGCCTCAGGACAACTAAACCCATGCCCCATAACTACTGAGCCAGAACCCTAGAGCCCATGAGCTGCAATTGCTGAAGTCCCTGCACCTAGTGCGCCTGATCTGCAGCAAGAGAAGCCATCTCAATGAGAAGCCCACACACTACAAGAAGTGTAGCCCCCACTCCCCACAACTAGAGAAAGCCCATGCACAGCCACAAAGAGCCAGCACAGTCATAAATTAAATGAATAAATAAATAAATCATTAAACTTTTTTTATCAAGAAAGTAAAGATGTGTGGTGCATTTATCATTGCATACATTACGTTATTGAGAATATTCTAGATAGGTGAGAACTGTTTTGACTAAGTGAAGTCGCTCAGTCGTGTCCAACTCTTTGCAACCCCACGGACACCAAGCTCCTCCGTCCATGGGATTTTCTAGGCAAGAGTACCAGAGTGGGTTGCCATATAAATAAATAAATAAATCATTAAACATTTTTTATCAAGAAAGTAAAGATGTATGGTGCATTTATCATTGCATACATTGCATTATTGAGAATATTCTAGATAGGTGAGAACTGTTTTGATTAGACCTCACTAAAAAGAATCCCTGGTAGGCTACAGTCCATGGGGTCACAAAGAGTCGGACGCGACTGAGCAACTTCACTTCGACTTCCACTTCACTTTGAAAAACAAATAGCTCAGATGGTAAAGAATCTGCCCACAATACACAAGACTGGGTTTGATCCCTGAGTTGGAAAGTTCCCCTGGTGAAGGAAATGGCTACCCACTTCAGTATTCTTGTCTGGAGAATTCCATGAATGAAGAAGCTTAGTAGGCTACAGCCCATGGAGTCAGACGTGACTGAGTGACTAACAGTTTGACTTTTCAAAAACAAAAATCTTTCACTTTATACTTTTATATTATATATTTATCTCATAATTAGAAAAAATTTCTGAAGATGAGAAAAAAAAAAGCCCACAAAAAGCCTCCGTGCATATGAATCACATTTATTCCCTCTTCACCTACCCTAAAGCTTCTGTTGCTGGGCAGTGCAGACCACGTTTTTGTGGTGGAATGATTTCTGACCTGGCATCTTTCACATGAGAAGTCAAGTGGGCTGGGAGTAATCTAAGATGTTACTATACTAGTAATAACTTCACTTCATGCAGAAGTAATGGGAGCTATAAAAACAGATATTATTGAACACAAATTACCAGAATTCCCAAGCCCTCTGTCTCTTGCCTACATTCCAAAAATGTCCATAAATTCTGCAACATTACTTGACACAAAGGAAAGCATCCTGATCTAACTGCAGATCAATAATCTCACTTGTAGAAATTTTGCAAAAGGACAGTTATGTGATCAGATTGAGGTAAAGGTGTAAGTACATCAACTTCATAGGAAATTTGTCTCTATCTTTCTCTGTGTGTATATACATACATACATACATACATATATATATATATATATATAGTTCAGGAATATGATGGATAACTAAAAAAAGAAAAAGAAAGTTAAAAAATTTTTAGGTGGGATAAATAATATACCTAAGCTACAGGAAGAAGGTTAATTCTTGTTTCTTTGATCAATTCCAGTGTTCTAACTAGAGCTGAAATTACAATCAGAGATACGTGGCTTTGTGTGATTTATTTATTTATTTCTGGTCTGTTTTTTAGTATGATTGGGAAGGAATGGATGAGAAAAGAGACTTGATTAAGACCCTTGAAGCCTACTATTAAGTTTCATATGATTTTAAGAGGCAGTTTAAGATTCTTGAAGTCTTTTGTGTTAGTCAGCTCTGGCTGTCGTAAAAAATACCATAGATCGAGTGGCGTAAGAAACAGAAATTTATTTTTTCTCAGTTCTGGAGACCCTTTGGGAGAATTCATTGTCTGGTCAGGGCTTTCTTCTGGCTTGTATTTGACTGTCTTCTCTGAGTCCTCACATGGTGGAAAGAGAAAAATCTCTCTTTTGCTTTTCCTCTTCATGAGAGGCCACAGTCCTATTGAATTAGGGACCTATTCTATCAACTTTTCTTAGATAATGACTTCCCAAAGGCCTCATCTCCAGCTACCATCACATTAGGGGTTCAAGCTACAATGTGAACTTTGAGGTGACATATTCAGTTCATAGCAGTTTATGAGATGAGATATGTCATGATTAAAATGGTGACTTGAAAAGATGGTATCTATCTTTCTTAGTAATAAGTTTAATATAAATTTTGGAACTCCAGGCAGCCGTTTTCATGAGATTACAGAAATTCAGTCACATCTTCAGGCTCCATTTCTAATTTTAGTTCTTTTGGTGTTTCTGCCACAATTACTTCTTCACTGGAGTCTTGAACTCCCCAAAGTCATTCATGAAGATTGGACTCAACTTCTTTCAAAGTCCTTTTACTGTTCATATTTTGACCTCTTCTCATGAACCACAAATATTCTTAATGGCATCAAGAATGATGAATCCTTTCCAGAAGGTATTCAATGAACTTTGCCCAGATCTATCAGAAAAACCACCATCTATGACAGCTATAGTCTTAGGAAGTGTGTTTCTTAAATAATAAGACTTGAAATTAGAAATTATTACTTGATCTATGGGATGTAGAATGGATGTTTTATTAGCATGTGTGAAAGCAAAATTAATTTCATGTTACTTTACATCAGAGCTCTTGGGTGAACAAGTGCATTTTCAGTGACTAGCAATATTTTTAAAGGAATTTTTTTGTCTGAGCATTAGGTCTCATTATTGGTTGGGCTTAAAATATTCGGTAGACCATGTTGTAAACAGATTGCTGTCATGGCTTTCTTATTCCATTTATGGAGCTCAAATAGAGCAGCTGGCGCTGTTGCTGCTAAGTCACTTCAGTCATGTTCAACTCTGTGTGACCCCATAGACGGTAGCCCACCAGGCTCCTCCGTCCCTGGGACTGTCCAGGCAAGAACACTGGAGTGGGTTGCTATTTCCTTCTCCAATGCATGAAAGTGAAAAGTGAAAGGGAGGTCACTCAGCCGTGTTCAACTCTTCGCGATCCCATGGACTGCAGCCTACCAGGCTCCTCCGTCCATGGGATTTTCCAGGCAAGAGTACTGGAGTGGGGTGCCATTGCCTTCTCCTCAAATAGAGTAGATGTAGTCTAATTTTTAACTTGTAAAATTGTTTTTTTAATTTGCATTCATTTATGTTTATTTTTGACCATCCTGGATGCTCACTGCTGCTTGGGCTTGTCTCTAGTTCTGGAGATATGGGGCTGCTCTCTAGTTGTGGGACGTGTGCTTCTCATCATGGTGGCTTCTCTTGTTGCTGGGCACAGACTCTAGGGTGCGCGGGCTTCAGTAGTTGCAGCATGTGGTGGATTCAGTAGTTGCAGCTCCTGGACTCTAGACCATAGGCTCCGTAGTTGTGATGCAGACTTAGTTGCTCCTTGGCATGTGGGATCTTCCTGGACCAGGGATCAAACTTCTGTCTCCTGCATTGGCTGTGGATTTCTTGCCACTGAGCCACCAGGGAAGCTCAATTTAGCATAATTCTTGAAGATTCTAGAATTTTTAAGATGGTAAATAAGCACTGGTTTCAACTTAAAATCTCCACTTTAGTAACCCCTAACAAGAGAGCCAGTCTGTCCTTTGAAACTTTGAAACCAGGCATTGACTTCTCCTCTCTAGCTATGAAAGTCCTTGATGGCATCTTCTTCCAAAAGAAGGCTTTTTGCATCTACATTGAAACTTTGTTGTTTAGCATACCTACATTCCTGAATTATCTTAGCTACATCTTCTGGGTGACTTGCATTAGCTTCTACATCAGCACTTGCTGCTTTACCTTGTACTTTAATGTTATGGAGATGTTGTCTTTCCTTAAACTCCATGAACCGACCTCTGCTAGCTTCCAGCTTTTCTACTGCAGCTTGCTCACCTCGCTTGGCCTTCAGAGAATAGGAGAGAGTTAGGGCCTTGCTCGGGACTAGGTTTGGCTTACAGGAATTCTGTTGCTGCTCTGATCTTCTGTCCAAACCACTATATCTTTTCCATATCCGCAATAAAGCTGTTTGCTTTCTTATCATTCTTATGTTCACTGAACCAGTACTTTTAATTTCCTTCAAGAACTTTTCCTTTGCATTCACAATTTGCCTGTTTGTCACAAGAGGCCTCGCTTGGGGCCAGTATTGGCTTTCACATGCCTTTCTCACTAAACTTAATCATTTCTATCTTTAACTTTAAAGTTAGAGACAGGAGACTCTTTCACTTAAATGCTTATAGGTCATTTTAGGGTTATTAATTGGCTTTATTTCAGTATCTTAGTGTCTTCAGGGAATAGAGAGGCCTGAGGGGAGGGAGAGTGAGAGGAGGATGGCTGGTTGATGGGACACTCAGAACACACACAGTATTTTATCAATTAAGTTTGTCATCTAATATGGTTGCAATCTGTGGCACCCCCAAAATTATAATAGTTACATCAAAGATCACTGACCGCAGATCACTAAGACAAAGATAATAATGATGAAAAAGTTTTAAATATTGGGGAAATTACCAAAATGTGCCACAGAGACAAGAAGTGAGTAAAAGCTTTTTCGAAGAATGGTACTGATAGACTTCTTTTCTGGGCACAAGATTGCCATGAACCTTTAATTTGTAAGAAAACATTATATCAGTGAAGCACAGTAAAATGAGGTATATGTATAATTAAATGTAAGTCATATTTTTGTTCCTACTTATAGCCACATCATAGTGGCCTTAAAGTTGCAACGATAATCTGAATTTAAATAGAAATTATTCTGCTGCTGCTGCTGCTAAGTCACCTCAGTCGTGTCTGACTCTGTGTGACCCCATAGATGGCAGCCCACAAGGCTCCCCCATCCCTGGGATTCTCCAGGCAAGAGTACTGGAGTGGGTTGCCATTGCCTTCTCCGAGAAATTATTCTAGCCAGCATCAAAGGCATAGCATGCAAATATAATTTTTAGAAAGGGTATTGTTCTGAATATATAATGTACTACATAATCAAATATAAATGTATCTTAGATTTTGTATCACTTATAGAAGTAAGAGGGGCTTCCCAGGTGGCGCCAGTGGTAAAGAACCCTCCTTCCAATGGAGGAGATATGAGACATGGATTCAATGCCTGGGTAGAGAAGATACCCTGGAAGAGGGCATGACAACCCATTCCAGTATTCTTGCCTGGAGAACCCCATGGATCAAGGAGCCTGGCGGGCTACAGTCCATGGGGTTGCAAAGAGTCAGACTCGACTGAAGCGACTTAGTATACATCCATACATAGCAGTAAAAGAATTTTTCACATTAACAGTTTTGAGGTTGTTGAATAGGAAAAAATAGCAATTTGGAACCACTGCAATCGCTTTTTAAACATTTAATTTCTCAAAGACGTATTTTGCAAGATACTGAAGGTAAACTGATGTAGTAGTGAGACTGATGCCCAAGTCCATGCACTGAGTCTTGCTTCATTGTTGGCGTTGTCCAGTGGCCCAGTCATGTCCGACTCTTTGTGACTGAATGGACTCCGGCACACCAGCCTTCCCTGTCTGTCATTATCTCCCAGAGTTTGCTCAGACTCATGTCCATTGAGTCAGTGATGCCATCCAACCATCTCATCCTCTGTTGTCCCTTTCTCTTCCTGCCTTACATCTTTCCCAGCATCAGGGTCTTTTCCAATGAGTTGACTCTTACCATCAGGTGGCCAAAGTATTGGAGTTTCAGCTTTAACATCAGTCCTTCCAATGAATAATCAGGGTTGATTTCCTTTAGGATTGACTGGTTTGATCTCCTGGCAGTCCAAGAGATTCTCAAGAGGCTTCTCCAACATCAGAGTTTGAAAGGATCAATTTCTTCTGCTTCAGTTCTTCAAATCAATTCTTTGAAAGCTTCAGTCATGCTTCATATTGATGTTAATATTCAGGGTCTGTGATTCACAAAAGCAGAGCGTGCAATATCAGGACATACCAGAATCCTCCATCCCCCTGGACACTTTTCTCTCCTCCTATTGCTAGTGCTGTACCTCTCAACTGTTCACTACACTGAGATCAGAAAAGCATTCCTTCTGTAAATTTCAATTTTAGAAAGCAGCAACGTCAGAATTAGAATTAGCTCCACAAATAATCTTAGTGACAAAAGCGACTTAATGCCTAACATAAAATAAAATGTCAATGGTAAGACAGAAATAAAGAAAATAGTCCTATTAAAAATATCTGGCAGGGGAGAGCCACACTAACTGTGTCCCTAACCTATGGGAATAGGTATATCAGTTTATAAGGAGAGTTATGATGTTGATAGTATCATGCATCCTCAGTTCAGTCACTCGGTCGTGTCCAAATCTTGGTGACCCCATGGACTGCAGCACACCAGGCCTCACTGTCCATCACCAACTCCCGCAGCTTGCTCAAACTCATGTCCCATTCAGTCGGTGATGCCATCCAGCTATTTCACCCTCTGTCGTCCCCTTCTCCTGCCTTCAATCTTTCTCAGCATCAGGGGTCTTTTTCAATATCAATTCTTTGCATTAGGTGGCCAAGGTATTGTTGCTTCAGCTTAAGCATCAGTCCTTCCAATGAAGATTCAGAATGATTTCCTTTAGGACTGACTGGTTTGATCGCCTTGCAGTCCAAGGGACTCTCAAGAGTCTTCTCCAACATGGAACTGACTTAATAGAGACTACCCTTTTTAACAGTGTTTCTTATACTGAAAGTGAAGTCGCTCAGTCATGTCCGACTGTTTGTGGGCCCATGGGTGGTAACCTGCCAGGCTCCTCCATCCATCGGATTTTCCATGCAAGAATACTGGAGTGGTTTACCATTTCCTTCTCCAGGGGATCTTCCCAACCCAGGGATCAAACTTGGGTCTGCCACACTGCAGACAGATTCTTTACCATCTGAGCCACCAGGAAACTATCACCCCAGTGGGTATTTTAAGATGTCAGTGGAGTGCCTCCCTGATTAAGAATAGTTAAGTGGTTAAGAATCTGCTTGCCAATTCAGGGGACACCGGTTTGGTCCCTGGTCCGCAAAGATCCCACATGCCACAAGGCAAGTAAACCCTTGGGCCACAGCTACTACAACCACACTCTAGAGCTTGCAAGCCTCAACTACGGAGCCCACACGCCACAACTATTGAAGCGTGCATGCCTTAAAGCCCATGCTCCACCACGAGAAGCCACTGCAATGAGAAGCCCCATGTACCGCCCCTAGAGAGTAGCACCTGCTCTCTGCAAGTAGGGAAAAGCTTGTGTGCAGCAGTGACGATCCACTGCAGGCAAAAAAAAAAAAAAAAAGCCCATAAATTTTAAAAAAGACTTTAAAAAAAAGATATCACTGGAAGGATAGTGCTTCGTACACATTGAGATTAAAGCAGGGTTTTTCTGGGTGTCAATGGTGTACAGCTTTCTGATTATCTGGTACTGAAAAGTCAATTATTGGAGCCATACCTTCGAGAGACTTTCATTTTTTATTAGAGTTTCAAATTACAGAATATAAGTGAAAATCTTTTTCTGATAATGAAATACAAATATTAATCACCATTATTTCTCTCAATATACTATTGGTATAGATTGTCTAATTGTTAACTAAGTTTATAAGACAAGGCAGTCATTTGATGCTATGGATTAAAAATTAGAAAACAAACTATGGGCCCTGGAGCAATGTTTTTCAAATGTTTAGAGTTTAAGGGGTCATCAGAATTCAATTTCAATATTTGGAAACTGACATCATGCTGATTCGTTAAATTGTGTCTGAGTTTTTGTGACCCCAAGCCTGCCACGCTCCTCTGTCCATGGGATTTTCCAAACAAAAATTCTGGAGTGGGTTGCCATTTCCTTTTCAAGGGGGGCTTCAGCTTAGGGCTGCCCATTTTTAAAATTTTGTGGAGAGAAATAAGTTTTTAAAGAGGCTACTGAAAAAAAAGAAAAAAAAGAAAGTAAAGAGGCTACTGAATTCATTATCAACTCCACTGGATGGGAAGGACATCATTTCAGACCTGAGAATAGACCTTTAAATGGACAATGTTTAGCTTGATCAAATACTCATTTGTTTGTCTTTATTTTTCTCAATTTTCCTGAGGCAGCCAGGGACTGTTTTCAGGAGCTGATAGTACTGGTGTTTGGGAACCTGTGCATTGGATCAGCTCTTCCAAGGTTAGATTTAACTCAGAGCAGAGCTTCACTCTTGTGTTCTTCAGGTGGGTGGGGGCTGGGACAGGCCACTATCCAGGAATTGTCCCTGGTTGGGACAGGCCACTGTCCAGGAACAATGCAAACCAGATCTCCTGTCAAGCAGGAAAGATAGCCAGCCCCCAGCCCACCTTCTCATAGAGGAGGCTTCTCTTCTCTGGCTATATCTAGATAGGCTGGTGTCTTTTTCCAAACCCAGAGTTCTACACCATAAAACCTGATGAAACTATAGGGCTCTTTTAATGTAACATGAGTCTCTAACAGATTCACACCTTAACAATTACTTAACTTTATTGAAAAGCTATTGGTTACCAGTGAGAAGAAGGAAGAGGGCAGGGCAAGATCAGTTCAGTTCAGTTTAGTCGCTCAGTCTTGTCTGACTCTTTGTGACCCCATGGACTGCAGCATGCCAGACTTCCCTGTCCATCATCAACTCCCGGAGCTTGCTCAAACTCAAGTCAGTGATGCCATCCAACGGTCTCATCCTTTATCATCCATTTCTCCTCTTGCCTTCAATCTTTCCCAGCATCAGGGTCATAGGGGTAGGGGATTGAGATGTGCAAACTACTATGTATAAAGTGAGTGAGTTGCACAGGTATGTTCTACAGCACAGGGAATATGCCCAACATTTTATAATAACTATAAATGGCATATAATCTTTAAAAACTGCAAATCACCATGCTGTATTCCTGAAACTTATGTAATATTGCAAATTAGCTATACCTCAATCAATCTATCAACCAATGTGTAGGATACCCCAGATAACTAAATGAGAAAAATACTTTGATAAAATTTTTTGGAAGGGTGTCCGACTGATATCTGCCTCCAAATAAAGATTTTTGTTGCTAGTATTCAGCTGATTTTTAGGACACACAGGTATTAATTCCTAAATAACAAACAGACACTACTAACTCTGAGCAGTAAATTATCTAATATCATCTCTTCTGCCTCCTGAGACTCAATCTTCTCTATCTGTTCCCTTCTTGCAGGTTCTGAATGTGTTTTAAAGGAAAAGACATTTATGAGTGTGAGTGTGTGTGTGAAATAAACCTGCCTGCTTAAGGAAGAGTACCTTCTTTCAATACCATGAATGTTCTTACTATAGTTAGAAGCTAAGTGTCTAGAGGCTAAAATAAAAGACTAGCCTAGTACCCTCTTACATGACAACCCCCATAGTGAGCAGGTGAGAACTGATACTCATTTCTGACATTCCAAACCCCTGGTCACCGTATTGCAGTCTCCCAACCTGAAGGAAGAGAAAAAAGCCTGTGAGAACCTCCCAGACCTTTGTAAGGTAAAAGACGGGAGAGTGCGTTAAGCTGCAAAGAATTCTGGGAAATCAGTTTTGCGCCGAGTTGGGTGGTGGCTGGCTGAAACTCAGTAGTTCTATCTTGAAAGGGGAGGGTGCATAAAAGTAAGTGTAAGTGTTAGTCGCTCAGTCGTGCCCAACTCTTTGCGACCCTGTGGGCCACAGCCCACCAGGCTCCTCTGTCCATGAGATTTTCCAGGCAAGGATACTGGAGTGGGTTGCCATTTCCTTCGCCCCGGGAATCTTCCCAACCTAGGGATCTAACCCTGGTCTGCAGTGCAGGCAGATACTTTACCCACTGAGCTACAAGGGAAGCCCCCGAGGATGAATATTGATGCACAACTAATAGTCAATTACCTTCCTTTTCAAGATTCAAGTGTTTGTTACCATTGACTATTTAAGTTGACAATGACTTTAAAGAATCAGAGATGAAATAAGGTGAGCAAGTGTGGCAGTGTTTTTTAAGAGGGAATGAGAAGTACATTTTTTTTTAATGCTTTAATTTTAAATTGGAAATGACATGACTTACTAAAGCAGCTGTTCTCAGCATCTTCTCCAGGGGCTTTTGGAGGTTCCAGACCATTATCAGGGGTTCTTTAAGATCAAAGCTATTTTCATACTAATTCTAAGACATCCTTTGCTCTTTTTCCCTTCTCTTTCTCTCACAAGAATGCAGTGGAGAGTTCCAAAGGGTATGCTTAAAATCTTTGTTCTGAAGGATAATGGAATGCATGCTTGTGTATTTATCTGTTTAAACACTTCTCAGTTGTAATTTCTAATACATAAAAAAAATTCTTTCTGGGGTCCCTGATAATTTTTAAGACTATAAAGAGGTCCTGTGACCAAAATGCTTGAAAATTGCTGTTCTGAAGTATAATGCATTTTATCTTCAGACTTAAAAATGCAACCTCATTTTTAACAGGTCACTTGATTAAAGAAATGAAAAGAAATGTCATGAAAATCTGTTTTATCTCAGAGGTTACCACCTTGACTCTGGAAGAATATGTTCATGCTGCTAGGAAAACTTTTTGATTGTTTTTGCTTCTATAGGATGTCAGTTTTCAGCTGCACTACTTTAGTATTTTTAGGGGCACTCAAAATCAAACCATGAACAGAAAATGACAATTGCTTTTCAACCACATTCCACTTAAGAAAAAAATCTCCTTTTATCAGTAAGGGTAAAGGTTTATAGAGAAATTTAAGATATTAATGTTCACTGACTCTATCTGGTATGTGTTGTGGGAGAAAAAAAAAATCTTTGATATTGTATAATGACAGTTAACTTCAGAATTTTCAAGATTTGTTCAGTCTGCCAAAAAGAAGCCATTCAGCTAGATAAAAAGAGGTAGTCCTTTCATTTTGACCTTGCATTTCAGTGCATCAGCAGTGTTTTAAATGCTGAAATTACATTGCTAAGTGCTATCTGAAATGTTTGAGAATTGTTCACCATCTTAGAAACTGCACTATAAAGGAAATTTTGACTTTGGCTTTGATATTCCTGGTATTTTTGCAACATACCATTTTTGCTTTCCTTCAATAATTTCTCCTAAGGAGAATGGTGAAACCATTGATTAAGAAACATAGATGTGCCCATTACTTTCAATGACTTTAGAGGGAACACTTACAAGTTATTTTTTATTTCTCCAAATCAGGGAAAGAAATTAGAACAGTCCCTGAGGAATCAGTGAAGTATGAATGTCAACCAGTGCTGTTCGTTTTAAAATGAAGAGATCAGTAACAGTTTATTATTTGTTCTAGGGGGAAAAACAAAACAAAACTATCTTTGTCTTGTTGCTGTACCAGATTCTTAGAGCATGAACATATAGAATGGATATTTCTGTCTTCGATTTTCCTTATTTCTTCCTCTGTTTCATCTAATTACAATAATTGCCACACTGTAGAAACAAGAACATTTTGAATTTCCCAGGATCTTACCACTTTAGATGAATTCTATAGTTTACATGTTACACTGAATTTTCTATACTACAGTATTCACAGCTTCTTTTTATTCATATGCCAGTAATGAGTATTGGGGAGTCTCTGAAATAGACCTTTTGTTAATGTATACATTTTATGGTGAATTTTTGGGGTTTTGGATACCTGAGGTTATTTAATAAGGTTTTCATAATAGAACCTGTAGATGACATGAGTCACTGGAAATAGATTCAGACTTGGTCTGTGAATCTGGCTCATGGCCTAGATTCCTAATAGGAAGATGAGTAAACTTGGATAAGTGGTCAAACCTGCTTGGGCCTCATTTTCTCATCTTTGACTTATTAAATGCAGAACTTGGGGCAGATTATCTTCTGTGATCTCAGTGCCATGATTTATGAAATGGGAAATATCACAATTCTTACATCACAGAGCTATTGGCAGGATTATGAGAGTTAATATATGTAAATGTATGCCTAGAACAATTTCTAGCATATAAGTTGTATGAATGGGTTACACAATATTATTATTACCTTTATAGAGAGTGGCTTAGATGGTAAAGAATCTGCCTGCAGTGCTGGAAGACCCAGGTGTGATCCCTGGGTAGGGAAGATCCCCTGGTGAAGGGAATGGCCAACCACTCCCATATTCTTGCCTGGAGAATTCCATGGACAGAGGAGCCTGGAGGAGTCCATGGGGTCACAAAGAGTTGGATACGACTGAGCGAGTAACACACACACACACAGTGAGAAGATTATCTTGATAAGATCTGAGACTGCCTCCAGCTCTAACTTTTAATTAATAGAATGACTAAAAAGACAAACTCACAGTCCATATTTTTGTGGAAAATCACATCATCTGTGCTGTTGGCCCTAAAATACTTGTAGTAGTTCCTCTAACTGCTTGTCCTCAGTGCACTCAGATATCCCAGACTTGCCCTGTGCTCAGGGCCCACCTTTGCCCCACTCCCAGTGCACAGGAAGCTCCTTTCCTCTCAGAGACCCAGGCTATTATGAAGGGCCTGCTTCTCTCTAACTGGAGTCTCAGGTTTATGGGAAGATTTACACAAAAAAAGCCCATCCAAGTCCTCCTTCCAACCTGGTTTCCTCTTGTTGCCCCAAGGCAGAATTTCTCTCAGGCTGAAAAGGCTTCCCAGAGCTTCTTCAACTCAGTGTGGGCACTGGCCCAAACTTAGGTGTCCAGACAGAAGATTTGGGAGCATACACCGTATTTCCAAATTTAAAACTGGTGCAAGGTAATCAGCAAAAGCTGTCTCTAGAACCTTATTTAAGATTCCCTGGGAGAGGGCATGGCAACCCACTCCAGTATTCTTGCCTGGAGAATCCCATGGACAGAGGAGCCTGGCGGGCTAACAGTCCATAGGGTCTCAAAGACTTGGACATACCTGAAGTGACTTTTCGCACACAAACAGAACTTTATTTACTGCTTACAGAGCCTATAGCCCACCACACTGCTGTGGAGTATATCCCTCCTTAAAGAACTTCTTTTAGCCTCACTCACCTACTGGGAATTTCGGATCCTTTCCTTTAGACAAAGAGATAAAAACACAGCAGTTGTTCCTAACAGCCTCAGAAAATTTAGATTAAGAAGTTGAGTCTCTACTCCCAGCCTGGACATTCTTTTGTTTTATGATATGGAGCCATGTACCTCTACATTGAAAGGAATCTGTGGATTCCAGACAAGCACTTCTGCTTCAGTCTTACATGCCATGCATGTGTGCTTGTTCGGCCAGCTCTTTGCCAGCCTTAGGACTCTAGCCTGCCAGGCTCCTCTGTCCATGGGGTTTTCCAGGCAAGAATACTGGAGCAAGTTGCCATTTCCTTCTCCAGGGGATCTTCCAGACCCAGGGATCAAAGCCACTTCTTCCATGTCTCCTGCATTGGAGGCAGATTCTTTATAGGCTGAGTCATCGAGGAAGTCCTCAGTCTTACATAACAAGAAGCTAATTAACTTTTTTTAACCAACACAAACCACCCTGAAGGGAAAATTTAATTTTCCATCTCCATGTGAATAAAAAAAATAATAACCTGCTAGCAACTTTTTCAAAAAAGAATGCCTATTGAGATTCTCTGTGTGTAGTTATATAGATTTCTTTAACATGTTTCATTCAAAATGTTGCCCACAATGATCTGCATACACCCATTGGCTTTCACTCCAATCATGGGTTTCTGAAGGTTTCTCTTTCTTTTTTTTTTTTTTCAATATAGCCACAGGGCTTTCCAGGTGGTGATAGCGGTAAAGAATCTGCCTGCCAATGTTGGAGATGCCAGAGACATGGGTTCCATCGCTGGGGCAAGAAGATCCCCTGGAATAGGAAGTGGCAAACTTCTCTAGTATTCTTGCCTGGAAAATCCCATGGACAGAGGAGCCTGGTGGGCTATTCAGTCCACGGGGTCTCATAGAGTCAGACACAATTGACACCTATATTCAGAAGCCCGCTCTGTATGTTTCAGAGGAATCAAGCAGGGAAGTAGTGAGGTCTGGTGGAGCAAACATGAGATCTTATCATTAACATGATATATTTCCCTTATGAAATAAAGACCCTTAAAACAGCAACTTTGGCCAAGTGTTTTTCCACCTTGTTAAATTTTTATATTGAAACTAATTGAAATTTACATAAAAAGGTAAAGAAATAGTACAGAGTTTCTATAACCCTTTACCCTAACTCCTCAATGGTTAACATTTAATTACATTTCCTTTTTTCTGAACATTTTGAAAATAAATTGCAGCCATAATAACCATTATCTTTTTATTTCTCCCTAATATTTTATTAACAACAGTTTCAAACATACAGAAAAATCGAAAGAATTTTACAGTGAAAACCTTGAAACTCACTAACTAAATTCTTCTGAGCCACAAGGGAAGCCCTTATTTCTCACTTAATCCATTACAGATCTCTTGTCCATTTATGTGTCCTTCCATTCATCCACACACTGATTTTTTTAACAGCTTCATTGTTGTATCATTTGTTCTTGTTGTTTAATCTCTAAGTCATGTCCAACTGTTTTTGCGACCCAATGGTTGTAGCCTTGCTAGCCTGCTCTGTCCATGGGATTTTCTAGGTAAGAATACTGCAGTGGGTTGCCATTTCCTTCTCCAGGGGATCTTTCCCACACAGGGGTCGAACCTGTATCTCCTGCCCTGGCAGGCAGATTCTTTACCACTCAGCCACCAGGGAAGCATGTTGTATAATTTACAAACCATAAAATTTATCTATCAAATAATTTTAATCCATGTTCATATCATAGAAAGTCATAGTGTGGTTTGGAAAATTCTAACAAAACAGCCCTTCTCTGGGTATTAGCTACTCTCATCTTATAAGGAGGCTGATCTCAGAGAGGGTCTCTAGCCTGTAACCCAGGACCTGCTTCTCTGGAGTCCCAGAAAATCACATTACCTCTTCTGAATCTTTGAAGATTCAGTTTTTGGAAATATGGAGTGAGGCCATTAGACCCTTGGATGAGTAAGTTTCTTGTGGCTTTAAGATGTTGAAATTCTAAGCTATAGGATATAGGATCCCCATTCCTTATTCCTCTGCACAGAACACTACGCTACACCTTTTGTTTGCTTTTCTCAGAATTAATCCTGATGACGTCATGTGGAGCAGGTTAGCCTGAACATTTAAGGGGATAAAACACTTATGCCTTAAGGACTCTTTGGGAGCGAATCATTTGCAGAATTCTTCTATGAAATGGAATCTTGCTGTTACTAATGCAGAAGCCTGCTGGTAAATGCTCAGACTGTACATATTAGCCAGCTGGTGGCTGAATTCTGACTATTGAGCTGCCTAGAATTGGAATAATTAATTTTCCTGCAGAAAGTGCATTGTGTTGTAGCTTTTTGGGTTTGTGACTGTAATCTGTAATCACCAGGGAATTTATTTAGATTTGCAATTATACTAGAGTTAGTAATTTATAGTAAAGAGATGGGAGTTTGCTAAATAGAAGGCATAGAGCTGTGAGTTTTTCATTAATAGTTTTGGGAGCCTTGTATAATAATACCCAAACTGTTAGTGAAGAACTATTAGCTAAATAGTCGGTTCATGTTCGTCTTATCTGGTGAAAGCAGAACTTAATGTGTTTAGCTCAGGAGTTTTCTCATTTATTTAAAATATGGCTTTCTTTTGCATGAAAAAAAAGTGTTCCTCTAAAAGCTTATATTTCAAAGACATGTGATTATGAATAATAGCTTCCTAGATATGTAGCATTGTGTTCTAAACATATATTCCAATAATAATATTCTTATTTGCCTGAGGATAACGTTCCATTCTCTATTAAATACCGTATTTCAGAAAGAGTTTATGAATTGACTGTTTTTTTTTTTAAATTATGCATTTCTTTTCGGTAAAAGTAAGTTTCTTTAAAAAGAATATCCTTAACTAATAACAATTATTTTGAAGAGCTATCCATACATGACTATGGCATGAATCACGCCTTATCACTCATAGATAAGGCAGGAAAGCTGACCTGACTAATAAAAAATCATAAAAGTTACCAAGGAACCTTTATCTTAGTTCAGTATAACTTTTTTAAAACTTGGAATGCTTTATTTAACAAGTTTGTGGTTATAATTCTTCAGAGTTATGTATGTTATTGAATTGTTCATGAAACTCTGTTGCTTACTTGATTAAGAATGACTTTTAAAAAGATAGATACCTTGTTTCATACCAATATTATAGGTTAAAATGTTATATATGATAGTAACTATAGCTTGATGAAGTCAGATCCCTGGGTTAATTTAAGGGGTCATAGCTGCTCATCTGATAAGAATCTGATGTGTTTAGAATTCAGCTTTTTAAAAAAAATTTTGGAAAGTTAGTTCACTGCCTATACTATGTGATAGAACATCCCCAGTGGAATCAAGCCAGCATATTTATATTTCTGCATTAAAACATAGGGATATTCCTTCTTTGTGTGATCCATAGACTGTAAGTAACTTTACATCAGTTTGGAAATTGATTATCAGTTAGCAGCTTGGATTAATGACTATTTTGGTTTTCAAAGAGTTTGAATTTTAGGATTACAGATACGAATCGAGGATTTATATTGAAATAACTGATGATATCATGGTATATTTTTGGGTGAACTTAGTAGAGAGTCTTCAAAGATGCTATTTAAGCTAAGTATTATATCCTATGAACATCAAAAATTAAATTTAAGGAAATAGTATGATTTTAAAAGATTAATCTTTGTATGTTTCTGATAGAAGTATGAACTACTTTTAAACTTACAGTCAGAGCTGTAAAATAAGACATCTAAGGAGAATAGTTCATGTCTTACGAGTTAAAAAAAGGGAAAAGATCAACATGGCTTTTTATCTTCTTAATCAAACAAAATGTGGTGATCAAATATTATTATGTAGTTTTGGCATTCTATCTGTAGGTAGTTTGCTTGAATTCTGCTTAAATTTAGAATCTGTGTAAGAGAAAAACAGCCTTCTTTGACTCGAATGATCAGTGTTAAAACTATTGGTGACATTTATATTTCTACATGAATATTAAATGATTTTATTAGGATGGATAAACTAAGAATAAATGGAACAGAAAAGTTAAAAATAATAAAATATATGAATTCTAGAAACTATTTTTAAAGTGCTTTTGTGCTCAATTCTATATGATGAACTGATCAAGTACTTGAAATTAGTTCTACTACTTGTTGAGTCTTTTTAGATCTCTATTGGAGGATATTATTACATAAACATATTAAAAATACCTTTGTAACTGAAACCCAACTTTTATAATCATACTCAACATACAGAATAACTTGTCTTCCAAAATTTTCATAATTCCTTTCATCTATTAAACAAGGCAACTACCACAAAAGCACTTACATATGTCTCTCTTGCAAATAAAACTGATGTTGGAGCATCTAATGAAGAATTTATATAATTTGACAATCAAGACTTTTAAAACCCTACCCAAGATGTAGCAAGTTGAATCTCAAAGGGACAGACTACATTTCCTTTAAACCCCTTGTGGTAGACCCCTGTGGCTATTTAACATCAATCATTTAAAATAAACAGAAGTATCATTTCTTTTCCAATCACAGAACAACCTTTGGGAAACAATTCTGCAACTAAGCAGAGCACGTAGGATAGAAGGGCTTTAGTATTGGATAACTACTTCCAGCACTTTTATGTATTAGCTTTTTTCTTGCCAGTGTAGCAAAAGAATGTATAGTCATCTTCCTATGTCTCATTCTGTAAAGTCTTAATTTCTGTTATTGTATTAGTTGTACATGTGCAGGTGATGAGCAACCTAAATGAAACTGGAGACATAATGTCCTATCTAGTCATCGTTTTATTCTTCAGTTTCACATAATTTTGAACTGTGTGGTTGATTGGCATATTACAGAGAATATTAAGTGATTTCATATATCTTCATTATCATGATACAGCAGGATTATCTTGAGTTCCAACAGAATGAATGCTCAAATAACTGACATTGTAATTCTCCCTCAATTAAAAATATATACATATATGTCTATATAAAGATGCATCTATTTACTAATAGCCATGTTCAACATATGGCAAAATCTTTTGGGACATAGAAAATGTAGATGTATCATCCATTTTTTGTATTGAAAAATGTTAGTCACTCAACTGTGTCCAACTCTTTGTGACCACATGGACTGTAGTCCACCAGTTTCCTCTGTCCATGGGGATTATCTAGGCAAGAATACTGAGTAGGTAGCCATTCCCACCTTCAGGGGATCTTACACACCCAGGGGTTGAACTCAGATCTCCTGCATTGCAGGGAGAATTTTTTTACCATCCTATAATATAAGGCACATAAGAACTACTTCCCTCATGGACATGTTGTGTAGTTGAACTCTCTTGGCCTTTGTTTGCCCAATGCATCCTTGACTCCTAAGAGCAGGTAAGGTCTGGGAGTAGGATCAAATGCCTGAAGTTTAGATGCCATGCTCCTCATTAAGGGGATCGGTGGAGGAGACCATACAAATAGTATCAGAATCCAACAGGTCCAGATAGTGTTTGTGTGCTGGCAAACCCCAGGAGGGCCAGGGGCAGGAAGGAAGAAGGAAAGGTACTGTGGAGATTAAAGCAAGTGCTGTCAGGAGCATTGGCCACACAGGGGGAATGGAATAAGTTAGTAGCCTAGTAATAGCTAGTGTTTGGGTTGGCAAGAGTGTAATAGAAGAGGTGTACATTGTTGGCTGTTTAAGGGCCAGGGCAGAGCAGACAATATTTGCCAAAAGGATGTTGATTTTTGGGCCTTGGGGGCAGATATTATTCAGGGTTCTTCAGAGAAGCAGAATCAACAAGATATACATGTGTGTGTATGTGTGTATCTATATCTATGGAGAGAGATTTATTACAAGGAATTAGTGCATGTAATTATGAAGCCTGAAAAGTCTCAGATCTGTAGTCACCATGCTTCAAACCTGGCAGAGTCAATGCTGTAGATCCAGTCTGAATCCAAAGGCCTGAGAACCAGGAGAGATGATGGTATAAGTTCCAGACTGAAAGCTGGCATGTGTGTGACTCAAGAAGTGTGGATATCTTGGTTTCAGTTTGAAGGCAGGAAAGTATTGATGTTCCACCTCCATGATCAGTCTAAAGGATTTCCCTCTTGCTTGTGGGCGGCTAAAATTTCATTCTAATCTGGGTATTTGCATGGGCTCCATCCATATTAGGGAGGGCAATCTGCTTTTCTTTGCCAATTCAGATGTTAATCTCATCAGAATCACACTCACAGATACATCTAGAATAATGTTTGACCAAATATCTAGGTATCTCACAGCCAGTTGACACATAAAATTAATGAACACAGGGTCTCCTATGGGGAGATCAAAATAGTAATGAATGTCACAGGTTGACACTCCTGAGGACTGCCTTTGCATGTAGATAATGTGAAGCTGCAAAAGTGAGTGTTACAGAAGTCGTTGCACTTATCTGCTTGTGCTTTTCTTTTATTAGATGAGATACGGAAAGAATTTAAAAAGTTGAGGATGCTGTCTGATGAGAATCTGGGTCTCCTGCTGACTACCTTTAAGAAGATGCACATATATGAATTATAGCATAATTATTATGTTTACACATGGAGTCAAGGGTCTTTCTATGTATTCTATGATACCTGTATCGTGAATAAATATTCAGTGTGTATCCTATTATCAAATCACCTCTGCCTTCAGAATCTGTCCTTTGCCTCCTTAGTTCCTCTAATAAGAGATGGGATGCACTTACCTGCCTAGGAAAGGAAATGAGAACTGTGCTGGAAGCAAAATGATAGGAAGCAAATGACACCAACAGTTTTTGAGCTAGCAAAATCCCAGATTAATTTCACCCTATCTTAATTAACATTGACTTGTATATGAAATTAATGACTTGTTGGCTATATGTTTGATAGCAGCAAGGTGGGTAAGTCACAAAA